>NC_073313.1:187654515-187973682 GCF_027595985.1 Sorex araneus
TATTATTGTACTACTGAATAGTACTACTACTGTATTATTGCTTTGACCACTTGATATTGTCATACTTTTGAGAAGATATTTAAATAATTTATCAATATCTAACTGAATGCCTTGCTAATTATTGATTGACTTATTTTAATTTGTACATGGGAAAACAGAAAATAAATTGGTTAGAAAGAATTTGAGGCTCTGTGGGCAATGCATGACCATGCTCAGAGATTATTTCTGGCTTTGCTCTCAGGAATCACTTTCCATGATGCTTAAGGAACCATAAATGGTTCTAGGAATTCAAACTGAGTAGTCCTCCACTACCCAACCACCTCCACACTCCAGGCTGCTTTCTGGATTCTCTGGCCGAGCCTCACACATGAGTGAAGTCCCACGGAACCCAGATAATGCAGAACTTTGTGACCTGGGACTCTGGACTCAACGGGACCGGAAGCAGAGATCCTCTGCCTGCTATCCCCCAATCTCTGGTGACTCAGGGATCACACCCATAAGCCACACCCAGCCCCACCCTACCGGCACCAGATAATCTCCTCATTGGCCACCCTCCAGATCTCAACTGCTACTTCTCCCACACTGGAGTATAAAATGAGGCCCCTATAGCCATGCCACTGGACTCCGCGCCAGGCTGTTTTCATTCAGGGTGCCCCAGAGGGGGGTGGGTGAGAACCCTCCCGGCTCCAAGGGACCCAGCCTCGGCAGCTGATCTCCATTACCCAACCTCTGCCATGCTCCAGGCCGCTTGCCGGATGCTCTGGCCAAGCCTCACGCATGAGTGATGCGCAACATATTATAAGACACTTCTTACCGATTTTCCATAATCACCACACCATATTTGATGGAGTTCAGATAGTAGGCAACAAATCATAGAAAGTAATATATATATGTACATATATATGTACATATATATGTACACACATATTTATGTATATATAATTATTTACAGGCAAGCTACCTGTGGTGTATTCAATATTCTAAAAACAGTAATGATAGGTCTCATTCCCCTGACCCTGAAAGAGCCTCCAATCATTGGGAAAGACGAGTAAGGAAAGACTGCTAAAATCTGAGATCTGGGAGGAATAGAGACGTTATTAGTGCCCGCTCAAGTAAATCAATGAACAATGGGATGACGGTGATACAGTGATACAGTGATACAGTTCTCATGGACGGCACGCTCCTCATTCGACTATTTTCTCTATGGTCCCTAGTTTACTGATGGTGGAATCACTTGGATTCAACACTGAACTTGTATTATGCATATAGGTAGGTAGGTAGGGGGGGAGAGAGAGAGAGAGAGAGAGAGATTTATATATGTATATATACTTCACTAATTTATTTTTAAGACAGAAATGTAGCTAATTTTTTCTATGTAAATTGGCCAAATTCTTATGACAAGAATAATGACAAAGGATATATATGATAAGAATAATGCCTGCACCTTGACATAACTTTAAGCTATACTCAATAGATAGGGTTAGATTGCAACTGAAAATGAAAATTATATAAAAATACAGTTGAGTAAACTCCATAGCTAAATCTTAGATGAAGATGATAATGAACTATTAGAACCCTCACCTTTAAATTAAAAATTTAAAGTGTAACATAACATATCTCAATTTTGTTTTCTATTTTTGTAGGCTTAGTGGATAGGGCTGAAGGTCACTAGTGCTACACCCTATTTATAGAGGGCCATGCAATCTCAGGGATCAAACTCAGGGCCATGTGCATCCAAGACATATATTTCTGGCCCCTGGACTATCTCCCTGACCCCTCAAATTGTTTTTTTCTGTTTTTTATTTAAAAAACTAAAAGGCAAATGAGAGATAACAAAATGATAAAAAGAAAATCAGGACAGTAAATGCAAAGCAAAAATAGGCTCACAATGTAAGAAGACAATTTAAAGTTCATTTATGATAACTTTATATAATAGGTTAAACTAAATATCAGATATATAATAAGTAGAAATTAGAAATATAAAGAGTTAGAGATTATGTAAAAATTAAATTAAAATTCTAAAATTAAAATGAAATATAAAATAATGAAGTCACAAAATTATAGTTAACTGAATGAATGATATTGATTAAATTACTAAACTGAAAATAAGTAACTAAAATAATAGCTAAAACAGAAAAATATAAGCATGGAATAAGAATAAAGCATTAGAGACTTAAGGACATGATATTTGAAATAAGGAAAGACAAATCAGGTGACTCTAAAATTGAGGAGATACTAAGAATTTTGCAGTTATTAAAAGATACCATGATATTGAAAAAATTGCACTATCAACTTCTATCAGAATGAACAAAGAGAAAATCTTAAGAAAACTTGCTCAGAGTTAAGAACCAAACAAAGAATAAACATCAAATAATAAAAATAAGGGCAGGTAAATTAAGGATGAAAATATATTTTAAAGATGAAAATATTCAAAATGTAAACTTAAAAGATTTTAACTTAAATTTCTTAATCAAAATATCCTGCAATATTTGCAAGTATTTACAGTGTATGCAAATGTTGAATAATTATGTTGTAAACCTGAAATAATATGTCACCAACAAACAAAAAAATGAAAAATATTGGGGGCTGGAGCAATAGCACAGCGGGTAGGGCGTTTGCCTTGCATGCAGCCAACCCGGGGTCGATTCTCAATATCCCGTATGGTCCCCTGAGCACCTCCAGGGGTAATTCCTGAGTGCAGAGCCAGGAGTAACCCCTGTGCATCGCCTGGGTGACCCAAAAAAGAAAAAAAAAGAAAGAAAAAAATAATGAAAAAATTCTTAATCAGAATAAAATACTTTTCAAAAGATAATCTAGATTTCTGGAGTTGGCAGAGGGGCCTTCCAAAAGTGTTCAGGGTCCCTGGGGCCACTTCTGGAAATACACAGCCAACTGGGAAGGAGAGTCAATGCAAGGGCCTTTAGATGCAGTGCCACTCTGAGATTGCAGTTCACAGGGACCTCCAGAGCTAACTGGCGGTCATCAGAGGCATCCAGAATTACACTGAGTAGTGTTTGGAGGGCCATGCAATGCCCTGGAAAAAACTGTGCTCCTGATATCTCCTCCTGTGCACCCAGAGTTCTACATTTTTAAAGTAATTACTCAGTTGTGCATTCTGCACTCATTGCAGTAAAGAATTCTCATTGTTTTAATTTATATTTCTCTGGTGAAATATATTTATCTTTCTATCTATCTATCTATATAGTGGTGTATCTTTTTTATTTAATGATTTTCCATCTGGCTATCATTTTAGAGAAGCTGCAGGCTCAAATTAAAAGTCCATTCTTTCATTAAGGTTTTTTGTTTTATTATTATTGAGTATTCATAGTTATTTACATACTTTGGGTTAAGGTCCTTAATCAAATATTTATTTTTCAATTATTTTCTTCCAAGCTGGCTTGTTTTTCTTTTCACTTCTTGACATTATATTACATGGATCAGTATTTTTTTCAATTTTTAAGTTTCCAGTTTACTAAAATTAAAAGCGTTAACTATGTTTTTCAGAGATTGTCAGTTTTGTGTACTAAGAAGTCTAAAATGTCTCATAGGTGTGATCACTGTCACTGTCATCCCGTTGCTCATTGATTTGCTCGAGCGGGCACCAGTAACGTCTCTCATTGAGAGACTTATTGTTACAGTTTTGCCATATCCAATATGCCATGGGTAGCTTGCCAGGCTCTGCTGTGCGGGCTCGATATTCTCGGTAGCTTGCCGGGCTCTCGGAGAGGGGCAGAGGAATCAAACTTCTGAGTGAAAGGTGAACGACCAACCGCTGTGTATCGCTCCAGCCCATAGGTGTGACATTAAGTATAAAACTGAGTAGAAAAGGCAAATGGTGATAAAGGATGCTGGAAAGTAGGAAGGAGAATGATTTAAAAAAAGGAGTTATATACAGAAACTATGTATGCCAAGCAAAGTAAAGTACATTGATGTATATGATGGAGAACCTATAAAGGATTCTAGTCATGATCAGTTCTGAAATAATTGAATATTTATCTTAAAAGGAAACTAGTGCTAACTTATGTGCCCTCATCTACAAAATATGTGAGATTTAGTAAGGTATAGTGTAAAAAACTAAGGCTCGCCGAGGGGCGAGTGCACTCTCGGGCTCTCCGGGCGGCTCTGTCTCACTACCCGCGTTCGGTGCCCCGGAACCGCAGTGTGTGGTGTCGGTCGAGGGCAGGCGACAGAAGGAAGAAGGCCAGACTGGTTGCTCGATCAGTTTATTTCATTCTCTCTCTCCGCTTCTCTCCCAGCTCTGGATCTCTCTCTGGATCTCTGGATCTGGTCCCCGTGGATCTCGCCCCCCAACCCACTCTTACAGCCTAGTTAAATCTCCAAAGCATCAGGGGGTTGGGGTCCTAGGTGTGGTCACAATCAATAGGGTAACGTTCCTTTCCCTTAGGGGATGCTTCTCCTAGGACTTAATTCTCTTTCAGCAGGAGGACCCACCCAAGGGCAGAGTCCCATGAATGTGTTTCTCTTCTCCTCAGCCAGCAAACATATAAGAATTCATAATATTAATCATTTTGTATGGACACAATAAGAGATGCATTAAAGCTTATAGAATTACTCTCCTGGGGCCATCTCAATCTCAGACTACAGTGCTCAGGCCAGATCAGTCTTTCCTATCCCTGGCAGGGTCCCAGTCTCATAATTACTATTGGATCATGACAGCATTTGTCTATGATCAAGCTCTTAACTTATAGTTAAGAATTAGGCACTTTGGCCAGGCCCATCTCGATGCCAGGGTAGCACATAACTCACCACTTGCCCTGGATCCTTCCCGTCCCTTGTCGGGACCCTGCTTTTGGGGTGCTAGGAACTGAGGGCAACTGAGGCTTAAGTGGAGAAAGCATATGCCCAGGAGGGAATAATATTCGAGGCCAATTAACTCCCAAGTTATAAAAACATAGTATTGTCTTCTTGTGTCTATACAAAACAGACATAGCTTTAAAGTAAATTATTCAAAAGGCACAAGAAGAGGAGAAAGGCAATATTAACTTATATAATATAAATTCAGTATCCTAGGAAGGTCTGACCTTACAAATTAGCAGAGTCAGATTAAGGGAAAGCCTCGGATTAACTCTTTTGGGGAAGAGAGCATGGAGAAGTGATTATAGCTAAACAAAGGGATGGGAGAGATTCGGGAACACCTTGATGGGTGTGACTGGGGTAAGCCTAAACTCCAGGGAAAACCGGGACAAGCTACTTGTGGCAAGGAGGGAAAGGACAAAGTAATGTCATCCTACAGTATAGACCTCTGAAAACCTCATATTTGTTTCTGGAAAAATAGGGATAACATGATGAAATGTACATTTAGGATTAGTGTACCATGTTATGTGAAATATTGTCATAGTGAAAATATTTTGCACGCATATGGTTCTTTTTATAATAAGAATTAAAATGATTTGTACGTACCCCATCCAGAAGATCCATTTACAGTGAGGAGTATTCTGTGTGTAATTTGAAGAAAATCTTGTCATTGGGTAGGATTTTAGTCATCACATTTGTGAAGGACAGAAACCAGAGTTGGGAGTGAAAATAATCTAAAAGCACTATCACATGACCATACCAATACCAATTTTCACTATTGTCTTCACATAGTTTTGTTAATATAGATTACTTTATTTTACTATCACTTGGAGGCTTATGAAAGTCACATAAAATAAAAGGATGATGCTAGAGTTAAAAAGTCATGCATTATTACAATAAAATCACTTTACAGGGAGAAATACTTACAGGGAAGAATATCTACAACTTATGAAAAAATTCATTTAGTTAAGATATTCAAACTCCTACCCAAATGTATAACATATAGTAGTTTCATAATTTCAAAGGAATAGAGAAACAGGAAGTTAAACAAAAAGAACTTCTAACATATTGCCTCTAATAATAACCCATTTGAGTGTGTGGGGAGATTGAAGAGGGAGGTTCTATTTCATACCACCCACTTCAATATGACAGACTCAATATATCAGTGGATGTGTTATTAAATAGATTGCTATAAAAAGGGATAAAATTAATTTTACACTACAGTGCTCCTTCTAAATGTGTGTATTTGCTGGGAGAGTTTGATGCTGCTCTTTGAATAAAAAGTGATTTTTTTATTCTTGGTATTTTACCAAGTTTGCATCCTAAGGGAACTTTGCAGACAGATCACATTTTATCTATGAGTAAATTCAAGTCACCAAAAGCCTACCATGTTATTTCCAACAATTCAGCAGGAATATTGCCTTCTTACGGTAAGTTGTGAAGGTAGCAATATCCTATGACAGATTTTTTTGGTTTTGATTTCAATATTAAAGAAATTATTAACGTGTGTGTACTTAGAAATACTTAGCGATCCTTCTTTTTTGCAATGTTTATATGCAGTAAATTTTGATGTTTTGATGACAGTAGGAGATTTAATTACAGCTACTACAATGAAATGATCCTTCTGACTATGGTTTAAGTAATTGTAAGATGACCGTACATCACTGCTCAATTACAGCAAGGGAGACTGATTTTAAATTTGTGTCAAATAAAGTCATTTCTTTTACCATAAAAAGAGTATAATTAAAAAAATTAGAGACAAAATAATTTTTAATTACACCAAACTTAAATATTTAAATATGAATATTAAATTGATTCAAAATGCAGTATGCTGAAAATTCGTTATTTCTTTATTGAATCTCTTTGCATTTTTGTTAAAAAATATTATATTTTTGTTGGACTTTTCCTAGATTTCTTATTATGTTTCCTAAATAAATGTCTATTCCTTCAAACACCATTATATTCCCAAATTCAGGTTTCACAGTAAATTATTGAGTTGAATAACTTACATAAAATATTATTTTATTTACTTTTCAAAATAATTTTAACTATCCTAATTTCCATGATTTTAAGTCAAACTTTAAAGTAAAATTTCTCTCTATGTATATGCTAGCAATAGTACAATGGGTAAGGCTTTTGCCTTGCACTCGGGCGACCTGGGTGCGGTTCCTCCGGCCCTGTTGGAGAGCCTGGCAAGCTACTGAGAGTATTCTGCCCACAGAGCAGAGTCTGGCAAGATACCAATGGGGTATTTGACATGCCAAAAATAGTAACAAGTCTCATAATGGAGATGTTACTGGTGCCCACTCGAGCAAATCAATGAACAAAGTGATGACAGTGCTTGCTACAGTGCATATATGCTAGCATAAATTAATCCATTTGAATCCTGGCAGAAATTGTACAAAATCTATGTATCAATTTAGGAGAATTGATCATTTTATGATATCAAAATTTTTAATTAATGAATATGGTGTTCTCTATTCATTATGTTTTTGACAAGTTCCTTAAAATTTTGTATAAAAATTTGTAGCTATGTTTTATATGAAGAAATATTTAGAATTCCACCAACTATGCCTGAGGTATATTTATCCTGTGCCCTGTCTCTTGATACTCACAGCATTAGTTATTTTGTCTATTCAATTAAATTATGTTATCATATGATGGTTTCTCTTTTTAACCCTAAAAAAATCTTATTTTAAAGTCAACTTAATATAGAAAATTTCTGAAGATGGTATAGGCAGTTTTCATATATCACATAGAGTTTCATCTATTATTAACATCTTAAGCTATCATGGCATATTTTTCACAATCAAAAACCAAAATTAAGTATTATTAATTAAAGCTATCGACTTTTGTGAATGCTCTAGATTCTTTACCCAATATATACTTTCTGTTCAGAATTACAGACAAGCTACCATATCACATTTAGCATTTAGTTGTCAACTTCTTGGCAAAGACACTTTATCACATTTTCTTTTTCAGTTTTTGATAATCCTGGCAGTTTTGAGGAGCATTGTCATTTATTTTGCTGAATATACCTGGATTCAATTTGATTATATATGTTTGGGAAGAGAGATCAAATCAACATCAAATTTTTATAATGTGATGTTTTCTTATCAAAGTAAATCTATTTTTCCATATTTCTTCTCCTTTTTATTTGTATTCCTATTTTTGTTTGCTTTCAGGCCACTCTTGGCTGTGTTCAGAGTTGCTCCTGGCTCTACTTGGGGATCACTCTGGGCAAGCTCAGGAGACTATGCAGAATGCCAGTGATTGAACCTGGATCAGTCACATGGAAGGCATGTCTAAATTTCTTATAAACATAACACTGGATTTAGATTAAGACTTTGTCATTTCTTGGGGCTGGAGCTATAGCACAGCGGGTAGAGCATTTGTCTTGCATGCAGCCGACCCGGGTTTGATTCCCAGCATCCCATATGGACCCAGAGCACTACCAGGAGTGATTCCTGAGTGCAAAAGCCAGGAGTGACCCCTGTGCATCACCAGGTGTGACCCCAAAATTAAAAAAAGACTTTGTAATGTCTTTCTTTAAAAAAAATTAAAACTAGACTATATGGGATAGAGTGATTGTTGAGGAAGTAAACCACTTGCCTTACAATGCCTGACCCGGGCACTTCATATTGTCTCCCAAGAACAGCTAAGAGTATACAGAGTCAGGACTAAGCTCTGAGCATAATCAGGTATGAACAGAAACCAAATAAAGACCAATAAAAATAAAACAAAATTTAGAGTCTAGATAACAAATAGTTCATTTTTTTTTTTGGCTGTATAGTATCTGAGCAACAATTCAGTTCTGCCTTCTCAATGCCAGAGAAGCCATAGACACTAATTCAAATCTGCACGGCTATATGTCAACCAAATTTTATTTGAAAAGAAAATAGAGAGTGGGCTGAGAACACTGAAGTTTCTGACACCTTCATTAGAGAACTAAAAACTACAATAAGTTTTATTTTAATGTTATTCAAATTACGAAAAAAAACTATAAAAAAGCAAATCATGTTTGATTGCTGAATAAATAAATGTAACCTATTTGTATGTGGAAATACTCTTCAGCAGTGAAAAAAGAATAAAAAAAGCTGAATATTAACTACCACATGTGTTCCTTGAACCAACTTGTGGACCTTGTCTCGTTGGGACCAAAGAAAGAGACTGAAAGAGGCCTATGGAGACAGCAGGTGCCCTGAGGTCCTGGCCAAGATCCATACACACTGTGAAGCATAGGTGAAGTCCTGCCCCAGTACCAAGGACCACCGAGGACAGCATGAGACCTGGAGGTGAGTGCTCCAGTCCCAGCTCTGGCCTGCACACAGAAAAACTTTAGACAGAACTCCACACATATGCTGATCCTCAGGACAACAGGAACCCTCGGTCTGAGCCCTTTCCCAACTGTAAAGGTTATAAAAAATAAAAAGTAGGTGAGAAGACACACTGGAAAATAATAAGAGTCAAAGCTGCACATTGCTGACAATTCAGGCATACCACATAGGCTTTATTTCTCTGTCCTGATTCTGGGAGTGAGCCAAACCATACCCACCAATGGCTAAAGTCCAGGCGAAGTGAGTGAGCTCCCTCAGACAATGGAGCATCAATAACAATAAAAAAGCGATCAAGCCATGTCACAGAAAGTGACAAAATTCCAGGAAGATCTTCAGCTTCATCAGACCTTTTCTTACCTGCCTGAAAAAGACTTCAGAACAACAGTCCTGTTGGCCATGCATTCTTTTAAAAAGACATTTGAAGATAGAATCAGTAAACTTGTAGGGAATCTAGTGGGAAAAATAAGTGAAAGAACACCATTAAAAAGAAATAAAAAAGCTGAAAAATACAGTAGCACAATGGATGAAACTGAAAATCAAATCATAGGTCTTGAAGATATAACAAACAGTTTCATCAATAAAAAAGGTAAATAGAAATAAATTAAGAAAAAACAAAGAAAATATGTGTTGTTGACAATATTAAGAGGGACAGCCTTGGATAAAAATAACCCTGGAAGGAGAAAAAAGAGAGAAGAGAAAAAATGGGGGGGGGGGACTGGAGTGATAGTATAATAGATAGAGTGTTTGCCTTGTACGTGACAGACCCAGGTTCAATCCCTGGCATCCCATATAGTCCCCCAAGCAATGCCAGGAGTAATTCAATGGCAGAGAGTGCAGAGTCAGAAGTAACCCATGACTGTCGTTGAGTGTGACCCAAGAGCCAAAAAAAAAAGGATTTAGCAGAGGAATAATAGATGAGCACTACACAATCTGTAGAGGAAGATTGGAGCACTAATCCAGGAGACCAGAGTGCCAATCAAAGTAAACCAAAAGAGAACAAAATCATGTACATTATGAACACAATGGCATAAACTATAAACAGAAACAGCCACTTTAATGTTTAAGAGAGAAGATAAACTTCATATACAATGATGAAAGTAAAAGGAGATTCACAGATATCTTCAATGACATTCTACAATGTCTTTAATTTCTTTAATAACATTCTACAATGAAGAACATAGAATGATATATGAAAGCTATTGAACAAAAAGAACTTCCAGCCAAGAATCCTCTTTCCTGCAAGGTTATCACTCAGAGTTGAAGGAAGGATAAAAACATTCTCAAACAAATAGCAGCTAAGGATAGTTGTAGAATATTAATAAGTCCTTATAAGGAAATAGAAAGGCTTCATATAAAAAGCAAAACTAATTAGCACAAGAAATCAAACTCTTCATGGATCTATGGAAAGAAATTCCATTATATCAATAATTTCTATAAATGAAAATAAGTTTAAATATGTATGAAAAGACAGAGTGTCTGCCTGGATTAAGAAACAAAACAACCTTTTGTCATTTACAGGAGATGCATCTGAACTCTTACAATAAGTACAGGCTCAGAGAGAAAGTTTGGAAAGCAATCATGCAGGATAATGGTAGGATACAAGAAAGCGGACAAATAATATTCTCATCATACCAAATGTCAATCAAGCAAAATAAAATAATAGCAGAAAGAAAGAAAATATTATTTAAGTCATCGAAATATCAATAGTAATTATTTAGGGGTGGAGTAATAATACCTTAAATTGAACTCTTCATGGATCTATGGAAACAAATTCCATCATAACAAAGATTTCTATAAATGTTAGTAAGTTTAACTGTGTTTGGCTGGGTCAAGAAGCAAAACAAAGCAAAACCTAACCTTTTTTCTCTCACATGCCTGACCCGGGTTGGATCATGAGTGACCCCTACTGTGGCCTGAGACCCACTGGAAGTGGTCCCTGAAAGCAGAACTAAGAATAAGTTCTGAATACTGCTGAGTGTGGCCCAGGAAATAAAACAAAAGCAGTAAAGTTTTATCTACATGTATACACTGAATGACCAATATGTAGAAAGGATTAATATTCAAAGCATATAACGCATTTATAAAATTTAACGAGAAAAAAACAGCCCTATCAAAACTAGGGAGAGGAATAAATAGAAATTTTCTCAGAGAAGAGATAAAGATGGTTAGTATATATTCATATATATACAGTATATATATATATTTATATATATATAAATGCTCTGTAGGACTTAATATCAGGAAAATTCAAATCACTTCATACCAGTGAGACTCAAACACATCACAAAGAACAAAAATACCCAGTATTGTGATGGATATGAGCAAAAAGGAGCCCTCATCCAATACTGGTGGAAATTATGACTAATTCAACCTTTTATAAAACCAATACAGACATTTCTTTAAAAAACTAGAAAATGAGCATTTCTATGCTATAGAAATTCTACTACTTGGTATCTATGCCAAGTTTCCAAAATCTCTGTTCAGAAAAGACATCTGCATTCCCTTGTTTGTTGCAGCACTATTCACGATAACAAAAATCTGGAAACAACCCAAGTGTCCAAGAATGGATGACTGGATTAAGAAACAACAGGATATTGTGCTGAATAGGTATTGTAGATATAAGATGCTTGTCTTATATGCAGACATCCTAGGTTTGATCCCTAGCACTAGATATGGTCCCTGGTATAGAGCAAGGTATGTTCCCAGAGCAAAGAACTGAGAGTAAGCCATAAGCATTTGACCTTAGTAAAGGGTAGTGACATCACATTTTTTTAATATACATATATACACACATTCACACATACACAAACACATACATATACACAATGGAATACTAAACACTGTAAGAAAATAGTCATGCATTTTGTAATTTGTTGCTACATGTATGATCTGGGGAATCTTATGCTGAGTGATTAAGCCAGAAAGAGTAGACTAATACAAAATGATTTCTCTCAGATGTGGAATCTAAAGAAACATAGTAAGTTAAAAAAAAAAGGCTAAAAGCAACCGAGTCCAAAAAGGTCTGGGAGAAGTGTGTATGGAGATGGGGAAGGCACTCTGGTGGAGGTGTGGTTCTGGAACATTGAATATATGTGTGAAAATCTATCATTAACAGTAATAGAAATCAAAATGTTTCAAAAATCAAAGAAAAATAAATGGGAGAGAAAATAGACACTTGCTAAAAAAGTATCTACCACTTATTATCAGGAAAATGCAAATCAAAACAAAAATGAGATTTTATTTCAAACCAGTGTGAATGATTTATATCAAGAAGACTGGAAACAATTTTGGTGCAGATGTGGTGAAGCAAAAACCCAGATTCCGGCTATTGCAATTACTGCTGCAATGAATGTAGAAATTCAAATGGCATGTCTTCTGTGTGTTTTGGGTCCCCCATGGTATATTCCCAGAAGTGGTATTGTTGAGTCGAATGGGAGATTAATTTCTAAGTTTTTGAGGAATGTTCATATTGTTCTCCAAAAAAGGCTGGACTAGTCTAAATTCCCACAAACAAAGAATAAGAGTACCTTTTCCTCGCATCCATGCCAGCACTGGTTGTTCTTGTTCTTTTGGATCTGTGCCAGTCTCTGTGGTGTGAGATTCTATCTCATTGCTGTTTATATTTTCAAATCCTGATGATTAGTGATATAGAGCATTTTTTCATGTGGGTTTTGGCCATTTGAATTTCTTCTTTGAGGAAGTTTCAGTTCATTTCTTCTCCCCCACACCTTTCTTTCTGGAACTGGGTGTTTTTTTTTTCTTGTAAAGTTCTACCAATGCCACAAAGGAGGGAACAGACCACCAGGCTGGTTGGTGATCAGTTGCCTTTTATTCCATTCTCTCCACGTGCCTGTTCCAGTCTCACCAAGTGCCCCATCACAGTCTCACCCTGCCCCTCATTCCTGTCTCCTCCTGTCCTCCAGGCTATTCTCTCCTTGCTCCCTTTCTGGCAACCTTGGTCTAGCCCCAACCTCTCAAGGTTGGGGGAGCAACTATACTCAGGTCAGGTTGCATAATCAATGTATGAAAGCCCCTCCTTCCCAGGAGAGAAGGTCTTCTAAGATAAAACAAAGATCTCCTGCAGCCAGGAGAACCACTCAAGGGTGAAATACTATCAAGGGGTGTGTTTCTCCTTTCCTAAATCCAACAACCATCTTAGATTTACTTACTTCTAAATAATCTTTCTAGTCATTTTGTATGGACACAGTAAGAGATATATTAAGCTTGTAGGGTGGCTCTTCTGGGGACATCTTGCTATAGATCTCAGACTACAGTGCTCAGGCCAGATTAGTCTTTTTGACCCTAGCAGTATCCTAATCCAGTTGTTACTCTTTGGATCATGACATAATTTGTCCATGACTGTGCTCTTTACTTAGAGTTAAGTAATATGGTGCTTGGCTTTGCCCATTTGCATGCCAAGGTAGCTCACAGCTTGCCCTGGGTCCATTTAGTTCTTGTCAGGACCCTGCTTCTGGCGTGCTCGGAAATAAGGGCAACTGAAACTTAAGTTGAGAAAACAGATGTCCAGGAGTGAATATTATCCAAATTGAATTAACTCCCAAGTTACAAAAGCATATCATTAGCTGTCTTCCTGTGTCTATACAAAAAGGACATTGCTCTGAAATAAATTATGCAAAAGGACATAAGGGAAGGAGAAAAGCAATACTTCACTTACAAATACAAATCTAGATATTTCTGAGGAATTTGATTTTATAAATCACAGGTACTGCTTAGGGGAAATGGATGATTAACTGTTTGGGGAAGAGAGCACAGAGAAGTTAAAGATAAATACAGAGGAATGGGAGTGCCTCGGGAGCACTATGAATGGTGTAACCCCGTAAACCTAAGCTCCCTACTGCCATGGAGAAAGGAAAAACCAATGTTATCACACAGGTTTGACACTTTTTGTTGATCATTTACTAAAATCTTAAGCTTTAAAATCATTTATGTGAACCCTTTCTTCCTTCCTGCTGAATGCTTGCAAAGCTATATACTTTCCTCTTAATGCTGCTTTTGATGTGTCCCACAATCCTGGTGCTCATGTCCTCACTCTCATTTGTTTCCAGGAAACTTTTGACTTCCTCTTTGATTTCTTCTCTATCCCACTGGTTGTTCAGCAGTGAGGTGTTGCTATTTCCAGGCGTTTCATTTGATTCTCCATTTCTGTATGTGATTCACTTTGATTTTCAGTGCATCATGGTCTGAAAAGATAGTTGATAAAACTTCTATCTTCTTGATTTTATGGATATATGTTTTGTGGCCCAACATGTCATCTATCTTGTAAAATGTTCAAGTGGAGTGGAGAAGAATGTATATTTAGCTGTGTGTGTGGGGGGGGGGGTGAAAAGACTATATATACTAGCCCTCACTTTTCAATTTCTTCCTTCAAAGTCAATATTTCCTTCCTGAGTTTCTTCTATTCATTTTGCCATTCTGTGTCTCTGAATTGGCTGGCGGATTTAATCCACTGACATTGAGAGGGATTATTGTCATGATATTTTGTGCCATCTTTCAACAATATTTGTTGTTTTTGTGGGGTTTATCTTGACTTACAGTAGCACCTTCAATTCTTCTTTTAAAGTTGGTTTTGAGTCTATGTATGGTGTTCTGAGATACTTGTTTATCCATGACTTTGTGTACATTACTTTAAATCTTAATGAGAGTCTAACTGGGTAAAGCATTCTTGCTGAGGCCTTCGTTTCATTAAGTTTCTAAACTACATTTCATCATTGACCTCATAAAGCATCTATTTACTCGCTCACTTGTTCCTTTGGAAAATGGCAGGAAATGTTCATTTTATCTTAGTGGCATGTCAGTGAAGAAAGACTGGCTATGTCCTTAGAGTTCCAGTGAACAGACTACAGTAAAACAACAACATTTAAGGAGGACAATGCTTTGTTAAACCATAATCAACGAGAAACCAGGTGGAATTTATAAACAGAACTGATGGTATATCCTAGTAGACCATAGTAGACTACATAAAGGACAACCAGTAAGAAACAAAATGAGGCCTGGATAAGATATAAAACATTAGGAGATCCAATATTACCTACTCAATTCTGGTAAGGAAATAACTATTATCATAAACATCTTGAGTCTTGGATACTAATTTTACAAGCAAAATTCAAGGATCTACTCAGGAAACTAAACCAGTGTCATAGTTAAAAGATCACTCATATGTGAAATAGAGACAAAACTCAGGAATAGACAATAAAGAACAATGAAGGACAAATCAATGGTTTTGGATTACACAACATAAATTACCAGGTATAAAATAGAGTGAATTGGGGAGGGATTGGAACTGAACTAGAGGTGACAAAAAGGCAAACAATCTTGGGCATTTTGGTAGGGATAGGATGTGGTAAATTTGTACATCAATACCATATACACTTTTTGTTGGGAGAGTACATGGGGGTACCATTATATCACTGTCATCCTGATGCTCATCAATTTGCTCAAGCGGGAGCCATTAATATCTCCATTTGTCCCTGTTGCGTTCAAGGTCAGGAAAATGAGGCCAATTATTGTTACTGTTTCTGGCATATTAAATACACCACGGGTAGCTTGCCAGGCTCTGCTGTGAGAGATTCTGCCGTTCACAAAGGTACAGGCACAAAAAAGTACCTTACTCACTGTATTATCTCTATGGACATAAAATCATATATTTTAAATTTTTTTTAACCATGTAACCTGAACTATTATAAATTTATCACTGTCACTGTCACTGCCATCCTGTTGCTCATCGATTTGTTCAAACGGGCACCAGTAATGTCTCCATCGTGAGCCTTGTTACTGTTTTCGGCATATTAAATATGCCACGGGTAGCTTGACAGGCTCTGCCGTGCAGGCGAGATACTCTCGGTAGCTTGCCAGACTCTCCAAGAGGGATGAAGAAAAAATTAAAAAAACAAAAAAGTAATCACCATAGTTATTTGTACAATTATGAAAAGCACTGTATTAAAATCAATACATCAATCTCCAAAGGCCACATATTATGTAATTATTACATAATTGTGAAAGGACTAAACTATAGTCACCATATCAATGAATAGCATAGCAATGTCTAGGCAAGAATTGATATTGTATTATAAAAAATACATATTTGATTATTCAGATGACCAAGTGATAGCACAGCAGTTGGGCGTTTGCCTTTCACGCAGCTAACCCGAGTTCAATTACTCCGCCCCTCTCAGAGAGCCCGGCAAGCTACCAAGAGTATCAAGCCCAAGAGGCAGAGCCTGGCAAGCTACCCGTGTGTATTGGATATGACAAAAATAGTAACAATAAGTCTCTCAATGAGAGACATTACTGGTGCCCGCTCGAACAAATCAATGAGCAATGGGATGACAGACAGATAGACAGACAGATGCATATATATGTATATTTCTCATATATATTTGGTTTTCATTAACTGTGGATTTGTATCTTCCAAAACATATATAAATCCCAAAATGATTTTAGAGCAGTGGCAAAATCCTTTTGTTATGAGATTTATTCATTTCCCTAGGCTATTGAAAAGTGCTTCAAAGTAATAAAAGTGAAGTTGTCACTTTACTTATAACATGTCTATTTTCCCTGAATTATCTTACTAATAAGATGTCTATTTGATGATGTCTATGATGGAGGCTAGTGGTCATGGAAACAACCGTGAATAAATTTGTAATTTTAAGTCACAACCTTGACTTCAAGAGTCCAAAGAGTTTTGGCAGGTTGAATTAAATAATCATTAATAATTAAATAATTCTTGGAACCTCTGCGCCTAAAGATGTTGATTCCAGAGACCTAACACATTTGGGCATCCAGCGCAGCTTCTTATAGCAATGCACTGGGACTGTGAGCTGGGCTACAACTCCGTGCTGCCCGGGGGTGGACCTTTCCTCCCCACCCTGTCTTCCTGCATGGAAAATGGTGGTGGCAGCAGCATTCACATGGCAGGAGCTATCTTCTAAGACTCCTAACCCAGAGGTATTCGATTTTTACACTTGGGGCTCCTAGGGAATCATGGGAAGTGGGTGTGACCGGCATGCCCTAGGCCCAGATAAATTTGGAGCTGCTGAGAGTGAAACGGACCCTCTGCACCTAAAGACTTTATGGGACTGTGAGCTGGGCTATGCAATTTCTGGCAGAATTTTCCCTGGACTTTATACAGAAATCCAAAATCGACTTAACATCTATAATTGTCAGCAACGTGAAACGGTTATTTTTTAACAGGTCTGACTTGGGGGGGGAAACTCCATATAATAACAGTGAGTTTTTGTTGAAATATTGAACCTTATTAAAGTAGCAGTCATTTCTCTGGACTGTGAACTAAGAATCAGCCCCACGCCGGCCAGAAGAGGAAATATCCCTCTTTCCCGGTTGTTTCCTATTTTCAGGGAGAAACGCAGCGTGGTGTCCACCATACTATGAGGCGCGGGAAGGGGGATGAGGGGGAAAAATAAAGGAAAAGGAAAAAGGAAAAAAAGAAGAGTTATGTACTTGGAGCAGTGGGGTTACATATCTCTTCATTCTCAGCAATGGAAAACTAATTATCAAATGCTTCCTTGGTAGTAGGGCTGTCTTTCTTGGGGGGAAACTCCAAAAACAATAGTGTGTTTTATGTTGAAATATGGAACATAATCAAGGTAAAGAGAAAATGAAGTGAAATTCATCAATTATACAATTGAGGGTGGGGGGGCGGGGGCAGGGGGTATACTGGGGTTTTGGTGGTGGAATATGGGCACTGGTGAAGGGATGGTTGTTTGAATATTGTATAACTGAGACATAAACCTGAGAACTTTGTAACTTTCCATATGGTGATTCAATAAAAATTTTTTAAAAAATGAAATCATTCTTGCTCCTCTAATGATGGAATTACAACTCCCCCCAAAATGCTGAAGTTTGGACACCTTCACTATTTCTGAAACAGAGTTATACATGCAACATTGCTTGGTCCTAAACTTCCCGGGGACAAAAGACTATTTGAAATTTTACCCTACATATCTGACTAGTGATTCATATATTTTAGTGTTCTTTGTAATAAATCAGTTCCAATAAGTAAATAATTTATGAATCCTGTGACACATTAGCAAGTGGATCAAACCCAAAGGGCTCATAATAAACATTTTATCTATATGATTGAATAATCAGAGTGTAATTAAAGTCACATTCTGAGCTTTTGGTTGGCATATATTTAAGAGATGGGCATCAAGTGGCATTTGTGCCCTTAATATGTGGAATCTGATGATACCTCTACATTGGCAGTGTAGAAGTGAGTTCACCATTAAAAGACACAGCTTCTATCAGAATTTTTACATGCCTACATAATTAGGTGAGGAAATATCTATGTCAGAATTGCATATAGAGTCAAATCTCTGAAAGACAAGTATTTGAACATTGTTATGGTTTTCATAATAAATTATTATTCTTGTTACATTTAATCATGTACAAAATTCTTTATAAAATGAGAAAGAATCTTTAAAAAAAAGTAGACAAACTCACATCACCTGGATTGCAGTAGTTGAAAGACCATGCCGCATTTAGTCTTGAGTATTTCACACTCAGAGTGACATTCACAGGCACAGTGCTTTCAAATAGATAATAGGGTCCCATAAAAAGGGAGAAAATTTGGCCAAATGAGTTTTAGAATGAATGAATGCCTCAGCTAAATAAGGTGATTTGATTTCCAATAGAAACATCCAGCAACAGAATGGTCTGTCTGAGGAATACGATAATGAACTTCTGTCATCAACTAAATGACTGGATATTATTCTAAGTTACTCATGTCAAACAATTTTGTAAAAGCATATTTTGTAGGGGAAGAGGGAGGAATGGATGAGACTACTGTATGGTGCAGAAATACTTTGCAATTCCAAGCAGTAGCACAACAAGCAATTCCAAGAACCATCACATCAGTGCTCCTCCCTCTCGGCGCATCACTCAGCACAATGCTGAGGAAATTCCTTCTACAAATGCACACATGTTATTGTTCCAAATAAGAAACTGATGTTGGGGTCTTCTCCAGGCCTCTGTTCATAGTGCTCACTTGTCCAGCAAGGGGCTGCTGCTCAGGGTCCTGAGTACAGGGCTGAGCTTCCCTCCAGCTAAGGGGAGGGGGCCAAGGGAAAAGAGCAAACCTTGCCACCACCTCCTCCAAGAAAAGAGAAAAAAACACAGGAGCATGGTGGGGGTTCTTCAAAGCAGAATCTACTTTACTGAGAGACATCAAGCCTTTATATAGGTTGACTAAGGTAGTGGGAGTATGCAACTGGTCATGTACACAGGGTGATCGGAACAAACATGTTTTCTATAGATAGGGTCACACCTTCACCGCACATTTGCCAGAAACCTCTTGTCACCAGGTAACATTGAACTGTGATATGCATTACAACAGGCTTCCCTATAAAACAGACCAAAAGGTGTTACTCTCCCAAAAATCTACCTGCTCAACCCAGGGATTAGTGTTATTTTTCAAAGCAGACCAAAGGAGGCTTTTCTGTCAACTGTCATTGTCTCTGTCATCCCATTGCTCATTCATTTCCTTGAGCGGGCACCAGTACCGTCTCCATTGTGAGACTTGTTATTACTGGTTTTTGGCATATCGAATAGCCATGGGTAGCTTGCAAAGCTCTGTCGTGCGGGCGAGATACCCTCGGTAGTTTTCCGGGCTTTCCAAGAGGGCCAGAGGAATCGAACCCGGGTCAGCTGCGTGCAAGGCGAACACCTGACCCGCTACGCTATCGCTCCAGTCCTTCTCCCAACAACTGAGGCTAAAGTGGCAACATCTATTGAATATGTAGACATTGTGTTTCCCTTTCTCATAGTTTCAGATGTGATGATTCAACTGGAGAAAAGACAACGGGAAAACTTCAGGAACCCAAGACACACTCTACCCTGTGCTTCTGTTCAAGTTCAAAAACAAACATGAGGCAAATATGCAGACACTAACATTTCTTGGAAGATCTATTTATTTTCAAAACCTGGCTCTAACACATGATAATGGCTATCTAAATTCTACTTTATCTTTGTAATTGTTTGCTTAAAAATTTTAAACAGTGCTTTTGTATAAAAATAATCCCTCACAGCTTTCCGGCCCCGCGCGAGATCGACCCTGGAGGCAACTGAACCACTTGGGACACGAGCGGCGCCCCCAAAATGCCTCCAAACTGTGTGCTCGGAGCTTCTGGCCCAGGCGCTGCCAGCAGGGTATGGTCTTTTCTCTCTCAACTCTTTCTTTTTGAACGCAGCGAGGCAATAGCCGGTTTTTAGACTATGCAGGAAGCCCGGGAAAGCCGATGGGGCGGGACTTCCGGATCCGCCCTGAGCCGGCCGACATTTAAGCGCAGAGCCATGTGGGGACGCTCCTTTCTGGCCCCGAGAGATCGACCCCGGAGGCAACTGAACCACTTTGGACACGAGCGGCACCCCCAAAATGCCTCCAAACTGTGTGCTCGGAGCTTCTGGCCCAGGCGCTTCCAGCGAGTGATGCAATTACCAAAAGAATTTTCCCTGGACTTCAAATAGAAATCCAAAACCGCGTGGCTGCTATCGCAGCCGCACGACCTAATATCTCTTGATTATCAGGAACGTGTAAATGTTCCTTTTTGGCAGGGCTTACCGTGGGGGGAAACTCCAAACAATAGTACTGAGTTTTTTGTTGAAGGGTAAAAGATTGTAGCGATAGAATTTTAGGCAGAATTTTCCCTGGACTTTATATAGAAACACAAAACCGTGCGGCCGCAGCAGCCTAATGTCATCTAATCATCAGCAATATGAAATGGTTCCTTTGTAATGGGTTGGACTTTGGGGGGACCATAATAGGGTTAAAGTTTGTAGCGATGTGTAATTTCTGGCTGTACTTTCCCTGAACTTTATACAGAAATTCAAAGCCGCGAGGCTGCTGCCATGACCGCGCAACCTATTGTCATTTAATCATCACCAATATGAAATGGTTCCTTTTTAACAGGTCGGACTTTGGTGGGAAATCCTAACAAGAATAGTAAATCTTGTGCTGAAATATTGAAGGCTACCAAAGTGGTAGCCATCTCTATAGACTGAACTAAGCCATATCCCCACGCCGGCTGAGAAGAAATATCCTTCTTTTTTGGGAAGAAACGCGGCGTGGCGTTAACCATAGTATGATGTCCATTAAGCTGACATGGACCTGGTGGCGTGGGAATGGGATACAAGGGAATAAATTATTATGTACTTGGAACAGCGGGACTCTGGTGGAATCTTGGGCCGGGGCCGATACCAGCGTATTACTTTTGGTTCCAGAAACTGCTTGCAGACATCCTACTAGACTATCAACTAAGCCAGAGCCCCACGCCGGCTGATGATAGGAAATAACCATCTTTTTTGGTTTGTTTTCCCTTTGTCAGGCAGCATGGTGATTACTAAACAGGCGTGATCTCAGTGGCGCGGGACAAGGAGGGGAAAAAAATAGAAAAGTTATGTAACAAACAGCGGGACTTAATATCTCTACATTCTCAGCAATGGAGAGCCATCAAATGCTTCCTTGACAGTGGGACTGTCTTCTCTTTTTTGGGGGGAAACCCTAGCAACAATAGTGAGTTATGTGTTGAAACATGGACTGTAACCAAGATAAAGCGTAAACGAAGTGAAACTTATCACTTACAAGGGCGGGGACTGGGGGGGCGGGAGGGGGTCGGAGGTATAATGGGGTGGTTGGTGATGGAATATGGGCACGGGTGAAGGGAAGGGTGTTTGAGTATTGTATAACTGACATAATCCTGAGAACTATGTAACCCTCCACATGGTGATTCAATAAAATTTAAATTAAAAAAAAATAATCCCTCACAATTAGGCAATACAGTTTACCTTACCTGTTATTCTGATTACAAGTACATTTGGTCTTGAAATTGGTCAATCGCAGGATACTAGCATTTTTATTAGTTTCTTCCATTCTGGGATCGAGTTATACGTTGTTCCTGCAAGTCACAACTATGCTAGTAGCATAATACTAATTTCTTATGATATTCTAAGATTGATTACACTTTCTTGACATTTTCTTTGTTATTAATGAAGCCATTAATACAGGAAGGTGACAACAACCGTTCTTGATTTTTCATAAACAAAGAGAAGAGATCATCTTCTGGGGTGATTTTTATTTTCTTTTTTTAGAAGACAGTAGCAACTGCCTCACTAGCATGCAGTGGTTGCCTTCAAGAGAGGGAGAGAGTCCAATATTCTTCATCAAGTTTGACAGCAGGCTGACAATATTGAGCTGTTGATTTTCATGTGCCTGGTGGTCAGTTCCCATGGTAGGTGCTGGCATTTCTTGCTTGGATAATTACTTAAAATACATGTATGGGAATTAACCAAACTGAATGCACTTGGCAGCCCACAGGCTCATGTCAACACCCCAGGCTGTGCACAGTGAGAGCTGAGTAGAGCCCATTAGTTGCTGACAAAAGAATGAAGGTGAGGTGGGAACTAGGAAAATGTCATTTAGGCATGAAAATCAGGAAGAACCAAGTACTTGAGCCCGGGGCCCCAAATAAATTAAAGTGGGCCTAATGAAAAGCAGGCAGCAGAGCTTAAGGAAATTGAATCCTCGGCTCCCTGCCTGCCTCTGTTTATGTGCCCCTCCGGTAATTGACCATTTAGGAACTGATTTGAGTTTTACAGCTGTCATAACAGGCAAGTGTAGGGCAATCCATCATCCCATTTCAATCTAAGTCAGTCGGGTTCACTTTGGATGCTCTTAATTCAACACTGCACAAATACTATCTCTATTGCCTTCTCTGTCCTCCTGCTTTGGTAACCCCATCCTATAGCTCACAGAAGCATTAGCCTTACAACAACAGTCTCTTGTTGGCTAAAAAAGGAGCAAAGGAATCACGAGGAATCAAAGTCTATTAACAGCTAATATCTCAAGTGGTGTATGCATGTATAAGTAGGTAGGCATTCAAATAAAAGCAAGTGTGATCCTGTGCTAGGTTAGGCATGTTCTTGACCAACTGAGCTATTTCCTGGTTCCACATTCTTGGGAAAAAATGAGGTTTTTTTTTCAAAGTCTTCTCTTTGTTTGCAAGCTAAATAAATCAGATTCTTTAACATATATTGCTATGTTCACAAGCGGGACTGTGTCATTGAAATGTCATTCCCATTTTATCTCCTCTCAGGCTCCTCTCATGCTATACTCCACACATCTCCTTTGGTAAACAGTTACCTACCACTTTCTTCTACCTGCCCTTATCCACACAGGAATGCCAAGAGAAGCTAGTAAACTTTTCTACCATGCTATTATCATCATATTTTATTCTACTTGTTCAGTTTCTTTGAACACTCTGCTAAGATATTTCATAATGATCTCAGTCACAGTCAAAATCAAGGCTTCACCATAGTCACTCCATCCTCTCTCCTAATCAGTTCATATAAATGTCATATATCTTAGAGCTTAAGCAAAATTTTATTCAAAATAGAAACCCAACATTATCCCACCTACTTCTTACCTGTTTTCCCTCATACCCTTTCAGTTATGTCCATTATAAATCCTAAACCTAAACAGAATTTCTCTTTTTCCATAACCTAATTGCCACGTGACTTTGTTCAAGGCACTGTAACTTGCAGAGCAAATTCGTCATGGCCTTTTAGTCTGCAGGCATGGTCATTCAATTGACAGGTGTTGCCAGGGATCTTTCTATTCAAAGATCTGCACTATAACCCCAGAAATTTATGAGTATCAATCATTTCCAGGCTTGAGAAGAATCCCAAGCATGACTTATCTTGTCTGTCATGATCTTGATATTACTTAACTTTTAAACATATCTTTTACATTGACTTTTGTTATATCCAGGATGTGCCCATTGAGGAACCATGTCTATTTGTCTATTTTTTTAAATTTTAGCATATTCTGTATCTTTCTGCCTGGAATTTTAATTTTTTTATTAATGGTTTGCTAATGCCTTTACATATCAAAGTCTTGTTTGGAAGTGCAACTTATGGGAAGCTTTCCAAACTTCTCTAAAGCTGTTTTACTTTATTTTTGATGATAAACAGTTTACCTTGTCACCACCACATGACTCCTGCACATTCCTAATCAGGCCTTTGCTTATTTTAATTCTTATCTATTGGCACAGCTTTGATCTCTTGAGTGGATGGACAAGCCTATACTATATATTGTTATAACTCTAAGGACCAGTACAGAGATGAATTAATTGCTTAACTAGTGAATCCTTCCATAATTTGCTCTTTCTTTAAATCCAACAACTCTTAATCAGAACCTGACCCAAATCAAGATGCTGTAAAGTGGTAGAGTTAAAATTAGAGATAGCCATTCTTGGTTCCAAATTGAATACTTTTACATTATACTAGATTTTCTTTCTAATCCATAGTGATATATAAAACAGCCACAGACACACACACACACACACACACACAGAAAGAGAGAGACAGAGACAGAGAAAGAGCAGAGATCATACAATATGTGGTAGCCCAAATAATGGCCTCCCTACTATATTAGGTATGAATAGAATCTATAGATTTTACTTTGTATGATAAAAACATACAATGCATATGTATTAGGGTATTGGAGGGATTCAAATATTACCCTACATTAACAGGACAAATTATTTGATAACTTAAAGGTAATCATAGATGATTTTGTCAGACACAGAGGGAGAATTTGCTACTCAGAATAAGTGGAAAATGTACAAGGTTGAAGTGTTCTGAGACAAGAGTCAGAAGCCAAGAAATGCAAGTTGCTTCTGGAACTAGAACAGATAAGGAACCATCTCCCCTAGAGTCACCAGAAGAAATATGCCTCTCTGCTTCCTTCCTTACCTTGAGTCAGTGATGCTGATTTTGAGTTTCTCACCTTCATAATTCTAGAGAATAAATTATGTATTATTTTATTGGGGGGGGGGTGAAGGGCACACCAAACATTGCTCAGGACCTACTCTATATTCTAGGATTACTCATAGAAAATGCCTGAGGTACCAAGCAGTGAAGGGGATTGAATGTAGGCCCCCTCTATAAAAAGTATGTGCTCCATCTAATCGAACTCTCTGGTTCACGAATTATGTTAGGTTTAAGACACTGTATTTGCAGTAACATGATAAAGTAACACTAAAAATTTAATATGATTTGAAACTGAGAAAATGCAGCATGTACAATGCATATTTAGTATAATATCCTTCTTCATTCACCCAGCCATATTGAGAGTAATTTGGTAACATGCTTAAGCAAATTCCACTGTAATAATTAAATGGATGAAAGGCCACACAATTCATTAGAAAATTTACACAAAATCATTTGAAATAAATTTAATAGAGTTATTGCATGGAATTCTTCTTATTTTTTTCTAATGCCAAGATCCAATGAGAAAGATAAACATAATTGGTCTATGGCTTTAAAAATTATAAATTATTTAATGTGGTGATAGTATTAGAAAATTATCTCATTAATTACATACAATTTGTTGTTTTTAAATTATAGTTGGACGTCATGCTTAATTAGACATCATATTGTAATACATGAGGAGAGCCTATTTAGTAAACTTCATTGTAAGAACTTTGTGTTACATGTCACTTAACCACATTGCACCTGATTGGTCTTGTATTCAATTGGAAGAAAAATATTTCATATCTACAATCCTAGAATGCATATTTTCTAGTATTTTATTCTACTGTTGTTAAATTTTAGTATTTTTCCTATATTTCCTCTCACATGGTTCTTCTCATGTGATTATAGAAATCATGGCGTGCACCATGAAAATTCTTCAGAAATTTCTCACACATTTCTTCTTTTTTCAGTTACCCCTTTGTTAGTGTTTAAATTCACAGTTATTTCCTCATCATTTTAATTAGTATCAAGAATCTTTTAGTTGATACCTTAATCACGTTTCATAAGCTTAGAGCAAATGCCAACGTTCTTTCAGTTACCAACAAATCAATAAAGTATTGTGTCATGTTTTTTCTTACATATTTTGAGCCCACTCATTGTCTCCTGCCTGTACTTGAAGCCTCTGGGCAGTTTCCATCCCTCAGATCATATACATTCTTGCATAGTCTTCTGTCAAATATCTACCACATGATTCACTGTATTTGTTAAAAGTCTTCCTATAATACATCGCACTCACAGTGAGGACTTACCTGACAACAAAGTTTAAAAACAAAGCCCCCTCAAATACTTCCTGTTGGCATCCTTGATGAATTGTTTTTCTTAGCACTTACTACCATCAAGTATATTGCAAATCATAAAGAACTTTTCTTCTTTATGGTACCTACTCTTTCAACAAAAGCTAAATTTGCACAGGTCAGGGAATTTTCTCTGCAAAACTGGAACCCCAAGTCCTTGAACAGTGGATGGAGTATAATAGGCATATAAACATTTTCTATTCTCTCTTTTGCCAATACATTCATCATACATCTTTAAAAATATCAAATGGATCATAAATTCCACATTTCAAATTCATTAGTGATTCTCTGTCAGGAACAAGTTAAGTCCCTGTTTTTCAAATTGGATTTACACATCACTGCAGATCTCAAATTTACCTTCTCATCATTCCTCTTCATCATACACCAAAATTCATACTATGCCTGCTATAACTTGTCCATGAACTCTGGTTGCCCCTAAGACACTGATATTATGCTTCCACTCTGTGACTTTATCTTGTAAACGCTACCTTTATCTTGCAATTCAAATTTTGAACACTAGAATTCTTTGTAAAGATTGCTCAAACTCTTCAAAAGACAAACTACTATTTTCTTTATTGTTTCTTTTGCAAACACACACCCAGATCACATGATGCATTTCCTGATGTTTGCCTCTCTCAAGAAGCAAAGGTTCTCCTTTTATATTTCCTCATTTACCAGCAAAATGCCTGGTACATATTCAGTAAAAAAAATGATTGACAAATTTTATCAAAAGGTGCAAAAAGAAATTACTTGAAACCAGAATTGTAGTTTCTTGCCATTTTATCTTCCCTGACCTCATACCCCTCCCAAATTTGCCATTTTCTAACATACATAGATCCTTTATGTATTATCCTAGAGATGATTGAAAAAGGCTGTTCTTGGAGAAAGAGCTATCCTGTAGTGTTTAGTCACTCTAGTATTCATAACACTATTGGAATCAATATCTCAACTTCTAAAAAATTCACTCAAGGAATAGCAGATTGAACTGAAACCACTGAGAACTAAATAGAGTACCTTCTTTACTCTACTTTTGTTTAGTAAAGTTAGCAATGAGTTCTCTGTTGAAGAAAGTCTTTCAGGACTTTTCACATTATCCATAAAGTTCTGTGTCTATGAATCTATTACCTTGAACTAATTTTCTAATCGAGGGAGATATAGAATTAATTTTAATATCTGTAAATGTACTTATATGAATTTTAAAAACATAAAATACATTTTAATATATTATCTATATTTAAATAGCCCCCATAGTTGTATGAATTATTGTTAGTGTAAATATAGTGATTTATACAAATGTTTTAGTTTCCTAACAAATGTGGTACATATGTTTATAGAATCAATATTAAAATTATAAGGAGTTAAAAAAGTTTTATCTTTTTACAGAGAGAACCAGAAGTTAGAGTTTAGATATTTTTAAAAGGAAAATAATTACTTTATTCTTAAAAAACCTAGTACAGATTAGTTACAAATATCATATATTTGATTAGAAAGCTATTTTTTCAGAAAAATAAATGCAACCACCTTTTGACATGAATTCTGCCTGTGAGTTGCAGTTCCATTTAATCCTGGATTTTATTTTCATTTACCCTTAATGTCAAGTAAAGAATATTGTTTATTTTGTATTATTTCCTTCCAGTCAAATGAGATCTGTGACATTTACCAGAATGCTGCATACCTAGACTAAGGCTATTATGAACTTCACTACAGCATTGTAAACAACATTAGGTCTCCAGTCTGAAAATATGGCTCATTTCTCCTAATTTCCACATTTCTTATTAGCTAAGTATACTAATGAAAAGGAAAGTCATAAACACTCTAATTACATATCTGCATAGTAGTTCATTTTAATGCATCTTAAGAGCTCTCATACTGTTTTAAGATACCAAACCTAGTATTAAAAAAAAAAACAAATTTTCTCCTAGAGAAAGGATTTAATTTTTAATGGCATTATCTAAGTATTATCCAAATATTATGGGTAGATAGACAAATATAACAGCACCGTAGCACTGTCATCCCATTGTTCAGTGATTTGCTCAAGCGGGCACCAGTAACGTCTCCATTGTGAGACTTGTTGTTACTGTTTTTAGCATATCAAATATGCCATGGGTAGCTTGCCAGGCTCTACTGTGCGGGCGAGATACTCTCGGTAGCTTGCTGGGCTCTCCGAGAGTGGAGGAGGAATCAAACCCGGGTCAGCCGCGTGCAAGGCAAATGCCCTACCCCCTTTTTATCAAAAACTAATAATTTAAAGAATTGTGATTTACAACGTTATTGATAGCACAGTTTTATGCATGTAATAATTCAACACCAATCCTACCACCCGTGTCAACACCCCTCCACCAGTGTCCCCTCACTGTCCCTGCTGCCCCCTTGACAGGCACTTACGAATTCCGGTGGTTGCAGTTAGATCTGACATTGTCAGTGCTGCTGAGTCTGTGCTTTGGGTATCTGACCACACCACTCTCCTACACCACCAGTGTGACCGAAGCCCTGACCCTTCCGCCCCATTACCTCCCGTTTTCATCTTCTCCCTTCTCCCATTGGTTTATTTCTTTCTCTTTCTCCTTCCTAAGTCTGGGGTCAGGGGTTATCTAGGTATCCCCCCTTTGCTACATTATATTTCCTTATCCAGTTACTCTGTTTAGCACAGATCAGTGTGTCTTTCTTCTTCTGGTTTACTTCACTCAACCTATATCCCAGTTCCAACCAAGTTGCAGCAAACTGCATGATTTCATCATTCCTTGCAGCCACACAGCATTCCATTGTGTGTACACTCCGAATCTTCATAATCTATTCATCTGTCTTAGACAAGCGCTGATTCCATATCTTGGCTATCATACTAAGTGCTGCAATAAATACTGATGTGCATACATCCTTTAGAATTAATGTTTTAAAGTCCTGGGGGTAAATGCCCCAAAGTGGAATTTTTGGATCATATGGCAGCTCAGTTCTAAGTTTACCGAGGGCTCTCCATACTGTTTTTCACAAGTTTGGACCCAACATTCCACTTCTCACATTTATCTAAGCAAGTTCTGATCAACAAAAATTTCATTGCTTCACAAAAAAAGAAAACAGAGAGAGATAAAGAGAGTAAGAGAAAGAGAGGGAGAGAGAGAGAAGGAGAGAGAGAGAGAGAGAGATGGATGGAGAGAGGCCAGAGCAATAGTACAGTGGGAAGGCCATTTGCCTTATAAGCAGCTCACCTGGGTTTGATCGCCAGCATGACCAGGAAAAATTTTTGAGTGCAGAGCCAAGAGTAACCGCTGCACACTGCAGGTGTGTGCCCCAAAACAAAAAAGAACTTGCCTGTTACCCTCACGTGTTTGCAGCTTATTCATCAGCAAACGGGTCCAAAGAGTCTACGGTTCTGGTTTTGAGGGAATGAAGATTACTTGAGGGCCTGTTCTAAGTGGCCTCATCAGAGACTATCCTGGATCACCTGTCCATTTAACCCACATTATCTCCAAGGAACCAAGCACCCGGCACCATGGTGGGCTGATGGAGAGGCCTCCCTCATGGGACAGAAGCCCAGGGGGGGGGTCATAGAAATGATGGGGCTTGTCTGACTCACTGCTAAGCCCATAATGCCACACAGGGCCCAGCATCTTGCTCATGGTGAATGAGTAGGATCTTCATTCACCATCAGCCTCCTAATTCTAGCCAGCCTCCTGATTCTAGTTACATATATATGTATATATGTGTGTGTATGTGTGTGTATGAAGGTGTAAAGATTATCATTAAATATGTATATATGTCTGTATGTGTATATATGTATGTATATGAAGGTATAAAGATTATCATTAAATATGTATATATGTCTGTATGTGTATATATGTATGTATACATATACATATATATAAAGTAAATTTGCCCTCTTTATTGCAGCCGAACTTACTTGGGTGTGCCTTCTTTGGAATATTCTTGCCTACTCTGAGACACTGAGATGGAACTTAAGGAATCTAAGAAGCATAGTCTTAATCCAAAGTGCTAGATGCTTGCTGACAACTGAACATAAAAGGAAGAGAAGGGAAAGGGGTACTCCTCACATTTTCTGCAAAAACTTCAGACTTACACTGACACAGTTAATTTTTATGAGGAAAAAGAGTAGAAAAGACCAATAAGGATCTGTCAGCCTTGGGCAGGATTCCAGAATGAGAGAACAATAATTCCAGGGAATGAGACACATCCAGACATGAATGTAAGTGGTGTGCGAATCCCCTGGCAGGGTGAGAAATGGGAAAAAGTAAAGGGTTTCTGTGAGGGAGCCATAGGTGAGCTTAACAGTGCAATTGTGTAGATGAGTGTATGGGTTAGCAGGAATGTTCCATTAGCTGATCAGGAGGTAAGCCAATAGTGTTTCTCAAAATCAAAAGTATTACTAGAGAAGTGGAAAAAATAATAAAGACCTGTTGCTGCTGTTTTTGGGTCCACCTGGCAATGCTCAGGGTTTACTCCTGGCTCTGGGCTGAGGAATCACTCCTTGAGGTGCTCAGGGGATAATATGGGGTGCCAGGGATCGAACCTGGGTCAGCCATATACAAGACACATGCCCTCCCCACCGTACTATCACTCTGGCCCATGAAAGACTTTTTTAAAATGTTACTTCCCTGGATTTTCTGTTTGTTTGCTGTTGTTGGTGCCGTTCCAGGAGGCCAGCATCTATCCTCTTTGTAAAATCATCTTGGGAGGTTGCTGGGCTACTCCCAACAGTGCTCAGGCCTCACTCCTAGCAGAGCTGGGGGAACCATATGGGGTACCAGGGCTCAATCCTGGGTTGGCTGCATGCAGAGCCAGCACCTTAACCCCTCTTTTGGCTTTTTAAAAAATATATCATAATTTAACAAGATATCTGTCAATGTCACTGTCATCCCGTTGCTCTTCAATTTGCTCAAACGGGCACCACTAATGTCTCCATCGTGAGACTTGTTGTTACTGTTTTTGGCATATTGAATACGCCACGGGTAGCTTGCCAGGCTCTGCTGTGTTGGTGGGATACTCTCGGTAGCTTGCTGGGCTCTCTGAGAGGGACGGAGGAAATCGAACCCAGGTTGGCCATGTGCAAGGCAAATGCACTACCCTCTGTGCTATGGTTCCAGCCATCGTGTTTATTTTTTATTGACTTAACATTTGCCATTGCCTTTTTTGCTGCTGCTTTTGCTGGTGGGGCCTGTTGGGGAGCATCTAGGGAGACGCTGGCACACAGATAGCTGGGGGTGCTGCCTTTGGGGGTTGCTTTGCAGAGCGGGGAGTGGGGGCTGCACCCTCTGAGGCTGGCTGTGGAGCTTCCCGTGCATGGTCTCACTGGGGCTTGTCGGGGCGGCCTCAGTGGCGCTGCAGACAGAGGCGTGAGCATAGGGCTCAGATGTGTGGGGACATCTATCACCAAACCGGCCTCCCGCTAGCAAGACAAGTGCTCCCCACGTCAGCCCAGGGACCCTGAAACCTCCATGTTTTCACTCTAGCCAGTTTATAACTGTGTCTAACAGCCTTTGCCACCTGCAGCTGGCACCATCCCACATACCAGTCCACACACCGGCAGTGCCAACCAAGGCGGCAGACCGGTAAAGACCTGTCTACACCTGCGGATGGGCACGGGCATCAGTGGTGGGAGAATGCTGACGTAGACTGAAAGAACCAGAGGAAATAACACATATGCTGTGTGCATCCCCCAGAGATAAGTGCTTTTGGAGACCCAGTCTCCCGATGCGGTCTTTTTTCTTAAAGGGGCCCACGCGGTTGGCGCTCAGATGGCTGGCTGTGCCAGGGTCACAGGGGAGCGTGTCCTCCACCTGCCCTCTGCCCCTGGAGCCACAGGCCCAGCCTCCGTTAGAAAGAATTCTGCATTCGGCTGTCTGAATACTCTTACTGACCGGCCCGCGATTCCAGGTCAGAATCAGACGCTGCAGCGAGGGCTCCGGGTACCAAAGCGACTCCTGCGCTCCAGCGCGGGACAGACCGCAAACCTGCCAGAGGAATTAGGGCCTGGCCCACCCTCTCAAGGGAAGAACACGGGGTGGCAGGTCTGGCGTTTCCAGGAAGCCTTCTCCCACCCCCCTTTCCTTGGCTGTTGTGGGTGTTCTGGGGGGCTGGGGGTGCACGCCGTCAGGCTTGGCCGCGGGGCCTGAGGGTTTGATGCCCTCGGTGGTGCCCGCACAGCGAGTGTTCCTGGTGTGGAGTGCACGGGGGCCGGGGGACGCGACTGTGTGGGGAGAGTCGTTTGCCTTTGCACCAGGGCTCGCGCCTCTCTGACTCCTGCCCGGGTGGCCCCCACTCCTGTGATACGCCCAGACCTCTGGTTGTGTTGTCTCAGAAGTCGTTGTGCTGGGAATGGGGGGAGGAGATTTAAGGTTGCCAGGGTGACCTCAGCGCGTGGCGCTCCCTGGGAACTTGAACTTACAGTGCCTGCTGAGCCAGCTCAGTGGGCCTGGATCCTCTGGACCCCCGAAGTCAGTACCCACCAGCCCGGGGATATCTGGTTTATCCCAGGATCCTCCCCGGTTTATCCCAGGATCCCCATGTGCGAGGGAGAAAACTGGCTCTTGCACTACTTGCTGTGCTATCGCTCCAGCCCAGTGCTAATATAAGAATAGCTAATAATATTTGTGAAACATCTTCTTGGAATGGATTGGTAATTCTCTTCATCTGTCAAAATATCAAATCTCCTCTAAAATCCTATGAGCTAAGTATATTATAATTGAGATATTTTTGTGCTAAAACATGCCTAATAACAGTCATGAAAATCATAGTGTCTAAATTAAAACTTTAATTAAGAGTAATAACAATTTGGTCACAATAATTCTATCAAGATGCTATAGGTGGAGTCCCAACTTACACACAGAACTGTCTAATACCACAGAGACCTTAATTTCATTTGTGGCATGAAAGAGCCTTATTGGAACCATTTCCATTAAGTTTAACCTCTTCCAGGTTCTATTCAGGTTTCACTTTGTTATAAAGGATTATACAGTATAAGGACATAACATTGTCATAAATAATTGGATTGTGACCTAGAAATTGATGTAAGACTAAAAAAACCAACATATGCTTATTATAGTTAGGAATTTTAATGAGAAAAGAGTTGTAGTTTTTTTTCAAAGTTTTAATTTTAAAATTACTCATATTGTCCTCTACCCATGTCACATTATACTGGTTGATAAAAGAAAAAGGAACTTAAAACATCATTAATTTATTTCATAAAATAAGCTGAAGCATGGGCTGTGATAAATAAGCATAAAAAGTATCATGTGTGAAAATTATTTGCAAACTAAGAGATGCAGATCAAGTGAAGATCAGAACTGTCTTCTTGAACCTTGCAGCAATGTGCAGCGCATGAGACAACAAGAGGTATTGTTCATTTGAAAAAGTCATCAGGGAGGAAATATTTGGCTTCAAAGAACTGAGGTCCCAGAAGTCAGTACTAATGCTTTTATATCTATTATTTATGCACCTCTCTGAGAGCCCAGCAAGCTACTGAGAGTATCCTGCCCGCAGGGAAGAGCCTGGCAAGCTCCCCGTGGTGTATTCGATATGTAAAATACAGTAACAATAACAGGTCTCATTCCCCTGGCCCTGAAAAAAGCCTCCAACCATTGGGGAAAATGAGTAAAGAGAGGCTACTAAAATCTCAGGGCTGGGATGAATGGAGACATTACTGGTGCTCGCTCAAGTATATAGATGAGCAATGGGATGACAGTGATACAATGATAATTTACTTATGCAATCATTTTATTCAAATGAACCCAGGTCGGTCGCGGGCAAGGCAAACGCTCTACCCACTGTGCTGTCTCTTTAGGACCCCTTAATCTGCCCTATTGGGACAAGTTACTTTTGTTATCGGATCTAGGGCTGGAGTGATAGCACAGCGGGTAGAGCATTTGCTTTGCACATGGCCGACCTGGGTTCGATTCCTCTGCCTCCCTCAGAGAGCCCAACATGCTACCGAGAGTATCTCACTCACACAGAATAGCCTGGCAAGCTCCCTGCGGCAAATTTGTTATGCGAAAAGCAGTAACAACAAGTCTCACAATGGAGACGTTTCTGGTGCCCACTCAAGCAAATCAATGAGCAACGGGATGACAGTGATGACAGCACTGGGACCTAGGGGAGGAGTGAACCATAAACTGAGCATTTCTTAAGCCCCAAGCTGAGACTTCGTGGGACTGCTGGGTCTCTATTCATAATGGATTTCAGAAGAGATTTCAGAACAAAGAAGCTCAGGAGATGTACACTTACCTTAAACCCACAGCTTGTTGCAGATTTGTCTTGGAAGAAAAGGAAGAACTAGGACTAGCAAGTTTTAGTGTAAAAGAAACACAAGAGGCAACTGAAATGGTGGTTAGAAACATAGGTTCACAGGCCAGGTTCGGACATTTGCCTGGTGGTACATGGTTAATGCAGATTCAAACCCAGCACCCTATAAGAACCCCAAGACTCCCAGGAATGATATCTGAGCACAGAGTCCAGACAAAGCCCTGAGCACCACTAGTTGCACCAAAATATTGGTGCTTTTATGTCCTACCTATGAGAACTTAGGAAACTCATTTAACTTTGTTCTGTTATCCATGTAAACATGTAAGTAAAATCAATAGAAATAACTGTATGTCTAGATATATCATGAATTAATTCTGATAAGACTCAGAACAATACTTCATACATAATGAAGTATATGTATATTTATATTTATACATAATTATTATGTATGCATATGTGTACATAATGAAGTATAAGTATATTTCTTATATATAAGAATCTTCTATCAAAATTGGGTTTTTGAATTAGAAGATAAATTGAAAGGAAAAAATATTAATTATTATTATTTTTATTTTTAAAATTTTATTTTCATACAATTGTTCACAATATTTGATTACATTCAATACTTCAACACCAATCCCACCACCATTATACCTTCCTACCATGATTATTTCTAATTTCCCCACTACTATCCAAGCTTGTCCCAAAGGCAGATGCTAAATACTTTATTTTGCATTGCTTGCTATGAATAATCGACTAAATATGATCCAACAAAAGTTTTCTTGGAGATGCCCACTCTCACCACTTCTTTTCAATATAGTACTGGAAGTACTTGCCATAACCATTAGATAAGAAAAAGAGATTAAGGGCATCCAGATAGGAAAGGAAGAAATCAAATTCTCACTATTTGCAGACGATATGATACTATATCTAGAGAAGGCTAAAGCCTCTACTAAGAAACTCTTAGAAACAATAGACTTATACAGTAAAGTTGCAGGCTACAAAATATCAATACCCAAAAATCCATGGTCTTCCTATGCACATACAATGAGGCAGAGGAAAGGGACATGAAAAAAGCAATCCCACTCACAATCGTGCCTCAGAAAATCAAATACCTCAGAATCAGCTTAACCAAGAAAGTAAAAGACCTCTACAAAGAAAACTATAAAACGCTACTCCATGAAATAAAAGAGGACATGAGGAAATGGAAACATATAACCTGCTCATGGATAGGGAGAATCAATATTGTCAAAATAGCAATACTCCACAAAGCATTATACAGATTCAATGCAATCCCTATAAGGATATCCATGACATTCTTCAAAGAAATGGATCAAGCAATCCTAAAATTCATATGGAATAACAAACACCCATGGATAGCTAAAACAATTATTGGGAAAAAGACAATGGGAGGCATCACCCTCCCCAACCTCAAACTTTATTACAAAGCAGTAACAATTAAAACAGCATGGTACTGGAACAAAGGCAGAGCCACAGACCAATGCAACAGGGTGGAATATCCCTACACACAACCCCAAATGTATGATCATCTAATCTTTGATAAGGGAGCAAGAGATGTGAAGTGGAGGAAGGAAAGCCTCTTTAACAAATAGTGCTGGCACAACTGGACAACCACATGCAAAAGAATGGGCTCCTCCTCGACCTGACACCATGCACAAAAATCAGATCAAAATGGATTAAATACCTCAACATCAGACCACACACCATAAGGTACATTGAAGTCAAGGTCGGCAAAACCCTCCACGATATTGAAGATAAAGGTATCTTCAAAGATTACATGCAACTGGCCAACCAAGTGGAAGCAGAGATCAACAAATGGGACTACATTAAACTAAAAAGCTTCTGCACGGCAAAGGATACAGTGACCAGAATACAAAGACTATCCACAGAATGGGAAAGGATATTTACACAATAGCCATCAAATACGGGGTTGATATCAATGGTATATAAAGCACTGGTTGAACTCTACAAGGTGAAAACATCCAACCCTATCAGAAAATGGGGCGAAGAAATGAACAGAAACTTTCCCAAGAAAGAGATAAGAATGGCCAAAAGGCACATGAAAAAGTGCTCTACATCACTAATCATCAGGGAGATGCAGATCAAAACAACCCTGAGATACCACCTCACACCAGAGAGACTAGCACACATCCAAAAGAACAAAAGCAACCACTGTTGGAGAGGATGTGGGGAGAAACGGACCCTTCTACACTGCTGGTGGGAATGCCGACTGGTTCAGTCCTATTGGAAAACAATACGGACGATTCTCAAAAAATTTGAAATCAGCTTTCATTTGATCCAGCAATACCACTGCTGGGAATATATCCCAGAGAAGCAAAAGTGTATAGTCAAAATGACATCTGCACTTATATATTCATTGCAGCACTGTTTACAATAACCAGAATCTGGAAAAAACCCGAGTGCCCTAGAACAGATGACTGGTTAAAGAAACTTTGGTACATCTATACAATGGAATACTATGCAGCTTTTAGAAAAAAGGAGATCATGAATTTTGCATATAAGTGGATCAACATGGAAAGTATCATGCTAAGTGAAATGAGTCAGAAAGATAGGGACAGACATAGAAAGATTGCGCTCATCTGTGGAATATAGAATAACAGAGTAGGAGACTAACACCCAAGAATAGTAGAAAGAATAGTAGAAACAAGTACCAGGAGGTTTACTCTATGGTTTGGAGGCTGGCCTCACATGCTGGGGAGAGGGCAACTCAGAGAAGGGATCACCAAGTATAATTCGGTCGGAGGCCATGCGGGGGAAGGGTGATGCGGGCTGAATGTGGACTAGAGACTGAACACAGTGGCTACTCAACACCTTTATTGCAAACCACAACACCTAATTAGAGAGAGAGAACAGAAGGGAATACCCTGCCACAGTTGCAGGGTGGGGTGGGGGGAGAGGGGATTTGGGAGGGTAGGAGGGATGCTGGGCTTACTGGTGGTAGAGAATGGGCACTGATGAAGGGATGGGTTCTCGAACTTTGTATGAGGGAAACATGAGCACAAAAATGTCTAAATCTGTAACTGTACCCTCATGGTGATTCACTAATTAAAAATTAATAAATTTAAAAAAAAAGTGTCCTTGGAGAAAAGTGAGTTAAAAATTATATCTCACCTTGGAGTCATTTAGCCCCTGTATGAGATCAATACATGTTGTTGAAGGTTGAACCTCAGTTTCCTTCTACCTTACATTCCATCAAATGTGATGTGTTACTCTTGGTGTATAAGTGACATAAAATATGAGATGTCACTCCAGGAATTCTAAGATTTTATATAGGTTGCTAGAGCTGGAGTTAAATTTGTAACTGGATAATAATTTGGGGATCCAGAGGCATCTCTGCAGCATGTTGCTCTCTTCCAAGATTTATTTGTGGGTCTCTGGATCATAGCTGTTAATGTGCCTGTATGGCGCCCAGAGGCAGTTTGTTGGCCTGATATCCAGGAACCTAGAAGCACAGGGAGATAGTAGGAGGGGGTCCATTCCTGATTCCACGTGAACTTGAAGATTTCAGTCACAAGCCCCACATATCTCAGAGCTGGAATGAGATTCTAGTAGGAGTTTTCCAGGGTTTTCAGTGGATTCAGTTTCCTATGTTTTTCAGTGGATTGGATTCATTCTTATGCATGGGGGGCTTGGGACAAGCCTGTGAAAGTCAGCAGTGAGCATCACAGTGATTGGGTTCTGGAGGTGCCCGGGTGAAGTCTGCCTGGTGTGGGATGAGTAGATATCTCTGCAGTGTGTTGCTCTCTTCCGAGATTTATCTGTGAGTCTATAATATTAATTAATTAATTAACAATAAATAATATTAATAAATGATAATTTGTAAACTTGTTTATTTGTCAAAATCAGGTTTTGCATCTCTTCTGTCAATGCATTGTTTTAAGAGGTGTTTTAATATCTTTTGACAGAAAATAATTTTATTTTTTCCCTATACTGTATACTCAGAAATTCACACACAGTACCTAATTTATAGCAGATACTCAAAAAATTTTGAAAGAAGAAATGTCAGAAAAGAAGTTGCTACTTAAAAGAGGCAGAAAAGGGTTTCAGTACTGAAAGGTCTCTACTAGTGTTATACACATCAACCAGTCCCTCATCTCTAGGGAGTTCCTCTACCGAGGACCTCTTACTGTCATTGATCAAGATCAGAGAAATGGTTTGAGCATTTCTTTTGATTCCACAGTATAGACTGCAATACCACTAAATTATAATTTCACTTATGAGCACAGTTTCTGACAAGTAGAAGATGTTTAGCAATGTATTATAGCTGAATGAGTGGTGATGTGTCTTTATAATCAAAGTTGCCTTGGTAAGAAATGAAGCATAGAGTGCATATCCCAGTCCATCTTGTCAACAGGAGTCCCTGACTCCGGAATATAGTGTATTCAAAGCACAAAAAGGTATCAAACTAATTTGTGATGCTGCATGTGGCAAGATTTCAATGTCTCATGCAACCAGACTTCCAATATTTAACTTCATTATATTTAAAACCCTTAATTTTAAAAGAACTTCTAGTGATTTTACCACTTTATAACTCTCTCTTAAGGTTAAATAATAGTTCATGCTCTTATAAATTCTGAAATATAAGTTGTATTACCAATGAATTCATATTTTGGTTCGTGTTTTATAATCAGTAAATCAGATTAGCTCTTGTAGCTTGTATAAGTGTACCTCCTTACATCTGTTTTCTTTAGGGAGTCTAAAATCTAATACAACAAAAGATTATCAAAAAATGATAAAATTTGTGAAGATAAAAATCAGACTTTCAATTTTAGGGATTGTATTATAATACTTCTTGACAATTTTTAGTCTTCTTTTTTTAAATACAAAACTTTGGGACCCTTTTTACAAGATTTTCCAATTACAGGAATATGTTTACACTCTAATATGTATTTTTTTCCTATTTGAGCATTCCTGAAAATATCTAGGCTAATTTCTATGACTTTTCAATTAATCTTGGCTTTTGTAAAATTATTGTTTCAATATTTAGACAGCCTTTCTCCATCAAAAGTTTTATTCTAAATACAAACCATCACATATATGTTTAGCTGATTTCTGGCAAATAAGTTGATATCATGAAATGGAATAAAGACAACCTCTTTAACAAATGAAAACTGAATAACTACTCCATGTAAGCATATTTAAGCTGGAAATTTTTATCACACCTAACACAAAAGTCAATTCAGAGTGTATCAAAAACCTTGAAATTAGATAAGAATCTATAAAGTATCTTTAAGAAAATATAGTCAGAATACTCCAAGATTTGGACCTCAAATGGGCCTCTCATGATATGATGCCCTTGGCATAAAGGCAAGTAAACATATGGGACTACATCAAGTTAAAAAGTATCCAAAAATTTCTGCATGGCAAAAGAAATACAGGCTAAAAGTAAAAGATAGCTGAATGGGAGAAAATATTTGCAAAGAGCACAACCAAAAAGGTTCAAAACACCATGAGAAAAATGGGGAGTGGGAATGAAAAGATGCTTTCCTGGAAAAAAAAATGGCTAGTACATGAAAAATGCTCATCATCACTATTATTAGGGTTTCCATCCGACACTAAGTATCAAAATCAGTATAAAAAACTTAAAGAAATAGGCCTAAGAGAAAAGTGGATGAGGCACTCACTGTCTGGTACACAGTCTATCAGGGTTTAGTATGAAGCATCCCTCAGGTATCCCAAGCAGAACCACAAGGAGTAGTTCTCTGAGCACAGAGCCAGGAAAGCCCTAAGTGTTGCTGGGTATGACTCAAAATAAAAGAAAATAAAAGTGGAGAAAGGGAGAAAGAAAGAACAATGAAAAATAAGTAAGTAACTTTAATGACATTAATTGGCAATGTAAAAGGCTAACAGGGGCAAGAAATAAGAGGGTCTGGAAAGCATGTAGGGGGCTGCAGGCAACTTTTGAAGAACAGTTTAGTAGTAAGGGAAGGAGAAGCTCAACTGGATCACAGAGTGGATTACAGTGTTTAGAGAGTAAACAACTGCACTAAACTGTAGCACTGTTGTCCCATTGTTCATCGATTTGCTCAAGTGGGCACCACTAATGTCTCCATTGTGAGACTTGTTGTTGCTGTTTTTGGCAAATCGGATACACCACGGGGAGCTTGCCATAGTTCTGCTGTGCAGGCGGGATACTCTCGGTAGCTTGCCGGGCTCTCTGAGAAGGACGGAGGAATTGAACCCATGCAAGGCAAACGCCCTACCCAATATGCTATCACTCCAGTCCAGAAGAAACAACAATTCTTCGAAATTTCAATGGTATTGGAAAAAAAATATAAAAATTGACGTCACTAGTAAGTCCCTTCCTTTTTCATTCTGCAATAGTGAGGAAGTAGAAAATATTTGAAAATAATAGGAAAGGAACATGGAGTGATGCAGAGATCAAAGCTGGAATGAAATTCTAATAGGAGCAGGGAGGTTTCAGATGCAGTAGAAGACAGTGATATTTAAAAAATTATGCTTATGATAAAAAAAATAAAACCAGCATTTTGCCATTCAGTAGAGGTAATCCTCATATTGAACATTAGAACTGGCTGACATAAATTTTCATCTTCTCAGTATATAAACTAAAACACCAACTCCGTGATCCTATGTAACTGTGGATACTGAAACTCTGGAGGGAAATTATTTCCTACTTAAAGTGCTCCTCTAAAACAGCTCTCATTTAAAACATGGCTGAATCAATAGGGCCAGTAGTCCCTTAGAAGGGAGCCCGACTGCAGCAGTCTACAACCGAAGTTGGAATGAGGTAGTACGAATGTCCACTCATGCCCAAGGAGAAAGTGATGTTGTGCTACTTTTCTCTGGTTCAAAAGTTTCCATTAAAACACAGGTATAGAAAAGTAAGTTTTCACCCTGGAAAAAGTCAGACAGAAATAATTACAGGACATTTTCTCTTCAAACAGCTATGATTGAGCTCTCAATAGGTTTCACTTCATAGAGCTTGATAAAAGCAACCAGGAGAGTAAAATAGGTCCAGGGTGGCCTCTTCCCCAAAAACATTTGAGGGAAGAATGGAAACAAGAATCGAGCACTTCTAACAATAATGAAATATCAGAAATGCCTTCGCACCGTTCCCTCAACTCCATATGCATTTGCTGTTTTGAGGGCAAGAAGCATGAGATAAGACAAATGTGTAATTACTGCTTGACCCACTCTTTCTAGTTTTCCATTTTCATGAGATGCCACAATTCATTATTTGCATTGATATATACAGAAGGATGGGGTCGCTTAGTTGATATTCATTTATTCAGCAGTCTGTAATCTATATTTAATGGAGTACCAGACTGTGGCATAATAAACCGTTTAGAAAGATAGCTGCTGCGTACACAGGGGTTATTGCTTGCATAACCTGTACTTATTTTTCATTACAAAACTAAAAGAGCAAAGCATAATTCATACAAGCAAATGAAGTTAACATTTAATGGCTTGAAAAATGATAGTTTGAGCTTGTACTGTGTCAGGCACTGAGTGGCTGTAAAATGAAGCAAAGAAGTCCCCCCAAAATTGCTAAATAAAAAACAAAGCTGTTTTTCTGTACAATGTGAAATATGGATGTCTAAGCAAACACTCAGATTTCACTTTGTCAGTACTAAGTAGTCCCATAATTGGCCTTTCTTGCAGTGCTGTTGCAGGCACTGTTCTTTCCGAACGGGCAGTCTCTGAACAGCAGCTGGCCACGGGCCTGAAAATATGGGAGGTTTCTCCCCCCTGCCACTTCATCCTCAGTGGCCCTGCTGAATATGGTCCAGTGCCACATAAGCCCAGGGAACTAGGTATAGAAAACACTGTCACCAAAAGTCAGTGATGAACAGAATGCTCATCCCTGCTGGCTCTGCAGTGCCAACCTCATCAGATGCTAACGTCATATCTCTGAAGTATTGCACTGTGGAGAATCTGTCTCACTTATGTTCGTACGGGATTGTAGCAAAATTAAAAATCATAAGGAATGTATTATAAGTTTAAGGGGTAGTAAGTTTTTCACAATTTAAGGATGATTTTTTTCACAATTTTTTTAGGTTCTAAGATTTCTTGATTATGACATGATAATAATAACAATAATAATAATAATAATAATAATAATAAGTGGCAGGGTCACTTGCCTTTTTATATCACATGAGCAAATATTAGCTTCCCAATATCTCAAGGCCTCCAAATTTCTGGGAATAATTAATTTCTCATTCTCTAAGGGTAGTAAGATCAATTTTTGTCTGAAAAATCTACCACAGTGTTCATAGATATTACTAAGCAGTCTATTTTATTTTATTTAACTCATAACAAATTTAATTGTGGTGCCATTTTTTAAAAGTTTTTATTTCTATTTGTTCTCCAGTTGTAGATATTTAATTGATAAAAGAATGTTTATACATTTTATAGATTTCCTGTTCCCTCCTGTTCTCTATAATTTTCTTTAACAAAGCAACAGATAAGGGTATTTTTATAACATATATTAAAGTTCTTGTTGAGGTGCAGAAAAAATAAGCAGTAAATCATCGAAACAATATTTTTATAAAAATATTTCTTATCTTATATCCAGGAAATGTTTGAAAAGTAAGAATAATAAACCAAAGTTTCCTGGATAACAATTAGCCAAGTTTCCTAGATAATAATAAGCCAAGTTTCCTGAATAACTACATAATTGAAATCTCCACATCTGCAGATGGTGAAAGACTATTCACTGTTATCATGCCATTGTATTTGGCCTTTTTATTTGTTCTTACATATAATTGTTTGAATATGAGAATTATTAATACAAATATTAATAATTTATATTAATCCTGATGGCTAAGAGAGAGTAGTTAAAAGTCACAGCATGAATTTTTAAGTAGACCACAATTAAATTCCATTTAAGGATGTCTGGATGAGGAAACAAAGGTAGCACGTTCTGATCTGTAGTAGGCCAGGCCAAGGAATGAGCAAGGAACACAAATTAGCAGGATTGGGAAAAGGGAGTGAGTCCATTCACAAAGCACATTGAAATGTCTAAGGTTTGTACCATTAAACGGACGTCTTAGTTTAGTTCCTTGCATACCATATAATTAAATGACTGATAACACCCAATTTCTACATACTGTGTCAATTATTTTTATTAGGCAAGAAAAAGAATAAGGATCCTGCGTAATCACTGAACGACTAGAAATCCCTTGTCTCTCTTGCCGCCTGCCTTCTATGGTCTGGCGCCACTTCCCCACCCGCGATGGCTGATGCCATAGGCTGACAGAGGAGGAATTGAGGGCCAGGCTGGTTGGTGATGAGTAGCCATTTATTTTATTCTTTCCATATGCCTGTTCCAATTTCACTAAGCTCCTCATTCCCTTCTATTCCTGTCTCCCTCACTCATCTCTCTGTGCTCCAAATTTGACATAGTCTCTCTGTCTCGCTCTGTCTCTGTCTCTCTGTCTCTCTGTCTCTCTGTCTGACTCTCTGTCTCTCTCTGTCTCTGTCTCTGTCTCTGTCTCTCTCTCCCAACCTCCCAGCAAAATCAACATATCAAAGCCCTTCCTGATCACCTGCAGCCAGGAGATCAGGCTCCAGTGAAATGTCATTTAGAGATTTTTCTCCGCTCCTTAGTCCAATAACTTAATTAACATCTTGGTTAACATCTTAATTCTACTTCTTAATATTAGTTATTTTGTATGGACACAGTAAAAGATACATTAAGGTTGTAGGATGGCTCTCCTGGGGACATCTTGCTATAGATCCCAGACTACAGTGCTCAGGCCAGATTAGTCTTTCCTAACCCTAGCAGGGCCCTAATACAGTTGTTACTGTCATGTTCTGGATCATGACAGAATTTGTACATGATCATGCTCTTAAATTATAGTTGAGTATTATGACACTTGACCTGGCCAGTTTCGATACCAGGGTAGCTCAAAGCTTGCCCTGGATCCATCCAGTCCCTCGTCGGAACCCTGCTTTTGGGGTGCTAGGAACTAAGGGCAACTGAGGCTTAAGTTAAGAAAACAGATGTTCAAGAGTGAATATTTTTAAGAGTTAATTAATTCCCAAGTTACCAAAGATAGCATCAACTGTCTTCCTGTTTCAATATAAACGATATTGCTCTGAATTAACTATGTAAAGGACTTAAGGAGAAGAAAAAAGCAATATTTAAAAGTTAACAGAGTCTGATTAGGAGATAAAAATTATTGACTGGTTGAGGAAGCAGAGCACAAAGAAAGAGGTTACAAATAAACACAGAGGAATGGGAGTGCCTCGGGAGCACTGTGAATGGGTGCAACCCAATAAACCTAACTCCCTGTGGCAAGGCAGAAAAGACAAACCAATGTTATCCTACAGGATCCACTGTAGGTAGATATCTAAAATGTAAAATCTCTTTCACATTTATTTAGAATGCAAACAACCTAAGATATACCTCTTAGACATGCCTGGGCACATTGAAAATTACATTGATGAGATTAAATTTTGAATGGATTCACCAAGGTCATCATTATCATCATCACTATCACTGTCACCATTACCACCACCCCCAATAAAACTGTATCATCAACACAATTACTTATTTGTTTGCTTGTTTGATCTCTGGGTCATATCCAATGGTGTTGGGGGCTTTTTTTATGGCTTTGTGTTCAGAATAATTCCTGGAAGTGCTCAGGGGACTGTATGCACTGGCAAATCCAGAGCTGATGAACCAAACCAAGGGTCGGTCATATGCAAGGCAAGTGCCTTATGTCATATCTAAAGCAAACATTTATTGAGATTTTATTATGCTATACCAGGAGTCTTACAAATATTGCCTTAGTTTATCTTTGCAAAAACTTATCATACATTTTCTATTATGTTTCCATTTTACAGAGAAAAACATAAAAAATAGATTATATAACCTTTCCCAAAGTTATATTAACTTTTTCTGTAATAAAAAAAGACATAAAAAGCAATAAAAGCCCATGTTTAAATGTAAATCTGTCTGAAACTGAAGAAAATCAAATTGTTCTCTACTTTATTCCTAGGGTCACTGAAATTCTCTGTAGTTTGTGGAGGGTATGAACTGGTATGAATAACCATGGGCAGATTCAATTATCTTTGCTCCCATCATAAATAAATAACAATAAATAAATAAATAATAGATGTCACATAGTACTAAGTATGCATGCTATTTTCCTCGGATTTTTACCTTGCTAAAGCACCAGTCTCATCTGAATTTTTGCTTTGATTTCTCAAATATATTCCTTAATTTTTTTATATGAAGCAGTCTTTAATTAGCCTGATACATATTTTTCCCATATACTTCCTAAAAATCAGTTATATTTGATAGCTTCTGAATAATATTTTAATAATGCTAATAATGCTTTAATAATAATAATAATACTTTAATATTTTAATAATACTTTAAATGAAGCATTATTTACTTCCTGTTTTCTTTTTCTATAACCTAGACTTGAAAATATCATAGATTATCCAATTTATGATAGCAAATTGAGTCCCAGAGGGTCTAAATAGCTTGTCTGAGATCATAAACTATTTGATAAGAGTTTATTCTTTAGATTTCAGTCTTTTGTATATTTTTTATATTCTGTCTTTGGTATGTGACAATGGAAAATACCAATTTGCCAGCAGTCTTCAGTGAGAAGAATGCACATAAGGTGGGTTTTGTTGTTCTTGCTGTTATGTCTGATATGAGAAGTAAATTCAGTGCTTACTAGATCGCAAAGGAAAAATAAAACATTCTCTCCCTCAAAAAAGTTTAAGTTGAAGTTCAAGTAGCATGCAACTGAAACAAACTACATATAAACTTTGTCCAATTTAGATCTTAGATCTATTGAAAACCAAGATTGAGAAGCAGTACTAGCCAGGAAAACAAGGCAGAGCATAGTGATTGTTTGCTGTTGATATGCTGTTCCTCAATATATAACAAATTTAAAATATAAACTTTTTTTAGCTCTATCCTTCCCTTCTTCTTTCCTAATCCTGATGATTCCGACAGGTTCAGTAAGGTTCTACTTGAACAATTTCTCTTTTTTTTTTTTATTATTTTTGGGTCACACCTGGCAATGCGCAGGGGTCACTCCTGGCTCATGCACTCAGGAATTACCCCTGGCAGTGCTCAGGGGACCATATGGGATGCTGGGAATAGAACCCCAGTCGGCCGTGTGCAAGGCAAACGCCCTACCAGCTGTGCTATCGCTCCAGCCCCAATTTCTCTTTTTTAAAATTAGAGTAGGGCTGGAGAGATGGCATAGCGGGTAGGGCATTTGCCTTGCATGCAGCCGGCCCGGGTTCAAATCCCAGCATCCCATATGGTCCCCTGAGCACCGCCAGGGGTAATTCCTGAGTGCAGAGCCAGGTGTGACCCAAAAAGCAAAAAAATAAAAATAAAAATAAAATAAAATTAGAGTAAAGTGAATAGCACATATTTCACCATTCTGTTAGCGAATTAGCTATTAAATATCACCCCAAAACAGGATGCTTAATGATTTTCTTGAGTTGAAGCAGAAGTTGATCACTGGAAAATGGAAACAATGCTCATTTTACTCTCTGCTCAGGATGACTCAGCCCAGTCAACAGGGTTGACTGAGGACTCTATTTAAAATTCAGTGGCACAATTATCACAAACGCCGGGCAAAGCAAATCTTCCACCTAGAAAATGAGAAATTCACAAAGTAATGACTAAATCAATAGTATCTATAACCTGGGATGGAGAGAATGTCTTATCTGCAGTATTGTTAGCTATTTGTAATACACAAAGACTTACTTAATGCTCAGATATAGATGGGAATACAGGAACTCATTGTGAATTGGTTGAAAAATATAGTGGAATGTAGGCCAGAACAAACATGGTTAATTCTTTACTTGGGCAACGACAGTTAGCATAATTTTCAATCCTGTAATTAGCAACGGGATAGGAAAAGCTGGATAAAGAGGAGATAGGCAACAGTAACTAAGCCCTTCCTAAACATGATGAGAAGTGCTTTCTTTTTGTCAGAATTTGGCTCAAAAACCTGGCAGGGGTGGGTGGGGTTGCAGGTGGGCACATCTGTGACTGTAACTGTGAACAGCTGGGAGACCAGAAAGAGGCAGGAAAGATGACTAGTGAAGAGGCTTGAAACTTATAAATTTATCTCTCGAGAGCAGGGCAGTACATAACAAATTTTGCCATAACATTTGGTTAATTATTATGCTATGATATGAAATCTTGCTCTAAGTGTCCTAAAGAAGAACTTTGGAAGAGATAAAAATGAGTGTTTCTAATGAAGATCACTGTCACTGTATCACGGTCATCCTGTTGTTCATCAATTTGCTTGAGTGGGCGTCAGTAAGGTTGCCATTCATCCGTGTCATGTGCTAGTGTAGCCCAGTGGCATATTGGGGGCTCTTTCAGGATCAGAGGTATGAGAACCATTGCTGTTACTGTTTTTGGCATAACGAGCACACCATGAGTAGCTTTCCAGGATCTGCCTCGAGAGTGGGATACTCTCGGTAGCTTGCCGGGCTCTGCGAGAGGGATGGAGTCTTTGGGGAAAGCCTCTAATCTCCTTTACAGGTCTTAGAAAACATACAGCACTAGTGTATAAAAATTCTCCATTTCAAAAATCTCAAATGAGTTCAGATAAAATGAATTTTCTTATACCCTCCCCCCTTAATTGAATATTATTGTTTTCTCAATCAAAAGATGTCAAATTAAAAAAAATTGATGCAGTAGTCAGAGTAATAGTAAGGTGGGTAGCGCATTTACCTTGCATGTGTCCTACCTAGCTTCAACCCACAGCACCCCATATTGTTTCCCAACCTCAGAGTTATTCCTGAGTGCAAAACCAGAAGCCTTGAGCACTACCAGTTGTGGTCCAAAAAAGAAAGAAAATAAAAACCCTAAAAGACAGAACAAACATCTCTAATACAGAGCATATAAGTGATAATATCATTAGGATTAAGAAATCTCAGTGGTCCAACAGGGAAGCTGGTGTGTCTTTCCCCAGTGGTGTGCTGCCAGGGAGATTGATGCCCACCATCTTAGCTGAAAACCTGTGATAACCCTCTGTGTTCATTGCAACTGAGAAGCTTGGTCTATCTAATATGAAAAGAAGTATGACTTTCCACTCAGCTAAAACTGGATAAGTGAAAAAAGCAAATTGTCAAAAAAAAGTTTAAAAATAAATGTAAAAGGCAAATGAAGACAGGCAGCTTTTTTTTTTTATTAGTTACAAAGACAACAAAGCTTCTTGATAAATAGTTAATATTTATCACAATTAGGTGTGACCCAAAAAGCAATATAAAAGATTTGGGTTTCAGAGGAGACATTTATTAATGATGAGAGGATAGGCATGATGGGATTGATCTGACTACACTCAGGGAAGAAAGTGCTTATTAAAAATTGCTTCACTGCTGAACTCAGTATTAGCACCCACTTCTACAATAAGTATGAGAAGATGTTTATCACAGGAGTTGCTTTAATTCTGGCGGAAGTGCCTGGTACTGGTCTTTGTAGTATATCAGGGGTAGAAGGCAAGTTATGAGCTGCAGAAAATTTCAAGGGACTAAAAAAGACAAGGGGAGTGCATTAAATAATTGAAAGTATTCGAACTCTGAAACAAACAGATCATTAAAATAAAGACATCATAATGAATGAGGGAAAGTGTGTGTCTGCCATATATCTGAGAAAGGGTTAACATCCAATAATATAAACCACATACGGTCAGCTACAACAACAAAAAAACACAATTATGAAAAAAATGGGGAGAAGTTTAGAACTATACTTCTCAAACAAATGCACACAGATGGTCAAAAAGCATCTAAAAACAAATGTTCATCATTACTATCTGAGAAATTTAAACCAAAGGGATAAATGAAGTACACCTAATGACAATGTAAAAGGCCTATGTCAAAAAATTTGGAGATAATCAGCGCTGCGGGGGATGTGGCTGAGAAGAAACCGTCATTTTCTGTTGGCAGGACTATCAGGTTATTAAAAAGGGAAAGAGATCTCAAAATATTGAAAATAAAACTATTATATGATCTAGTGATTCCATTTATTGACATCTATCACAAGAACACCAAAACACAAATTCAAAAAGGTACAAAAAAACTATGATCATTGCAATATTAGTCACAATAGTCAAGATTTGGAAACAACCCTTGTACCCAACACAGATAAGTGAATAAAGAAATTGTACTAAACATGAAATACTTTTCAAAAAAAGATGCAAAATTTTCCATTTACAACTTGGATGGATAGAGGGTAGCTTGCTAAGAAAATAATACAAGAAAAAATACTTCATAATCTCATTAATATGTAAAATTTAAAGACACTAAACAAATTTACAGACCATGACCAATGAAAACCATCCCTTATATTCTGACCACAGATCTTTATTATGGCATGGAGTCAGGAATGGGGAAGAAGTGGATGAGAAGGGCTGGATCACTAAAAAAATGGTGGAGTGATTCTGGCACTTTGGTGATAAGTGTGGTATAATGACATTTATGCCTAAAGAACAAATAATGTTATAAACCATGTTTCCTCTATAAAAAATAATTCAAAAAGCATAGCAAATGCCTTAAAAATAACAATGACTTCTGGGGCTGGAGTGATAGCATAGTGAGTAGGGTGTTTGCCTTGCATGCGGCCAACCCGGGTTCAAATCCCAGCATCCCATATGGTCCCCTGAGCACCGCAAGGGATGGTTCCTGAGTTCAGAGCCAGGAGTGACCCTTGTGCATTGCTAGGTGTGACCCAAAAAGCAAAAAAAAAAAATAAATAACAATGACTTCTAAAAAAAAGAATATACTTAAAATTATGAATCACATTATCATAAATTTTATAAGCATGTAAATAAATTTTTGCTAGTGACAGGGGGCTGGAGCGATAGCACAGAAGGTAGGGCACTTGTCTTGCACGTGGCTGACCCAGGTTCGATTCCTCATCCCTAAGCTAGCGAGAGTATCTCACCTGCAAGGCAGAGCTACTCGTGGCCATTCAATACGCCAAAAACAGATACAAGTCTCACAATAGTGGTGTTACTGGTGCTCACTCGAGCAAGGTGATGACAGTGATACAGTGATATAATAACAATAAGTTTCTCCACGCAGTTGACCACAATATAATTCTTAGTTCTTCCATTAAAAAAATTGACTCTGGGTCAGATTTAGCTAATAACGCAAAAGCATTGATTATAATGTGTTGAATGATTTATGATGGGTCCCAGAGGGATAGTACAGTGGGTAGTATGTTTGTTTTGCACATAACTGATCCAAGTTTGTTCAGAGGTATTCCATAAATGGTCCCTGAGCCTGTCAGGAGTTATCCTTGAGCACAAAGCCAGGAGTAATGCCTGAGCACTGTCAGGTATGGCCCAGTACCAAAAGAACTAAAACAAAACAACAATAACAACTCCAAAACAACTAATGCAACTAATGACAAAAAAAATGTGATAGGGGCACGCCCTCGGCCCAGATGAGATCTGGAGCAGCCACGCACGGCACGGCCCTTCTGCTCCTTAAAGACTGTGATCCAGGAGGTCTACTAACCATTTTGGCACCCAGAGACTTATAGAAATTCATCTAGACTGTGAGCTGAGCTACAACTCCATGCCGCTCTTGGAGGGGGAAGGATTTTCTCTCCCAACGCTTTCTTTCTTTGGGGGTGATAGCAGTGGCAGCAGCACCAGCGCCCACGTGGCATCCGCCATTTTCTAGGACTCACAACCCAGAGGTACTTGCTCGTAGTGACATGGCACACAAGAGATCATGGAATGGGGGTGTTACCAGCACGCCCTCAGCCCAGATTAGATCTGGAGCAGTCACGCTCTACACAGCCCCTCTGCTGCTTAAAGACTATGATCCGGGAGGTCTACTAACCCATTTTGGCACCCAGAGACTTATAGAAATGCATCTAGACTGTAAACTGAGCTAAAACAACAGAAATACAAAACCACGCAGCTGTGAGCTCCTATAATCTTCATTCTCAGCAATGGAAAACAAACTATCAAATGATGCCTTTTCAGCAGGTTTGATTGTTGGGGGAAAATTCCAAATAAGAATCTGTTGAAATATTGAATATATCCAAAGAATAGAGAGCATAAAGTGAAGATCATTGGCTACTCAGGTTTCGGGGGCAGGGTGGGAGGGGGGTATATTGGGGTTCTTGGTCAGGGAACAGGGGAACTGATGAAGGATGGGGGTTTGAACATTATATGACTGAGACTTAAACCTTAAAGCTTCATAACTTTTGTCATGGTGATTCAATAAAATAAAATTTTTAAAAAATATGATAGAATGATCAAAAATAAAAAGATGAAGAGGAAAGTTATTTATGACTACTGTAGAGTTTGGGGAAAGACAAGGAACATAAATATTAAAAAGAAAACCTCAAAAGCATCTCCCACTGGAGCTTTTGGTGGAGATAAATAATCATCGAATTGAACTAGTGTCCTTCTCCTTGTATGCAGTACCATCAAAATAAGAAAATACAGTATTCTGGAAGCTTCCCTTAGAGCTCAGAGCAGAACATATTCTAAGAAGCAAATTGCAACTCTTCTCTAGATGATGAGACTGAATCACTTGTCATCCTTATGTCAAATTTCCCATAGCAACCTGATCAATTCATCTGTGGTCCTATAAATCCTGCCTTCCAAAATACTCAGGATATTCTTGTGTTATGCTCCTGTTCCTCTAACAACTCAGACTAAATAAACAGCTAACTTTCTTTCTTAACTCCTTATCCACGTTTCCAGGACAAAGAGTTAACTAGTCTGATGACTAGATTATTATTTTTAAAAGAAACAATGTTTCAAAGAGTGCCACTTTAAACAATTAATTCTAATATTAAAAATCTGTAAGAATCTCTCATCTTCATGAGCTGGAGCGATAGCACAGCACAATTTGCCTTGCATGCTGCCGACCCAGGTTTGATTCGCAGCATTCCATATGGTCCCCCGAGTACCACCAGGAATAATTCATGAGTGCATAGCCAGGAGTAACCCCTGAGCATTGCCAGGTGTGACCCAAAAAAGCAAAAATAAATAAACAAATAAAGAGTCTCTTATCTTCAGGTTCACAAGATTTGAAAACTGGTCATTCTTCCATCTCCAGCCAGTGTTTAGTTAGAGAAACATCATGAATCTCTGAGCTTGCTTATTTCCTCAGCATTAAGCAAAGGCCATCATCAACCCATGCCTGGATGACTGAAGTGACCTCGAATGTTTTTAGATTCTCTGTTCCTGCTTTGCCTTCTCTGTTCAGGGTGACTATAAAAGCAATCACATAAGTTTACATTTAAAAAGTGAGTGTGTGTGTGTGTGTGTGTGTGTGTGTGTGTGTGTGTGTGTCCCTGACTGTGCTTGGGCACATATACATGCTTGGGCTCATATACTAACTGGCTGGGCCAATTAGTGCTGGGTGCCTCAGAGCTGTAGTTGTGCTGGTGGGAAGAAGGTATATGGTTCCAGGATTGAACCTGTGTCATCATACATTCAATACTGTGTTTCATCCTTGAATTATGTCTTAAGTGATACTGGTACACCTCAAGAAGAACAATAAAAGCAGCACAAGTGTTTACATTACAAAACAGTAACTTCAGTTTTCAGACTTTTCCTTGAGGTTGTTAGTGCTCAAAACAATCAATTCCATGTAATTCAATGCCAAAGAGGCATATTTCGGGAGCTGCTGAGAGATTTTTCCTCCCCACCCTGTCTTCCTGCACGAAAAATGGCGGCGGCGGCAAAACAGCAGAGGCAGCAACCGCATGGCAGGCGCCATCTTTGAGAATCCTAACCTAGAGGTATTCAATTTCTACACTTGGGGCTCCCAGGGACTCATAGGAAGGGGGTGTAACTGGCACGCCCTCGGCCCAGATAAATTCGGAGCTGCTGAGAGGGAAACGGACCCTCTGCGCCTAAAGACTTTGATTCCAGAGACCTAACACTTTCGGGCATCCAGCACAGCTTCTAATAACAATGCACTGGGACTGCAAACTGGGATATACAATTTCTGGTAGAATTTTCCCTGGACTTTATACAGAAATCCAAAACCGCGCGGACTTAACATCTATAATTGTCAGCTATGTGAAACGGTTCCTTTTGAACAGGTCTGACTTGGCGGGGGGGGGGAACTCCAAATAATAACAGTAAGTTTTTGTTGAAATATTGAAGGTTATTAATGTAGCAGCCACCTCCACCTCTCTGGACTATGAACTAAGCAAAAGCATATGAGGTGCAGGATGGGGCATGAGGGTGAAAAAAAAAAAGGGGGAAAGGAAAAAGGAAAAAAAAAAAAGAAGAAGAATAGTATGTACTTGTAGCCGTGGGGCTCCATATCTCTTCATTCCCAGCAATGGAAAACTAATTATCAAATGCTTCCTTGGTAGTAAGTCTGTCTCTCTTGGGTGGAAACTCCAACAACTATAGTGAGTTTTGTGTTGAAATATGGAATGTAATCAAGGTAAAGAGCAAATGAAGTGAAATTCATTAGTTATACAGTAGGGGGTAGGGGGTGGGGGCGGGGGGTATACTGGGGTTTTTGGTGGTGGACTATGGGCACTGGTGAAGGGATGGGTGTTTGAATATTGTATAATTGAGACATAAACCTGAGAACTTTGTAACTTTCCACATGGTGATTTAATAAAAAGTTAAAAAAAATTTAAAAAATAAAAAAAAAATAAACTGATGAAAAAAAAGGCATATTTCAAGGTACTATATCCTGGTGTTTTTTAGCACATGCATATTGTTTTGAAGTGAAATAAAAATTACAATTTCTAATTATGTTAAATTAGGACCAATATGATGAAACGTGCTAAAACTCTCTGTAAAGTGACTTGTAAAATTGAGATATTCTAGGTTGACAGCAATATCGATATTCCTCTATCTTTCAGAAATGCTTGTTTAAGTAAGAAAGAAGGTACTTGTTTGTCAATGTCTGTAGGTGACTCTGAGATTCTAGTTTGCTTTGGGGTATCAAACCTCACTCTGTGCTGAGGGTCCACTTCTAGCTCTGTGCTCAGGGACAGCATCTGACAGAGTCTGGCAGGACACCATAAGTTTTATTGGGTTTCAAACAAGGGTTGCATCTGCAGTCACATGGTAGGCAAGGGCCTGAACATTTGTACTATTACCTTGGACTCTTGATTTTTGATTATTGGGGGTAGGGAGCATACACAGTTCTCAGGGGATACTCCCAACTCCGTACTGAGAGGTTACTCTCAATGGTGTTGCTGACTATTGAGTACTGGTTGGTGAACTCTGGGCCTCCTGCATGAAAATGATGTGCTTAGCTCATTGAATTATCTCTTGTTCCAAGAAAAAAAGAATTTTTAAGTAAAAACAATCAAGTCATAAAGTCTGTGCTTCTACAGTCTGCCACCAACAGATTGCCATCACGGGTTATAATATGCTGTACTACCTGTTTGATAGAGAACAGCAGAGAAAGAGTTAAATCTGTCTGGAAAGGGAGAAAAGTTGAAAAGCAGCAGAGATGTGTAATCAGCTGTATGATCTCTGGTGGAGGCAGCCTCTATATCATATCCATTATGAATGATACAGATGCAGAAAACTGTATTCTTCATATCATTACACTTACATACAGCATAATTTTGCTTCCAGAAATCGTAGGCTGCATAGCCTGAAGGTATTCAATAAAATTGAGAGGGAACACTAGAAGTGAATCATACCAGTTTGACATTTCCAGTTCTGCTGTGACCGCCAGACCAAAATATAGTCTGCTGGCTGCTTTTTCATTAGCGTGAAACTGCCGGGTTTTAAAACAGTTTATCCATTGAATTAATCTCCAACCTGTCTTTCACACAGGGCAGATACAGCTCCCTGCATCAGTCTTCCTACTCTGAAGCTCTTATTTTTATTTGTATGCATTCTGGGTAATGAATAACGATCTATTGTGCTTAGAGAATGCCATTCTCTAAAATAGCTTCTAGCATTTTGTAAATGTTAACTCATTAGATCTCACATCGTCCAGAGCCATCCATCACAGTGAGGTAGGTCAAAGGCGTCATATTTCACATTTTACAGATGGAGGGATTGTAGGGACTTCAACCCAAGGTCATATAAAGTTGGCAGCTAAACTGGAGAGGACAAGGTATAGAAATATAATCCTGGAATCCTGCAAACCTTTCTCTGCTTTTTGCACCATGCTGGTCCTGAAGGTCTCATGAACACTGAGATATCTGCATTTTGCTTAAAGGCTAAGAGTCAGAAGGGCATGAGAGAAAGGATGCTGATCCACAGCTTATCACTCATTTTTTTTTCTGGCAAAGTATGATTAAAATGTGTATTGAAGCAGATATCCAGTTCTATTTTAATCAATTCAATTCAGCATTACGCCACCCTCAGCTCTGGGCACTTGCAAAAGTTTCCAAGCAGCTCCATTTCTCACACCATTTACCAGTCTTGGAAGAGATGAAGCTGCTGAATCAATTTCCTGTCTCAAGGCAAGTGAAGGAAGTGTTGCAATTCCCCTTTACAGCCTTGATTCCCCCTTTTTTCACCTTTCTAGTGAAACAGGTGGCTCAAGCAGTGTCACTGGACATTGAACGCTTTGTTCTCTTTTTTCTGGTCCTATGTTCAATGTCCTCTTTTCCTCCCCATCACAAATCTCTATGCGCAACTCATAAAAAGTCTGTGTGGCAACCCTCGAATCATTTTCTACTCTCTAGTAATAATTGAGGGGGATATAGCTAAGGATGGTGGAAGATTTTTCTCAATGTTTGATTCCTAAGACAGAGGGGTAGAACAGATACTGCCTATTCCTGGCAAAGTTTAATAGAACTTAAAGTACAGTCCAGATTGGCATATTTTTTCTTTTATATCTTACATCATATATATAAAAGTATTAAGAACGATGTTAGGCTCCACTTTTAAATGTATTGCAAGTAGGGGAAGATAATCTGAAGGTTGTGAAGAGTCTGTACTTCCAGAATCTCAGCTTCATGTTCTCTAACTTTCGCCAGAATATTTCAGTGTCAGACATACAGTAGAAACGGAAACACACAAGAGCAGTGCAAGTAGTTGAATGACTTGTAAGATATTAATTATAATTATCTGAGGAGACAATTAGTATCTAAATATTTTCTTTATATTTATAAATTACAAATCCCTTTATAAATTACAGCAAAACAAAATTTCTGAGACTTGAACAGGGATACATGTGTGTTAGAAACAAAGTACACACTCATCAAGAGCATAATAGAAATTGAGTAGCAAATGGTTCAGACCTGAAAATAACGAAAAATGGCAACTATACTTTTCTTTGGGTTCTGAAAATCACAGTTCTATATTTGCCTGTGTACCACTAGCAAAATATTTGTAGTTAAAGGAGAAGATATTTAAGCCCACTGAAAACATTACTGTCTTTTGCTGATCTTTTTTTTTGAAAAAGCTGCACAAATGACATTAATCTTCAGAGCTGAACCTTCTACCCACACCACCATGAAATACATGGAATTCAAGAAGACACTAAGAGGGAGGCAAGAGAACCTGGGCTAACATCAATTTAATGAACATTTTATATCTAAATAATTCTAATGGCTGAATTTTTATTAATTTCATAACCACATTTCATTAAATGAATGTTTCATTCTCCTGATATATTTTCACTCATTACCAATAATCTGTAGTTGCCATAAATGTTATTTTATTGTCATTATCTTTATCTACAGTTGGAGAGATAGCGCAGCGGGTAGGGCATTTGCCTTGCAGGCGGCCGACCCAGGTTTGATTCCTCCGCCCCTCTCTGAGAGCCAGGCAATTACCAAGAGTATCTTGCCCTCATGGCAGAGCCTGGCAAGCTACTGTGGTATATTCAATATGCCAAAAACAGCAACAAAGAGTCTCACAATGGAGACATTACTGGTGCCCGCTCGAGCAAATAGATGAGCAGTGGGATGACAGTGATACAATGATATAGTGATCTTTACCTACTTACCTTCATATTTATATCTCTGTATAAATATGGAGGAGAGTAGATTTCTCTCTATATATATATCTCTCTCTGTGTCTCTCTTTCAGTTATTTTGGATTATACCTGATAATGCTCTCAGAAATTACTCCTGCCTGTGCTCGGGGAACCATGAGGGATCAAACCTAGGTCAGGTGCCTGCAAAACAAGCTATTTACCTGTTGTACTATCTCTCCAACCCTGATATTTGGGATCTTTAAAAAATATTAATTTGCCAACTTATATTCAATTTAAAAGTAAATAGACCCGAGTGCCCTGGCTTTCTCAGGACCCGCCCAGCCACTGTCTCCCATCACCATTGCTCTCCACACACTCAATAATTCCGCCCCTGTCTTCAGCAAGAAGGAATAGGGATAGACAACTAGAATGTTCCAACTCTATCCTTCCATAACAAAATGAAGAAAGAGAGAAAATTCCCTCCATGAAGAGAGGATGAAGAAAAGATTCCAGAAATCTCAACAAAGGCTACCCACATATACAAACTTTCAGATAAAGAATTCAGAGAGGAAATCTTGAGGAGAGTCAACATACTCCAAGCAACCATGGAACAGACATCCAATAAATTAAGGCACTATATAAATGAAGCATTTGAATGGTCAAACAAGAAAAATCAGGAATAAATGAGAGAAGAAATTTCAAAGCTATGAATAGAAGTCACACAAATAAAGGAATAGGTAGATGAATTAAAAATCTCAGTAGGAGCCCTCAACAGTAGAATGGCTACAGTCAAACACAGAATCAGTGAGCTTGAAGATGAGCTGCACAAAGCTTACAGAGAGCAACAAATAATGGCAAAAGAACTCAAAATGGCTCTAGAGTCAATCAGAGTCCTATGGGATGACCTCAAGAGGAACAACATAAAAATCATTGGAGTACCAGAAGCACAGGGAAGTAGCCCCAAAGAAAAAAGCACAGTTAAAGACATCATTTCTAAGAAATTCCCAGAGCTGGAGAAGGCAGGAATCCAGATCTAAGGAGCTCAAAGAGTACCAGCAAAAAGAGACCCGAATAAAAGGACTCCGAGGCATATCATATTCAGTATGATGGATGCTGTGGATAGAGACACAATACTGCAAGTAGCAAGGTCAAAGAAGGAAATCATATACAAAGGAGCACCACTTAGATTTACAGCAGACCTATCATAGGAAACCCTGCAAGCCAGAAGACAATAGTGGGACATAGTGAAAAAACTCAATGAAATGAACGCCTCACCAAGAATACTTTATCCGGCTAAACTCTCACTCAAACTTGAAGAAACCATACATTATTTCTCAGATAAACAACAGCTTAGGAACTTCATAGACACAAAACCAAACTTAAAAGAAGGACTAAAGGGTCTATTGTGAAACAAGGAAGAACCCCACAAGAACAACAAACCCCACAGAAAGATGACAAAAAAAACCCATGACAATAATCTCTCTCAATGTCAATGGCCTAAATGCACCTACTAAGAGACACAGAGTGCAAAATGGATCCAGAAACTAAACCCAACATTCTGCTGCCTGCAAGAAACACTCCTGAATAGTCAGAGCAAACAGAGACTCAAAGTCAAAAGATGAAAAACAATCCTGCAGGCAAACAACTCCCTCAGAAAAGTTGGGGTGGCCATACTAATATCCGACAACATAGATTTCAGGTTGAAAAGATTCGAAGGGACAGTGAAGGTCATTTTCTATTTATCAAGGGATATGTACAACAGGAAGAAATCACACTCTTAAAGGTATACGCACCTAATAAGGGACCGGCTAAATACTTAAAACAACTCCTAACAGACTTTAAAGAGGATATCACTAGCAGCACAATAGTAGTCGGAGAATTCAACACCGCCATATAACCTCTGGTTAGATTGACAAGAATAAAACTCAGAAAGGAAACACTGACTCTGAAAGAAGAAATGGAAGAAAGAGGACCAATAGACCTATACAGGGCTTTACACCCCCCAAAGAAAGAATACACATTCTTTTCCAGTGCACACGGAACATTTTCCAAAATAGACCATGTATGGGGCCACAAAACATATCTCAATAGAATTGGAAAAATATAAATTGTATCAACCATCTTTTCAGACCACGATGCACTAAAGATAGAAGCTAATCACACACAGACACGGAGAACCAAATCAAACACCTGGAAATTAAACAACTCAAGGTTGAACAATGAGTGGATCAGGAGGGAAATCAAGGAAGAAATCAAAAGATACCTAGAAACAAATGAAAATGAAGACAAGAGCTACCAAAAAATTAGAGCAGAAAATAATGACATAGAAACCCAGAAAACAATCTGAAAAGTCAATGAAGCCATGAGCTGGTTCTTTGAAAAAATAAACAAGATTGATAAACCGCTAGCAAGACTCACAGAGAAAGAGAGAGAGAACCCTAATAAACATAATCAGAAATCAAAAGGGGGACATCACAACAGAAACAAAACACATTCAAAAGATCATCAGAGACTACTTTGAAGGTCAGTACGCCACAAAACAAGAGAACCTAAAAGAAATGGATGAATTCCTTGATTCATACAATCTCCCAAGACTGAACCAATACCTGAATAGACCCATTAATATCAAGGAAATTGCAGCTGTAATCAAGTCTCCCCAAAAAACAAAAGCCCAGGTCCAGATTCACTAGTGAATTCTTCCAATCATTTAAAGAAGACCTGTTGCCAGTTCTCCTCAAGCTCTTCCAGGAAATTGAAAAAACAGCAACCCTCCCAAACAGTTTCTATGAGGCACATATCTCCCTAATACCAAAAGCAAACAAAGACACCATAACAAAGAAAACTATAGACCAATATCCCTAATGAACACTGATGCGAAGATCCTGAACAAAATATTAGCAAATAGAATCCAACAACTCATCAAAAAGATCATACACCATGACCAAGTGGAATTCAGCCTGGGGATACAAGGATGGTTTAACATTCAGAAATCAATCAACATAATCCATCATATCAACAAAGGTAAAGATAAAAGCTATATGATCATATCAACAGATGCAGAGAAAGCATTTGACAGATCCAACATCTGTTCATGATGGAAACTCTCACCAAAATGGGTTTTGGAGGAACTTTCCTCAAGATAGACAAAGCCATCTACCACGAACATATGGCAAACATTATCTTCAATGGGGAAAACTAAGGGCCTTTCCCCTAAGATCAGGGACAAGACAAGGATGCCCATTCTCCCCACTCCTGTTCAATATAGTACTGAAAGTACTTGCAATAGCTGTTAGGCAAGAAAAAGATATTAAGGGCATCCAGGTAGGAAAGGAAGAAATCAAACTCTCACTATTTGCAGATGATATGATACTATATCTAGAGAAGCCTAAAACCTCTACTAAGAAATTCTTTGAAACAATAGACTTGTACAGTAAAGTCGCAGGCTATGAAACCAATACCCAAAAATCCATGCCGACCTTGTCTTCAATGTACCTTATGGAAAAAATGAGACAGAAGAAAGGGACATGATAAAAGCAATCCATTCACAGTCGTGCCCCAGAAAATCAAGTACCTGGAAATCAGCTTAACTAAAGAAGTAAAGGACCTCTACAAAGAAAACTATAAAACGCTACTCCATGAAATAAAAGAGTACATGAGGAAATGGAAACATCCCCTGCTCATGGATAGGGAGCATTAACATTGTCAAAATGTCATTACTTCCCAAAGCATTACACAGATACAACGTGATCCCTATAAGGATACCCATGACATTCTTCAAAGAAATGGAGCAAGCAATCCTGAAATTCATATGGAACAACAAATGCCCACGGATAGCTAAAACAATTCATGGGAAAAAGACGATGGGAGGCATCACCCTCCCCAACCTTAAACTTTACTACAAAGCGGTAACAATTGAAACACCATGGTACTGGAACAAAGGCAGAGCTGCAGACCAATGGAACAGGGTGGAATAACCCTACACACAACCCCAAATGTATGATCATCTAATATTTGATAAGGGAGCAAGAAATATTGCTCCCTTATCAAAGTGGAGCAATATTTGAAGTGGAGCAAGGAAAGCCTCTTTAACAAATGCTGGCATAACTGGACAACCACATACAAAAGAATGGGATTGATATCAAAGGTATATAAAGCATTGGTTGAACTCTACAAGAAGAAAACATCAAACCCCATAAGAAAATGGGGTGAAGAAACAAACAGAAACTATTCCAAGGGAGAGATACAAATGGCCAAAAGACATATGAAAAAATGCTTTGCATCACTAATCATCAGGAGATGCAGATCAAAACAACCACGAGATACCATCTCACACCACAGAGAATAGCACACATCCAAAAGAACAAAACAACCACTGTTGGAGAGGATGTGGGGAGAAAGGGACTCTCTACACTGCTGGTGGTAATGCCAACTGGTTCAGCCCTTTTGGAAAACAATATGGACGATAATCAAAAAATTAGATATTGAGCTCCCATTTGATCCAGCAATACCACTGCTGGGAATATATCCCAAAGAAACAAAAAAGTATAGTCGAAATGACATCTGCACTTATATGTTCATCGCAACACTGTTTATAATAGCCAGAATCTGGAAAAAGTCCGAGTGCCCGAGAACAGATGACTGGGTAAAAAAACTTTGGTACATCTACACAATGGAATACTATGCAGCTGTTAGAAAAGATGAAGTTATGAACTTTGAATATAAGTGTATCAACATGGAAAGTATCATGTTAAGTGAAATGAGTGAGAAAGAGAGGGGTAGACATAGGAAGATTGCACTCATCTGTGGAATATAAAATAACAGAGTAGGAGACTAACACCCAAGAATAGTAGTATACAATACCAGGATGTTGGTTCCATGGCTTGGAAGCTGACCTCACATGCTTTGAGAAAGGCAGCCCAGATAGAGAAGGGTAATGTAAAATGTGATTGGAGAGCCCACAAGGGAAGGGAGATACATACTGAAAGTTTACTAGAGACTGAACATGATGACCACTCAATACCCCTATTGCAAACCACAACACCCAAAAGGAGAGAGAGAACAAAATGGAATGCTCTGCCACAGAGGCTCAATGGGGTGAGGGGGTGATGGGATTGGGGGGTGGGAGATATTGGGTTCCTTGTTGGTGGAGAATGGACACTGGTGGAGGGATGTGCTCATAAACACTGTATGAGGGAAACACAAGCACGAATATGTGTAAATCTGTAACTGTACCCTCACGGTGACTCACTAATTAAAATATAAAAAAAATTAAAAAACACAAAAAATAAAAATAAATAGAATGGCTTTCCTTTCCATTCCATTGAAAGTATGAGGTTATCATATAAGATTTTCCTTTTTAATTTCATAGAGAAAAGCAAAGCTTCTCTCAGTCTTTTATGATTTTCTCAATCATTCCAAGCCATCAGTTAGCAGCATTTTTAAAGGAGATTTTTGGGGACTAATGACAGAGCTACAAGAAGTAAAGAGGGGAATTGGACCAAAAATAAGCAAAAAAAAAACCCCTATCTATATCGTATATGCCTGGATTACAAAATGAATTATCGTATGACTTAAACTTACAAATATACTTTGAATATTTAGAAATTCACTGTACTAAATGATGACTATAATTTCCTTGTCTGTATTTATCAGGGTATAACAACAAAATCAATCTAAATAACTTTAGGTTCAAGAAATTTATTACAAAATATTTTACTTATCCAGTAGTGACAATGGTCATGCAAATCCAATTTCCATAATGGGCTTTCAGAAAGGATAGCTTAGGACTGTTTTCTGTTGTAAGTTAAAGCTATACTACAATTGGCATAATTTTACTTTAGAGATACTCAATTTTGTATTTAACTCCAGTATGCTGATTAAAGCAGGGTCAAATATTATTAAAGGTAATCGTCCTTACTTAAAATGATTATAGGCTTCAATCCATCAACAAAATTAGCTTCACAAAAATGCCTGTTTCAGGTTGAATTACAGGGAACACTAAGGTAAATCATAACATACAAAAAACAAACAAACAAACACCACTCTCACAATGCACCACATCCAAACCTGAAGTCAAATTTGAAGCGGGTGGGGTGAGGGAGGTGCAGCTTGAGACGCTATCCCTATTGTGCCTTAAGATAGAAAAAAAGACAGAAGTGTAGTAAACAAAGACCACGAAAGCAGGGTGGGTAAGACCACTCAGGACTGCTGGCAGAAGGAATTGGGAAGCTACAGAGGGCAAATCTGCAGATACAAACTCATAGTCAATTTCTTCCATGCAAGATGCATCCTCATCATCCTCAATGACCACGGCTAGCTTGATATATGGAAGATATGGTTGCAGTGGGTCTAAGGGTCATCAAGTGAAAAGCTAGAAGAGAGCAGGGCAATTTCGACTAATAGGACAAGGTCCTTGACAGCCTTGTCACCCTTGTCTACCTTTGCCTTCTGTTGCAGTGTCTCCACAATGGGATGATTAGGGTTGATCTCCAGGTGCTCTTTAGCTATCATGTACTTCATTATAGAGTTGTCCCGAAGGGCCTGGGCTTTCATGATCTGCGCCATGTTGGCTGTCCAGGCATAGGTGCTAGTCACAATGCAGCAGGGTGAGGCACAAACTTATTGGATATTGTTATCTTCTCAACCTTCTCATCCAAGATTTCCTTCAGAAACTTGCACAGGTTCTCAAACTTGAACTTGCTTCCTCCATTTTCTCTTTGTCTTTGTTATCCTCAGGCAGCTCCAGGCTTTCCTTTGCAACTGAGAGCAGGATCTTCCCCTCGAACTCCTTAAGCACGAAGAATTCATCAATGGGCTCAGTCATATACACTACCTCAAAGCCCTGCTTTGGTACTCACTTCTCAAAAGCCAAGGTCTTTGCTCTCACCAGTGATGTAATAAATAAAAGTGATGTAATAAATAAGCCTGTCCTTTGCTTTCACCAGTGATGTAATAAATGGATTTCTGAGTCTCCTTAATGTGAAAGATACACTCTGAAAGAAAACTTATCTCATCCCCAGACTGAGCAGCATGATAGCCCCAGGAGGATGAAGAGCAATGCCCTGAATTCCATCTGACCTTCTGCAGAGAAATTCTTGACAGCCAAGTGAGTGATTAGTTCCTAGTCATTGGTCAGACTCTTTTTTTTTGGTCCTCAAAACAATTTTTTTAATTTATTTTTTAATAAGTGAATCATGGTGAGGGTACAGTTACAGATTTATACATTTTTGTGCTCATGTTTCCCTCATACAAAGTTCAAGAACCCATCCCTTCACCAGTGCCCATTCTCCACCACAAATAAACCCAGCATCCCTCCAACCCTCCCCAATCTCATCTCCCCCAGCACCCCACCCTGTCACTGTGGCAGGGTATTCCCTTTTGCTCTCTCTCTCTAATTAGGTGTTGTGGTTTGCAATAAAGATGTTGAGTGGCCATTGTGTTCAGTCTCTAGTCTACATTCAGCAGGAATCACCCTTCCCCCGCATGGCTTCCAGCCACATTTTACTTGGTGTTCCCTTCTTTATCTGAGTTGCCTTCTCCCCAGAATGTGGGGCCAGCTTTCAAGCCATGGAATCAACCTCCTGGTCCTTATTTCTACTATTCTTGGGTGTTACTCTCCTACTCTGTTATTCTATATTCCACAGATGAGTGCAATCTTTCTATGTCTGTCTTTCTCTTTCTGACTCATTTCACTTCGCATGATACTTTCCATGCTGGTCCACTTATATGCAAAGTTCATGACCTCATTTTTTCCAACAGCTATATAGTATTCCATAGAACTGGTAAGTATCCATACCAAGTAGGTAATCTCGTTGAATTCAGGACCAAAATGTAACACTTACAATCAAAGAGTTGATTAAAATCTTGTTTGCCATCTTACTGGGTCCACTATAGAGGAAAGCCAATAAAAATCTGTAAGACACAAAAACACAGTTAGAATTTGCTTTCTTCACAGGAGGGCAGAGGTAGAGACAATGTGCAATAAAAATATTTTACATTTTTCTTCTTTGATTAAACAAACCTTAGTATCTCCACCCCATCTCCCTTCTTTCCTCTCACATTTTTTTCCACTGGTTATATTTTCCTACAGATGGTTTGTTAAAATGCAAATGCTTGAATTATTTTTTTCTTATTTCAATTGAAGAGAAAATAGCCAATTTTCTACTTTTATCATCTAAATGGAATGCATTTACTCTTCTTTTTCTAAGATGGGGAATGAGCATTCATTCATGTTTAGGTAGTTTGTATATGCTAATAACATACAGATAGAGTTTTGTTTAAGTGGCAGGCATGCTGGTTATTTTTGTAGTAGAAATGATTTGAAGAATTTCTTACACCAAAAGAAAATGCTGGAAAAGATAAGTATAAGAAACAATACTGCCACCGAAAACCATTCCTATGACATCAGTAAATCCTATCCATCAAAAACTCAAACCTTTTCTTCTTTTAGACTGAAATAATTACCAACCATTCTTCTATAAAGCCCATTAAAATTGAAATACCTTTTGCTTCAACAATTTTGCAATTGCTTTTGATTGATTGAATGATTTATTTCTTGATTCATTCATTCATCAGGTACATTGTCTTGTGATAAATGTACCTTGTATAAAGATAAATAAGGCAAAATATCCTACTCACGAAGTCCTTGTCTCACCAGGGACAGAATGTGTTAAATTTCTAACTGCAATGTGAGAGTCATTAGAAGAATGGCAGAGATAAGAAATATTTGAGCAGTTCAGTGAGAAATTTATTAATATATATATACATACATACATACATATAATAAAGTCAGGACAATGGCTTTTTAAAAAATTAAAGAACCAATTTACCAAGAACATTATCAATATTTATGGAAGTGACAAAAATCAAGGAAAATCATAATATGAATGATTTGATCTTCTAAACCTTGAACTTGGGCCAAATATATATGTGTACATATTCTCATTCAAAATAAATCTATTAATATACTTTAAAATCAAATAAGATTAACCTCAGATTATGTACTTTTGTAATTATAAAAGATTATAAAGCAGTAAATTTGTTTATTAAATTGTCTCCTTCAGTCACCAAGACTATAATCATTCTTTTTCAAACTGCCTTTTAGAAGCCTACTGAATAAGTCTTACTTATGAGTTGGAATATAAGATTAATACATAAAATCAATTTAGAGTAAAATTATAAATAAATAGAGATGAATAATAAACAGTTTGTATCAAGAGAGAAAGCCAATCCTTGTGTACTCTAAAGGCCCCACAAAAATTTTATTTCATGTAAACAAATTTAATTTTATTTTTGTTCATTTAAAATTTTTTCAACACCCATTCCTTCACCAGTATACATTTCCCATCACCAATATCCCCAGTTTCCCTCCTGCTGCTATCTTTTACCTGCCTCTGTGACAGGTACTATTCTCTTTATCTCTCTCTTTCTCTCTCTCTCTCTTTCTCTCTGTCTCCTCTGTCTCCCAGTCTGTCTGTCTCTCTGTCTGTCTGTCTGTCTGTCTGTCTGTCTGTCTGTCTCTGTCTCTGTCTCTGTCTCTCTCTTACCTCCCCCACCCTGCCTTCTGTTCAGGTATTCCAAATCTTGGTTCAGCCTTGGGAGATTATAGGATTCTAGGAAATAATCCATTTCTTTGAGTTTCTCTTGTTCGTGGTGAAAGATTCTCAAAATAATCTCTGATGATCCTGTGAATCACTGTGGTATCTTTTGTGATGTCTCTTCTTTCATTTGTGACTTGCTTTATTAGTATTCTTTCACTCTCCCTCCTTCTCTCTCTTTGTCTCTCTCTCAGTCTTGCTAGTGGTTTAGCAATCTTGTTTTCTTTAAAAAAAAAATTCAGCTGTTACTTGCTGGGGAAAAAGGCATCTCAGATTGAGAAGGGAACACCTAGTAAAACATGGTTGGAGATCCCGCTCAGGAAGGAAGATGTGTGCTGAAAGTAGACTAGAGACTGAACACAATGGCCACTCAATACTCCTATTGCAAACCACAACACCCAATTGGAGAGAAAGAGATCAAAAGGGAATACCCTACCACAGAGGCAGGGTGGGGTGGGGGGGAGATGGGATTGGGGGGGGGAATACTGGGTTTATTGGTTGGTGGAGAATAGGCAGTGGTGGAGAGATGTGTTTGTGAACATTGTATGAGGGGAAAACCAGTTCTAAAATGTGTGAATCTGTATCTGTACCTTCATGGTGATTCACTAATTAAAGAATAAAATAAAAAAAAATCAGCTCTTGGTTTCATTGATTACTTGGACTGTTTTTCAGGATTCCAGCTCATTAATTTCTACTCTAAGTTTTATTTGTTCCTTCCACCTGCCTTGTTTGGTCTTTTATTTGTTGGTTATTTTCTAAAATCTTAAGCTGTGAAGTAACTTATGCAGGGCCCTTTCTTCCTTCCTGTTGAACTCTTGCAAAGCTATAAACTTTGCTCTTAACACTGCTTTTGCTATATCCCACAAGTTCTGGTAGCTTGTTTCTGCACTCTCCTTTGTTTACTGAAATCTTTTGATTTCCTCTTTGATTTCCCCTGTAATCCATTGGTTGTTTGGTCAGCAGTGAGCTGTTCACTTTTCGGGTGTTTGATTTGATTCTCCATTTCTGTGTGTGATTCACTTTTACTTTCAGTGCCTCCTGGTCTAAAAGAATAGTTAATACAATTTCTCTCTTCTTAATTTTATGGAGGTATATATGTGGTCCAGCAGGTGGTCTATTTTTGGGGATGTCCCATGTACCCTACAGAATTTATATTTGGTTCTAGGGAGGTAAAAAGACCTGTATATATCTACTAGCACCCTCTCTTTCATTTCTTCCTTCGAGGCCAATATTTCCTTGCTGAGTTTTAGTCTTGTTGATCTACCAAGGGATGACAAGGTAGTGTTGAGTCTCCAGCTAGTATTGTGTTGATACCAATGTCATCACTGAAGTCTATAGCAGTTGCTTTATTTTGCTGACTCCTCATTGGGTGTATATACATTTAGTAGTGTAATTTCATCCTGATATATGTGTATATATATATATATGGAATGATATATATGTATATATGAAACGTCACAATGGAGACGTTACTAGTGCCTGCTTGAGCAATCGATGAGCAATGGGATGACAGTGATACAGTGATACAGTGATATATCATAAATCACGAAATCCCATTGATCGTCAAATTTCTCGAAGCGGTCTCAGTAACCTCTCCATTCGTCCTATCCCTGAGATTTTAGAAGCCTCTCTCCACTCAGCCTTCTCAACGATGCCACATTGGAGGCTCTTTCAGGGTCAGGGGAATGAGATCCAGCTTGTTACTTGCTTTGGCATATGAATACACCATGGGAAGCTTGCGAGGCTCTCCCATGTAGGCAGAAAACTCTCAGTAGCTTACTAGTTTCTCCTAGAGGGAGAAGTAGATTATAAGATAACTTGCGGCTGCAAAGCGGTCACGCACTTCTGGGAGCTTGCTTTTAAGTCTCTGGATGTTGGCCGTTGATGGGATTACACACACCTGGTTCCTCTGCCGGTACTGATCTGAACGTGTGGAGAGGGGCCTTGAGCATGGCTGTGGCTAGTTTCCGGAGATCTTCGGCCGCCGGAGCTCTGCTTAGGGCAGGGAGGGAAGCTGAAGCACATTCCCTCCGAGGGGCCCCAGGGAAGACAGCCAGACGTGTGGGCAAGAGACTCATATATATATATATATATATATATATATATATATATGTATATATATATATATGTGTGTGTGTGTGTGTGTGTATATACATATATACATACATATATATACACACACACACATATATATATATATATATACTCCTTGGTTATTAAAAAATGATCTGTACTGCCTCATGGGCTGGAGCAATAGCACAGCAGTTGGGAGTTGCCTTTCATGCGGCCAACCAGTGTATGATTCCTTCACCCCTCTCAGAGAGCCCGGCAAGCTACCGAGAGTATCTTGCCCGCACGGCAGAGCCTGGCAAGCTACCCGTGTGTATTGGATATGTCAAAAACAGTAACAATAAGTCTCTCAATGAGAGACATTACTGGTGCCCGCTCCAGCAAATCGATGAACAACGGGATGACAGTGACTGCCTCATAACCTTTTTTAGCCTAAAATCTATATTGTCCAATACTAATATGGGCACCCTGGCTTTTTCTGAGAGATTTGTTTACTTGAAGACTTGTTTTCCAGTATTTCACTTTGAGTCTGTATTTGCTCCACCTATTCAAATGTGTTTCTTGTAGACAGCATAATGTTGGATTCAATTTTTTAATCCATTTTTTCCACCCTGTGTCTCTATTTGGTGCACTTAGATCATTGACATTGAGAAAGATTATTGTCATGGGATTTTGTGCCTTCTTTCTTTAGAAGACTGTTAGGTTTGTCAGATTTATCTTGCCTTACAGTAGCCACTCAAATTTTTCTTTCAAAATTTGTTTGAAGTCTCTGAAATTCCTGAGCTGTTATTTATCCATGAATTTGTGTATCATTCCTTCAACTCTGAATATTAGTCTAGCCAGGTAGAGTATTCTTGGTGAAGCCTCCATTTCATTGTTTTTTAACTATATCCCACCATTGTCCTCAGGCCTCCAGGGTTTTATATGATATGTCAGGTGAGAATCTTAGGGATACTCCTTTGTATGTAATTTTTTTCTTTGATCTAGATTCTTTCAGTATTGTATCTCCAGTGAAGGTATTGGTCATTCTGATTAGGATATGTCTTGGAGCGCTTTTATTAGCCGGTACCCTTCAGGCTTCTTGGATCAGCTGTTCTGGGAATTCTCCAGTGTAGGGAATATTTTCACAATGATATCTTTAACTGTTACTATTTCATTGGGGTTGTCTCCCTGTCCTTCTGGAACTCTGATGATTCATATCTTATTCCTTTTTAATTCATCCCATAGTTCTCTATTCTGCCCTTGAATTATTTTGAGGATTTTTTCCGTCTTTTGATGTTCCTTGGAGGTTTTCTGCATCTCTTCCTCAAGCTAACTGATTCTGTTTTCAGCTATTGTTACTCTACTGTTAAGAACACCAATTGGGGTTTTTCTTTCATCTACTGAATATTTAAGTAATGCCATTTCTGTTTGCAATTTTCTTATTTCTGCTTTCACTTCCTCCTCCTGTGCTTTATTGGATGTCTCTTCCACTGTTTATTTAAGCTCACCAAACATCCTCACTATTTTGTCTCTGAAGTCTTTATTAGAAAGGTTATGTACGTGGACTTTCATTGTTTAGGCCTCAACGCTCCTATCTTCATCCAATCCTTGTGATGAGTTTCTGCTCTGTTTCCCCACAGTACCGTAGGTACTCTGGAGGTGGATCTTTCTAATACACTATCAGGGTCCCCAACTCACCGCCTGGGAGGGACCTGGGGGAGCTTGGTGGGTGGAGGTCTCTTCCTTCTTTCCATAAACAGTATATGGTGGGGTAAATTAACTTGTGGAACCCCCCCCCAAAATACGACCACCTGTGGGAGTTGCCAGGCATTAGGGCCACCTAGCACCATTCGGTAGATTCTGTGTTCCAAAATGTCCCCAGCTTACCAACCACCAAGAAATATCTTCCCTCCACGCCAGTGGGTTACTTCTTTCTCTTGCTTCACAAAATCTAAACTTTTAGGTCATAATGAACAGACGTCAAATGAAATAATTTTCCTAAACACATACTCTTCTTTTTTTTAATTTATTTTTTTTATTAGTGAATCACCGTGAGGTACAGTTACAGACATGCTTCCATTTCAGTCATATAATGGTCAAGTATCCATACCTCCACTGGTGCCCATTTTCCACCACCAATGGTCCTAACATCCCTCCCACCATCCCCACCCCATTCCCCCTCCCCCCACCCCACCAACTTTGTAGCAGGGCATTCCTTTTGCTCTCTCTCTCTCTCTCTCTCTCTCTCTCTCTCTCTCTCTCTCTCTCTCTCTCTCTCTCTCTCTCTCTCTCTCTCTCTCTCTCTCTCTCTCTCTCTCTCTCCTTTTGGATGCTGTGGTTTGCAGTAGAGGTGTTAAGTGGCCATCATGTTTGGTTTATAGTCTGCTTGCAGGATGCATCTCCCATCCCAAGCGGATCCTCCTAGCACCATTTACTTGGCGATCCTTTCTTTTTCCCCCAGTACGTGAGGCCAGCTTCTAAGCTGTGGAGTAATCTTCCAAGTACTCATCTTTAATAATCTTGGGTGTTAGTCTCCCATTCTGTTACTTTGTATTCAATGAGTGCAATTCTTTTATGTTGTTCTCTTTCTTTCTAACTCATTTCTTTTAACATACTTTACATGTTGATCCATCTATATGCAAATTTCATGATTTCAATTTTTAACAGCTGCATAGTATTCCATTGTTAAACACATACTCTTCTATAATCAAGTTTCTCACTTATAAAATTGGAAAACTCTTCTTTATGGTCATTCTTTGGTTTCTTGACTCTATACTGGTGGTTTTTCAGCTGAAAAAAATATCACTGTGGACAAAATTCTGGGCATGAGTTTTCTGAGTTTTTTTGCTGTGTGGGTGAGGGTTGTTTTATATTTATGAGTGAAGCATGATGAAATCATGGTTTTCTCTGAGGCTGTGACATCACCTGAGTCTCAGAAGAATTTTCCTAATTTACTAGCTGTTGTCAGAATTTAGTTCTTGTAATTATAGAAGTGAAGTTCTTTTTTTCCTTAACTTTTTCACAATGGGGTACAACTCCTTCTTGAAGATAAGCAGAATAGCATTCTAATCTTTGACACTTTTTTAGAGGTCTCATAATATTAGACAAGATAGTATAGTATACCTTTATTCTCAAATTCAATTCAAGACCTCAGTATATCTACAAACTTCTTCATCTTTGGCATATAACATATCATGAAAGGTTACTACAACATGATCATAAGCCTGGCCACACTCAAGAATAAAAACATTATTCACATTATGAATCTTGAACGTCATCTAAGAATTGTTTAGCATGAACAGGTAAAAGGAAGTTTATTCATTAGTTCATATTTATTGAAAACCTATTGTTCTTGACTTCTAAGTATATACTAATAACAAAATAAGATCTTAAGATTGATAAAACCATGAGAAACTTAAATAATGTGATAAGTAGTGGGACCAGTACAGGGTATCAAAGAACTACAAGGAAAATTTAAAAGGTGAATGATTGAGATAGAGGCCCTGTTTTAGACGGGCTTTTGAAAAAATGGGGAGTGGATCTAGAAGGAGATGAGACTTCTTTCTCCGATATTCTGGGTCTGAGCAAGGTGATCATTTCATGGGTCATCAGGATAACTTATAAAGGCTCAGCGCCCTATAGTTGAGTAGAAGACAGCCCTGCAGGTAACTCGAGGAATATGGATGGTGGTAATTGTGGATTATAAAATCTGTAAAAATAAATGATACTCACTGCAACTTCCCTGAGGTTTTCTGTCTTTTCCATTATTTTATTCTGATCCTCATTGTGTTCTAGAGATTTGAGGTAATAATGGGGTTCATAGTGAACCAGAAGTTAAGAGGGTCCACATACATGGAGTCTAGTGAATGTTCCCAAGTCTAAAACATGAAATATTTATGGTAAAGATGGATAAAAGAACAAGAAATACCTTCAGTTCTTACAAGATGTAAATTTGTTTTGATTGGCTTCCATGAAAAAATAAGTCATTAATTCATTTGGCAAACTCTAGTTATTATTGAAGAAAAATATAATAATGCAATCAAAGAGTAGGGAAAGCAAATATATATGATAAAACCCACATTAAATCCTAGTACTAAATATGTGATTATACACAAGCTTGCAGGGAATTTATGTTTTGAAACCAATTTATATATATGGCAGGTGACTATAGGATAACACTGGGTTTGTCCTTTCAGCCTTGGCGTAGGGAACTTAGTTTACCTTAATGCAATGTTCTTTCTGTATGGACACAAGAAAACAGTAAATATTATGCTTGGTAACTTAGGAGTTGATTAACTCCAATAATATTTACTCCTGGGCATCTGCTTTCTCAACTCAGGTGCCCTTAGTTCCTAGCACCCCAAAAGCAGGGTCCCGACGGACAGGATGGACCCAGGGCAAGCTGTGGGCTACCCTGGCATCAAAATTGGCCAGGTCAAAGCACACAATACTCAACTATAAGTTGAGAGCATGGTCATAGACAAATGCTGTTATCATCCAAAAGTAACGACGAGACTAAGACTAACCTGACCTGAAGACTGTAGTCTGGAATACATAATGAAATGTCCTCAGGAAGAACCAAACTTTAAGTTTGATGTATCTCTTTATTTTCCTTGTAAACATATTCTTTAAATTAAAAAGCCAGAACAGATCAGGAAAGGAAGGCTTATTAAGAAGGAACATCGTCCAGTGATTCAGATCTAGAGTCCATTGTCTTCAGCTTTCTGAAAGCTCCAACCCTTTGGCTCTTTCCTGCTCTGTCCCCTTGTATCTCCTGTGTCTCACATCACCCAACTGCTCTGCACAGTTGACAAACATTTTGTTTGTTGGAACAGTTTAAAACACCTCCACCTTTTATAATTTTAAGCCTAAAATCTAGTCCCTAGGAGAGGTTTGCTGCCATTTTCAGCTATATTTGTTTTTACTCCTTTTTCCTTCTCTCTTTGTCACTGCTGTGGCTGCTGCTGTGTGGAGATGACTGGGAGATGTGCAGATTTAGTTCCAGTGCTCACATAGCCGGCCATGATGCTTTCCAGTGATTGTCACTTGTGCTGTCCACATATATGTTCATAAGGATAGTACAGTTTTGTTGTTGCTATTGTTTTCTGGACCAAATCTAACAATGCTCCAGATTTACTCCTGACTACGGTCAGGGATCACTTCTAGTATGGTTTGGGGGACCATATGGATTCCAGGGATTGAACCCAGGTTGGCTGTGTGCAAGCTCCATGCTGGCTGTACTATATCCTCTGCTGTAAAAAAATATAAGCATGCATGGACGGGGTTTGATCATATGTATTCACAGGCTCTCGGGGTCTCTCTCTCTCTCTCTCTCTCTCTCTCTCTCTCTCTCTCTCTCTCTCTCTCCACTCACTTTCAGTACTTTCAAGCTGCTGTGTACAGATGGCTCTTCCTTTGCTCTGCTATGTGTGCCACTGTGCTCTCTTCTGTCTGTCTCTCTATCTCTGGCTCTGTCTCTGTAGTCTCTCCTCTGGTCTCTTCCAAACTCTTTCTATCTCTGTCTTCTCTCCTTTGGTCTCTTCTGTTCTCTCTTCTTCCGATCTCCTTCTCCGGAGCCCTTCTGCTTCTCTCTCTGGATCCATTCCCACTCTTACTTCTGATTCTGACTCTTACTTCTGACTCTCATCCCTACTTTTGACTCTGACCCTTACTTCTGACTCTGACCCCCTTCTCTCTTACAGTCTTAGTTTATATAGTAATCCCATAGGGTGGTAATACAAAGGTGGGTGGAACATTAACAAATCAACAAAGAGAGGTAAGGCAACTCCAGGAGATTAACTCAAGGATAAAATCTCATCTAAGGAGATTACTCCAGATTACTAAGAGATCCGCTTAAGGGCAGATTCCATCCAGGGTATGTTGTTTTCTTCTTTCTTCAGCTAGCAATCCACTTAAGTAGTTGTAGTAAATATACTTCTAATGTTTCTAGCAATGTCATTCTGTATGAGCACAGTAAGAGATATATGAAACTTAAAGTTTGCTTCTTCCTGAGGACATCTCACTATGTATTCCAGACCATAGTCCTCAGGTCAGGTTTGTCTTCCTAATCCCAGCAGGGTCCTAGTCTCATCATTATTTTTGGATCATGAGAGCATTTGTCTATGACCGTGCTCTCAACTTGTAGTTGAGTGTTGTGGTGCTTTGGCATTACCCATTTTGATTCCAGGGTAGCTCACAACTTGCCATGTGTCCATTCAGTACCTCATCAGGACCCTGATTTGGGGGTGCTAAGGACTAAGGGCAACTGAGTCGAGAAAGCAGATGCCCAGGAGTAAATATTATTGGAGTCAATCAACTACCAAGCATAATGTTTACTGTCTTCTTGTGTCCATACAGAAAGGATATTGCTTTAAGGTAAACTAAGTTCTCTACGGCAAGGCTGAAAGGACATGCCCAATGTTATCCTACAGGTGACAGTTTTGATATGAAAGGAAATGGACTTTAGTTATTTTGTTTGTTATGGTACATCTACACAATGGAATATTATGCAGTCATTAGAAAAAAATAAAGTCAATAAGTTTGTTGACACAAGGATGTATATGGAGAGTATGATACTAAGTAAAATGAATCAGAAAGAGAAGACAATAGTCTTAATAGTACTCATTTGCAAGATTAAAAAAAAACATAGCAGGAGAATAATACTCAAAGACAAAAAATCAAACACCAGAAGTGGAAAGGGGGATTCTCCTTCATTGTTAGTGTGATGCCCACTGGTCTAGTATTTTTTGGAAAACAATATGGAAATTTCCTCAAAAAGCTAGAAATTGAACTTCCATATGACCCAGAAACACCACTTCTGGAAATATGCGCCAAAGGCCAAAAAACACACTGCAGAAAAGCCATCTGTACTTCCAAATTCATTGCTGCACTATTCACAATAGCCAGAATCTGGAAACAGCCCTAGTGTCCAAGAACAGGTGACTGGATAAAGACACTATAGCACATCTATCTACACAATGGAATGCTATGCAGCCACCAAGAAAAAAATGATATCATGAAATCAGCATAAAACAGATGGATATGGAGTGTATCATTTTGAGTTAAATGAATCAGATGCAGAGTGACAGACATAGAATGATTGGACTCATTTGTGGGATTTAAAAAATAAAGTATGAGACTAATACCGAAAAACAGTGGACAAAAGAGCCAGAAAGAATGGACTATGGTTGGAAACTTGCCACAAGTGGTGGTGGTGGGAAGTGGACAGCTAGGATAGAGAAGTCCGGGACCACCATGACAAAGGTAGATGGAAATGATCATTCTGGACGTGAACTGATTGCTGAAAGGAAGTAAAGGGACAAACATAATAACCTTTCAGTACCTGTATTGCAAACCATAATTTGCAAAAGGAGATAGAGACATTAAGAGAACAAGAAAGAATAAAAGTTCCAACCAAAGAGGTAGGCTGGGGGAGAAGGGCAGGAGTGAAATTGGGAACACTGTGGTGGGAAATGTCCACTTGAAGGGACAGGTGACAAAACATTGTCTGACTAAACCCCAATCATGCGCAACTTTATAACTATGGTTTTTCAATAATACATAGAAAATATTTTTATCAAATAAAAAATTCTTCACATGTTTTAGCAGAGAATCAAACTTTAGTGTGTGTTTATGATTATTTTCAAAATGAAATTAGACTGAGGATGAAAAAGAACTGCTGTCTACTTCCTCTCACCATATACTCTGGGCCACTAATGACAATCACATTTTATTTTGTAGATTTATTTTTCCCCACTATAGTTAATTACATAATGATGATTTATGAGTTTCCTTGTTAACTTAATACCTCCTGTTAAATTTCCTTGGAGATTATTTAAATGGTGTATTGATTTTCCCCTTATTTTGTTCCATGTATCATTATAGCTTCCTTCAGTTGCAGACTTTGTTTACTTTATACTTAAAAGCTAGTGTGAAATATGCGTGTTTTTTTAATATCTACTGATTTTTCACATGCTTTTGTGTGTTTTCAAGAACCTGCAGATCTTAACTTACAAGTCCGGGATTCAATTAATTATTTCCTCTTATCACTACATTTTGTCTTGGCTTAGATGTTTAGAGAGATGAAAATTAACTATTTGAATCATACTTGAGGAGGTTAAATAATCTCTGTACCCTAGAATGCAGATTTTAGGTGAAACTTCCTTTCCTCACTTGTTAGTACATGAAATAATTATTAAGAAAGCAAGGAGGTTTTTAAACAACCAAACAAATATATGTCAAAGTTGCACAGGGTTCAAATGAAAGAGTTCTTAATTACTAATGCTGCAACTGTTTAGACAAAATACTATGATGTTTGATTATAGTCTAAAGAATAAAATAATTATCCATAAGTCCATTTTGTTGTAAATGAATAAATGATTGTGTAAGTAGTGAAGAATAAAAACATGTCTCAAAAAAGATCAGACAGAATTCCAAATGATTTGTGCAGATACTACAATCTTCATTAAGAAGGGAGAGGGAGGAAGAGAAGATAACCAAGTACCATATTGTGTTAGTTTGACAGCATATACCTTATGCATGATGGGACAGATATGGTGCTTTATATCTATAGTTTGCCTTCCAAATCCGTTACTCACATTCAGCCCTAAGAGAATATAAATCCAAGCCAGAGAAAACTGCAAAGTTCATGACTAAACTCTTCATGAGTTTGCAAGAACCAACTTCACGTAAAGTTCCTTCCTCCATACTCTCAAGGTCATCTAAAACAAAACAGGTTTGAAAAACTCACAGTTGAGTAAAACTCAGAGTTTAATCAAAGGAATGTGATGATTCAATATAATGTAATATCAAGAATAGGATCCTGGAGTAGAAAAGGCATTAGGAAATATGAATAAAAGATAACTTATTTAGTAATCATACATTATTTTATTAGTCTAATAGGTAGGGTGCTTGCCTTGTATCCTGCTGACCCAGATTTAGTTTCTAGGAAGCTCCACCAAGCCCCACAATAGTGATCCTTGAGTTCAGAACAGGAATAAGTCATGAGCACCGTCAGGTGTAGCTCAAAAACAAGCAAAACTATTAATAATATAATAGTGTCATGTTCCTATATGGTCCTCTCTGTCTCTTTTTGATGTACAGCAAGATATTTTTTAATTAAGGAACCGTGATTTTCAAAGTTCTTGATAGTTGGGTTTTAAGCATATAATATTTCAACGTTAATCCTTCCACCAGTGTTAATGGCCCTCCACCAGTGTCCTCATGCTCCCTTTATACCCCGCCACTGCCACCTCGACAGGCATATTTCCAAGTTCTGTGGCTTAAATCTAGATTTCATATGGAGTCTGTGCTTTGAATATATAGCTATAGTATTCTTCTAAATCAATGCTGTAATTGACTCTGCTGACCCTGTTCCCCTACTAATTCCCTTTCTCTTCCTCTTTCTCTGCCCCCCATTTATTATTTTATGATTTTAGTCATAATGATTTCCATTTTTTTAATACAGTCAATGATAGAGAATTATGAATACAACATTCCAACACCACACCTTTCACCAGATTCTTTTTTTCTCTACCATTGTGTCAGGATCCTTTCCAGTTCTCTCCCTACTTCTGACCCCAACACCTCTCTCCCTTCAAACACACACATCTGACTGTATCACTGTCACTGTCATCACTGTCATCCCATTGCTCATCGATTTGCTCTAGCAGACACCAGTAATGTCTCCATTGTGAGACTTGCTGTTACTGTTTTTGGCATATCAAATATGCCACGAGTAGTTTGCCAGACTCTGGAGTCCGGGCGAGATACTCTTGGTAGCTTGTCAGGCTCTCCGAGAGGGTCAAAGAATCGAATCCAGGTCAGTTGTGTGCAAGGCAAACGCCCTACCTGCTGTGCTATCTCTCCAGCCCACACATCTTACTGTCATGGTAAATTCAGTTCTGTAGACCAGATCTTAAATTCTTTTGCATCTGTCCTTTTGTTATTCTCCTAAAATACTGCCTTATATTCCAAACATGAAAACCATTCTATTCTGTCTCTCACTTCCTGCCTGATTTCAATTTACATGATACTCTCCAGTTCTATCCACATAGCAGTAATTTCCAAGCATTTGTCCTTTTTAACAGCTGAGGAGTATTCCACTGTGTATATATACCACAGTTCCTTTATCCAACCATCTGTTCTTGGATACTTTTGTTGTTTTCAGATTTTGTCAATTGTTAATAGTGCTGCAATGAACATAAGAGTGAAGATGTCTTTTCTGATTAAAGTTCTGGGGCCTTTGGGTAGATGTTGATAAGTGGATTTACTGAATTATATAGAATCACAATTGTTCATTTTTTTGAGGAGTTTCCATACTCTTTTCCAAAAATTTTTAATGAGTTGATGTTCCAACCAACAGTGAATGAGTGTTCCTTTTCCCCCATATCCATGCCAATACTGCTCTTCCTCAGGCCTCATGCTCTCTCATCCCTCCTATTCATTCTGCCTTGCTTTAAAAATATTGAAAGGATTAGTATTTTTTTCTTTTCTCCTGAAATTAGTTTTAGAGAATTATCTTGATGGTTCTTTACCATTCTGGTCTCAGGTCATTTCAAATACTAGCCTTTTTTAATCTTGATATTTTCTTTAATTCTACATTATTTCTTTTCTCCTCTTAACTTCTGTTTCCCTTAATGCATCTGTGTATATATCTGACATCTCTTTTATTTCCTTATAATTCACATAGAATGTACTCTATGGGGCAGGCAATTTTCTGACATGTCTTTCATAACATACCCTGAATCTATATAATTGCCTAATAAGTAGTACAATATCTGTGAATAATTGAATAGATGAAAAGATCTAGGTTTCTAATTAATACACGAGTAAGAAAGAGAAATTGACTAGTATGATACTGGATAAATTGAAATTACTTAAAATACGGGGGAAACAGAACTGAAGGGCTGAATGCATTTTTAAAAATCCTGTTATCGTCCAGTCCTCTGTTTCTGTGTCCTTGCTGTAAGAACACACACAAGAACTGTTTGCAAAAGTGGACTGACACAGAAAAGCACTAGTACTTCATCTGGTATTCTATAACTGTGCCCCATAAGGAAGGGGAGAGAAAAAAGAGAGACAGAGACAGAAAGAGATTGAGTGAGTGAGAGGCTGAGAAAGAAAGAGTGAGAGAGACTGCTGTCACAAGGTAATTGAAATACTTGCAGTAGGCCCTGTAGAGTTATATTCAGCCAAGTAAGAAAGGTTTTGATGGCTTTTAAGTGGAAGATAACTTTGGAGTCTATGCTGGAGTTTTGCCTCTTTCATATGCGATTTGAGAACAAGTTTGCCAGTGCAAAGCAGACAGATCCCACACTCTAAGCATTTTGAGCGAGTGAAAGCATGGGCATGGCATAAATATGAAGTTGCATCATCCTTATGGTTGGAAGTTATTCTGTAAGACATATTTACTATGAATATCACTAAATTTGTGGCATTAAAGGTCCATATATCAATTCATATGTGTATAACCAAGTTCCAAGACCTTTAGAAGGGAAATTATACTTGATTTTAAAGTATAATTTCTTATCATTATTGGACTCCTTAATTGTTATTTACAATGAGTTTTTTTTTAAATTTTCCTTCTTTAATAGTACATTTTTACACCCTTCCATTTTCTGAGTTAGAGAAAGCAGTGTCTGCAAAATGACAATGTTATTTTGACAGTTTTGCTATTTTATGAGAAACAAACTTTGAATCTCAATAAAAACATGTAACTGACAACATTTCCTGAATTTATTTAATTTTTTAATTTATTTAGAAGAATAATACAGAAAAACTGAGAGAAACAAGTTTATCAATATTTTAAAAATTGTATCTTGCTATAATATATTTCTAATGATAATTATTACTCAAGTTAGGTTTTTCAGAAATCGCTTCCTTGACTATGTGGTCATAATGTTGATTTTATTTCTATGTCATTAAGCAACATGAGGCTCAAAAATGATTTCAACCGTTTATTGAATGTTGCAAGCCTTTCTGATAAGTGTTCTTTCCTAAAATAACTTATAAAAGTGAAGGCCCATGTGGTAGCTCAGTTTTTCATAATCCAATTTCACAAGGAAATTTCTCAAAGGGTTTGCAGAACTATTTTAGTGTCTGACTAAAGAATACAAGTCAGTGAAAAATTAGAAAACGAAAGAAACACATGTCTTTTAAATCTAATAGACATCTTTATTTAATTTAAATTTTAGAAAAATTTGACAAAACTAATTTGATTATCACAAAGGTATCACATAGATGAATGATAATACCTATAGGAAACTGCGTGTGGTATTCAGGTATGCATTGATATTGTATCTTTTTGATTTCTCTGTAAATCTGGTTTTTTTTTGTTTTATTTGTTTTAGACTCATACCTGTTTGTCTCAAAGTGTGCTTCTGGCTCTAAGAAATTATAATATATTAATATTATAAAATGTAATTAGTTTAAATTTTATAATACAAACAATATGTAATAATATAAAATATATTTAAATTATAATACAATTTTAAATTTTATTAAATTTTAATTTTAAAAATTTATTAAAATTGTTATGTAATTTAAATTTTTAATTATATTGTCACTGTCACTGTCACCCCGTTGCTCATCGATTTGTTCGAGCAGGCACCAGTAACATCTCTCATTGAAAGACTTACTGTTTTTGACATATCCAATATGCACGGGTACTATATATTTATAAAATTATATAAATCTCCTATTGATGCTAGAACAGGGGACCATATGTAGTTCCAGGGATCAAACCTGTGTCTGCTGCATACCAAGCAAGGACCCTACCCACTGTATTATCTCTTAGCCTTTTTTCAGTTTTGTTTTTAGTAGTGCAGAGTTTCAATGTGTTCCTGAAGGTGATATTGAGGAGCAGCCTTTTTTATTTTTAACATAATCAAATTTATTGATGTTTTAGATCAATATAAACACGAGAAAATATCAAAAAAATTCAAAAATATTACTCAGTTATGAAGAATATGAAGTCTAGCCCAAGGGTCCACAAACTTTCTTCAAAAAGCTGTGCAACAAATATATCCCTTATGAGTCTCATTCTATCTTTTTTGAAACTACTTAACTCTTCGTTATCAGCCACAGACAATTTATAAAAGAATGAATGTGGCAATATTGCAATGAAATTTTATTATGGACATTAGCATTTTATTTTGTTGCATTTGTTTATCACAAATTCTGCTTCTTACTGACCTTCTCTTGTTACTCCTGCTCTGCCTTCTCTACCTCCTCAATTAATAATTTATTTTGAAGGCTTGAGAGATAGATCAATTGCCTGAGCACATATTTTGAAGCAGGAGCATTGGGTTCAACCCCCAGGCACCACATGGTCCTTTGAGCATGGCAGGTAATAATTTGTGACCACAGAATTTGGAGTAGTCCCAATGAGTGTGATTCCCCCAAACATATAAATAAATAAATAAATATTTTACTTCAAGAACAACATGCAAACCGTGGAATACATATTTAATATGAATATTTCTGATGTCCAACTCATCACATATAATTTTGTTCATAGTACTCTTTCATGATTTTGACATTTTAAAATTTATTTATTTTTTAATTAGTGAGTCAGCATGAGGGTACAGTTACAGATTTACACATTTTCGTGCTTGTGTTTTCCTCATAAATGTTCGAGAGCCCATCCCTCCACCAGTGTCCATTCTCTACCACCAATGAACCCAGTATCCCACCACCCCAGTCCCATCCCCCCACCTCACCCCACCTCTGTGGCAGGGTATTCCCTTTTGTTCTCTCTCTCCTTTTGGGTGTTGTGGTTTGCAATAGGGGTATTGAGTGGCCATCGTGTTCAGTCTCTAGTCTACTTTCAGCGTGTTTCTCCCGTCCCGCGTGAGATCTCCAATCACATTTCACTTTGTGTTCCCTTCTCTATCTGGGCTGCCTTTCCCACAGCATGTGAAGCCAGCTTCCAAGCCATGGAGCCAACCTCCTGGTATTATATATGTTAGTCTCCTGCTCTGTTATTTTATATTCCACAGATAAATGCAATATTTCTATGTCTGTCTTTTTCTTTCTGACTCATTTCACTTAGCATGATACTTTCCAAGTTGATCCCCAAAGTCCATAACTTCATCTTTTCTAACAGCTTCATAGTATTCCATTGTATAAATGTACCAAAGTTTCTTTAACCAGCCACCTGTTCTCGGGCACTCAGGTTTTTTCCAGATTTTGTCTATTATGAACAGTGCTGAGATGAACATATAAGTGCAGATGTCATTTCGACTATACTTTTTTGCTTCTCAGGGATATATTCCCAGAAGTGGTATTGCTGGATCAAATGAAAGCTCGATTTCTAATTTTTTGAGAAGCGTCCATATTGTTTTCCAAAGGGGTTGAACCAATTGGCATTCCCACCAGCAATGTAGAAGGGTCCCTTTCCCCCACATCCTCTCCAACAGTGGTTGTTTTGTTCTTTTGGATGTGTGCCATTCTCTGTGGTGTGAGATGGTATCTCGTGGTTGTCTTGATCTGCATCTCCTTGATGCTTAATGATGCAGAGCATTTTTTCATGTGCCTTTTGTCCATTCATATCTCTTCCTTGGAAAAGTTTCTGTTCATTTCTTTGCCCTATTTTCTGATGATGTTGGATGGCTTCTTCTTGTAGAGTTCAACCAGTGCTTTATATACCCTTGATATCAACCCCTTGGGGTTAGAGTGATAGCACAGTGGGTAGGGCATTTGCCTTGCACATGGCAGACCCGGGTTTGATTCCCAGCATCCCATATGGTCCTCTGAGTGCAGAGCCAGGAATAACCCCTGTGCATTGCCAGGTATGACCCAAAAACCTAAAAGATATCAACCCCTTATGGGATGAGTATTGGGTGAATATCCTTTCCCATTCTATAGATTGTCTTTGTATTCTGGTCACTGTATCTTTTGCGGTGCAGAAGCTTCTTAGTTTAATATAGTCTCATTTGTTTATCTCTGTTTCCATTTGGTTGGTCAATTGTATGTCATCTTTGAAGATACCTTTAGCTTCAGTACCTTGGAGGGTTTTGCCGACCTTTTCTTCGATGTACCTTATGGATTGTGGTCTAATGCTGAGGTCTTTAATCCATTTTGATCTGATTTTTTTTTTTAAGAAATATTTTATTGAACCACCGTGAAAACAAAAAAAATACAAAGCTTACAGGTTTAAGTCACAGTCAAATACTGATTAAACCACCATCCCTTCACCAGTGCACACGTTCCACCACCAAGAACCCCAATAAACCCCCCTCCCACCCCTCCCCCCATCTAAGTAGCTGATGATATTCCCATTATTCTCTCTACATATTGAGTACATTTCATAATTCCATACAAAACTCACTATAGTTGATTAGAAATTTTCCCCAACAATCAGGCCTGCTGAATAAGCATCATCTAATAATTTCTCTTCCTTGGTAAAGGTGAAGACTTTGAGTCCGCACGGCCGCGATAGCGGCCGCGCGGTTTTGGGTTTCTAATATTTTAGCTCAGTTCACAGTCAAAATGCATGGCTGCAAGAATCTGCTCTGGTGCCAAAATGGGTTAGGAGACCTCAGGATCACAGTCAGTAGGCGGGAGGCTCTGCTTCTCGTGCCGCGGCTCTTGGTTCATCTCTGGGCGGAAGGCGCGCCGGGAACACCTCCCCTCCCAGGATCACCTACAGGCTACGTCACTAAAGAGAGTCCTACCTCCTGGTGTAGGGGTCTTAGAGGGTGGCTCTCACCGCGTGGCTGCCGCCGCTGCCGCCATTTTCGCTCAGAAAAATGGGGTGGAGAGGGAAAAAAATCCCTTCCCGGGCTGCACGAGGTTGTAGTTCAGTTCGCAGTCAAAATGCATGGCTGCAAGAATCTGCCCTGGTGCCAAAATGGGTTAGGAGACCTCAGGATCACAGTCAGTAGGCGGGAGGCTCTGCTTCTCGTGCCGCGGCTCTTGGTTCATCTCTGGGCGGAAGGCGCGCCGGGAACACCTCCCCTCCCAGGATCACCTACAGGCTACGTCACTAAAGAAAGTCCTACCTCCTGGTGTAGGGGTCTTAGAGGGTGGCTCTCACCGCGTGGCTGCCGCCGCTGCCGCCATTTTCGCTCAGAAAAATGGGGTGGAGAGGGAAAAAAATCCCTTCCCGGGCTGCACGAGGTTGTAGTTCAGTTCGCAGTCAAAATGCATGGCTGCAAGAATCTGCTCTGGTGCCAAAATGGGTTAGGAGACCTCAGGATCACAGTCAGTAGGCGGGAGGCTCTGCTTCTCGTGCCGCGGCTCTTGGTTCATCTGATCTGATTTTTTACATGGTGTCAGGTTGAGGTAAAATCCCATTCTTTTGCATGTGGTTGTCCAGTTATGCCAGCACCATTTGTTAAAGATCTTTGTCTTTTGTAGTTTGCTATAAGTAATGCTCTTTTGTTTCTAATTTTATTTGTCTGTTGTCATTTTTTTCTCTTTGTGAGTCTATTTCAAGGTTTATCTTATTCAAAAAACTCAAAAACAGTAGTTGTTGCTGAAATTGGTCAGTGAATTGTAAATATTTCCAAAAAAATGATGTAAAGATCTGAGTCACTGAACATATATATCATGACATATGTAGAAATATCATGCAAAAGACAAAAAATAGTGTTGGGGAGGTTGTTAAGATAAGTATCTCTAGTACACTCTTGATGGAATTATGAATTAGCTATAATAGAAATATTATTCTGCATTCCATTATTTTCATTATCTTTCAAAGCAGTATAAAAATTCAACAAAATTTAAGGAAAAATGTATTATTCAGTTACTCCACTTCTCATTATTTACCCCCAAAATGAAAATTTATTTTTTTGTAAAAAATTATAAAATTCTTACCAATTTGTAGATAATAACACACTCCCATACTTATTACAATATCATATACAATAGACAAGAACTTAAAGCAACCTAAGCATCAATTGTTGAATGGGAAAAGTTGTGAGGGCTAGGGCAATAGTATAAAGGTCAGGGAACATATTCCCAATTCAATTCTTGGCACCATGTTTTTAGCTAATTTAGGCCCACAGAATCTAAGGATGTGGTACTGCTCGGCAGTGCATTATTGGGGACCAATAGGGCCACAGTAGCAGTGCTGTCAAACCATCAGGACGGTCCTCTAGTGCTGAAAACAGAACAATGGAAAACAAAGTCAGATGACAAGATAGACTTGAATATAATTTCCTAAATCTAGGTTTAAGAATCTATGGAAGATCCAATACAATATGCAAAAGTAAATGAGATATGAGATGACAGGGCAGTAGAGAGAGCCTTAAATGTTACTGCTTATATTTATATATATAAACATAATAGAGATCTAAAGATGGGCAAGTAGAAATAAGTTTAGTTATGATTAATATTAACCCACCATTATTACTAAAAATTATTACTAAATTTCATAATTATGAGAGGATTTTAATGTTGACAATATTTTGTTGTTAGAAACGCAATGAGAACTCAATTTTCAGGTTTTCAGGGAACCTGAAAATTAAATTCACATGAAAGTATGATTAATGATACCTCTTATTATCAATGTTTAAGGAAAAGGAAGGAAACTTGTACAGCACAGTAAATCAGAATAACTTCTATTAATTGAGACTGGATATACAATGAATAATTGGAGTACAATGTATAAAAATAGAACTGAAATCTATAAACTGAAGCATATAGCCCAGAAAGTCAAACTTCTAAGTATGGGGACCGAGACATCAAATCCCTATCTCTATCAAGTCTCCGAATATCAATTATTATTATCCTTTTAACATTAGCTATATTTAACAAAACTTCATTAATTTTTCAATCATTAACATAACATCTTCCCTAATTTTGTTTTCTTTTCCAACTTAGACTTAAATAGAGAAAGCAAAACATGTCATGCTAACCAGTAACATAGATGTAGTTTCCAATTAGCACACCGACAAACTCCAATCAGTTTGCATGTAAAAATCTCTTTAAAACTCTGTTCTTACTTGCTTACTTCTGAGTCTCTGTTAAAATGCAAGTGATGATAGCTGCTGCTATTGCTAGAACAAACTGAATAAATAGTTCTTGTCTGTTCACATTTTTAATAATTATTTACACATAATTAAAATTTGAAAATACATACTTTGATAATTTTCAAATGAATTGCAATAAATCTGTAGAACAAAAATCAGCTGAATATTAAAAGTTCTTTAGTAATTGCTCTCAGGTAAGACACAAGTGACTGTTAAATAAATTTGTCTTAGAATGGCCTTAAACATAGACGAACATCTTGGCATAGAAGGACTTGATTACTTCCCTCGAACCATGATGATTGCAACTATTTCAAGTGAGTACTTTCACTGGTACAATTCTGAGCCCAGATATTTTCTCTTACAATATGATTCTATCTCTCACCTTACCTCAGTATTTAGAGTAGAGTATCTGTAAGGCATGTGGCAGGAAACACACGGAAGTGTTTCTTACATTACATAGACATAGCTCCTACAGACTCATAGTTCAAAATGCATGTTACATTCAGAGAAGCAATAGGAAAAGAACAGGAGTAGAATAAAGACAGATTAAACAGATTTGATTACAAATTTTACAATGCATACTTTTAAAATCAGCATATATCCCAAATAATGTACTTGTACTTAAAAGTGAATATCTACAACTAAATCTAATTAAATATCTGAGTTTGTATTAAAAATAGCAACCCTTAAAAATGAAGAGATAAAACAATGGGTATGGCACTTGCCTTGCTTGTGGCCACCCAACATTCCATACTGTCCCCTGAGTCTCACCAGGATTGATTCTCAAGTGCACAAAAATATGGCATCGAAAGGTAAATGATAAGGCTGACATTTTTATAATCTTTTATAATCATTATTATCATTATTATTATTATCATTATCTTTACAGACACCTGACGATGGTCAGGGCTTACTCGTGGCTGTGTTCAGGGATCATCCTTGGTGGAATCAGGGAAACATATGAGTATGTCAGGGATCAAATTCAGGTCAACTGAACAGTGTTAATATATTTGTGAATGATTATTCAGAATTATCATATTTAATTTTCAAGTGTTTGTTGTATATCTCTTCTCTTACATTTATAATAGAATACTAATTATCCTTCATTGTTCTTTCAAACCAACTAATTTTATAAAATAAAATATTATGTGAGATCAGATAATTAAAAGATACCTGCTACTATATGAAGTAACAATGAATATATAAAAATAAACCAGAACATAATTAAATCATTGATAATAATAAAAAATTTTAATATACTTGACATATGTATAATAACTGAGTTTGTGCCATAACCTGCTTAGGAGTAAGACTCATAAAAATGGAGAAATCAGCCTCACATGTTGAGGGAAAAGGCAGCTGGGATAGAGAAGGAACTACTAAGTAAATGATGGTTGGAAAATCTCTCAGGATGGGAGATGTGTACTGAAAGTAGATTATGGACCAAATATGACGGCCTGTATTGCAAACCATAACACCCAAAAGGAGAGAGAAAGGGGGAATGTGCCTGCCACAGAGGTAGGGGGTGTGGAGGGGCGGGGGTGGCAGGAGGGATCTGGGAACACTGGTGGTGGAGAGTGGGCACTGGTGGAGGGATGGGTGCTTGATCATTGATTGAAACAACATCATGAAAGTTTGTATGTCTGCAACTGTATATCAATTTAAAAACTGGAAAAAGAGAAGAATAATAAAAATTAGGCAGACACTGTCAAGTAGTCTACCTTTGAAAGAAGGGAACTATAGATATACATTTATGAGACTCTTTCCATATGTTCAAGCTATATTCCCTATATACAGTACAACTATGACCATGAAGAAGTTATTTTAATTCCTTACTCTATCAGAAGGTAGGGTTTAATACTTCTGGAACAGCAGAAAATTGAGGGAAATATTCTGAAAAGAGGGGCGCACAGAAGGGGAATATCTTCAGTTTGCATTTAAACCTCCTTAAATCCAAATGAGACACAGACACTATACACAATGCAAATAAAATTTAAAAAATCAAAAGGCAAGTATGCATTTCTACACAGTAAAAAGAGCTCCGACTCTAAACTCACACTGAAGGGACCTTTGCAAATATTTTTTAACTTACAATGAATCTGTTCCAAATATTTTTTAATTTACAATGAATCTGTTCCATCAATAACTAACACAAAATATCCACAAATTCAACGTGTTTGACCAGTAGTAAAACTTAGAAGTACTAGAATAAAGAAAAAAAAAACAGACTTCTGTATCACAAAAATGTAAGCAAAATAAAACTAACAGAGGCCGAAAATGAAAATTTTATTACCAGAAGACCAATTATCAATTCTTCAACAAGGCGTAATGATAATAAATATCTATGCACCCAATTACAGGACTTCAAAATATATGAAGCAAAGATTTACTAAAAGGAGGAATAGATAAATTCTCCCACAGCTGAGGATTTTAATATCCTTCTCTCAGCAATTGATTCAGCAATTGTCCAAAAGTCAGTAAATAGATAAAAGATTTGAACAGCACTATAACCCAATTAGAACTAACTGGCAATTACAGAGCATTACATAGAATGGTTTTAGAACGCATACTTTTATTTTTCAAGTGCATATGAAATGCTCACCAAGATAAACCATATGCTGAGACATAAAACAAGTCTCAAAAGATTTTTAAAAATATTTAGAATCTTAGAAAGCATGTAATTTTAGCATAAATGAAACAGCAATATAAGACATATAGAAATATTGAATATTAGTAACCATAAGTAGAGCAGCTTTGAGAAAATAAAATACAAAGAAATAAAACATATTCTATTTTGACTATAATATATAGTACATCAAAATTTGCTAGGTACAGACAAATATAGGAAAAATCTACTTGTGAGGTGTTTATAATAGAAAAAAGTATTTAAAACTAAAGGAAGTTTGCTTTTTGACATCACTCTTTGGGAAAGTACAATGTAAAATAGTGAACAAACTAGATTTAAATGATGACAAAGGAAGTTCCTGGCCTTGCTCAAAAGAGTAACAGCAGTTAATCAGAATGGCAGGACACTGAGAGATCTATGCAGCTCAAGGTGGGAATGAGATAATCCCTGCATCTCTGAGATCAACACAGGCTGCAATAAAGAGGACATGGAAAAGAGTTATATTATCACTGGACAGAAAATGCCTGTAGACTGCAGCTATGTTAGAGTACATAGTAGGGTTGCCAACTCACATCAGATCCATAGAGAGAGGGAACAGAAAGAGTGGAAGCACACACCCATAGTTGTCATGATATTCAGAGGATGTGGGGTGTTTCACACATATACCCGCCAAGAAGAACAATGGAAAAACACTCTATACAATACACTCCTCCACTGCTCCAAATGGTACTAACCTTGTGGGTTTCACATCTAATGATGCCGAGTATCAAATGAAGGATCTCAAAGAGTCATATCAGTAGTGCCATAAAGATGAATTAGTCACCCACCCATTAAGTATATTTTCAACAGAATATGGATACATTTAAGTCCCTTTTACAGCCTGCTAACTCAACTATATGTGCATATTTAAGGAACTAAGAAAACTAATGAGACCTCTGCCCCTAAAAAAAAAAAAAGTCACAGCAGAAACATCTGTAAAAGTAAAAGTGGTTCACATTTAAAAAGAAACTTAAAAACAAACAAGCAAACAAACAAAAAGCAGGGAATTTAAAGTTAAAAAAAGGCATATCAAAAACAATTGTTTAATACAAACAACATACCTGTTTGAAAGCTCAAAGAACAACACAAAAAAGAAAATAACTCGCAGGAACCCAGCTTCAATGATATAGAAGATTATATCTTTCAACCAGAGATTTAAAACTTATTATAACAAAGAAACTGATAGAAGTAGAAGAAAAAGGAAATGTCAAATTAATAAAACTCAAAAAAGATAAATATAATACAGAAAAACGAGTGATCTTAGAAATACAGTCAATAAAATTAAGGCTAAAAATTGTTTATTTAAATAAGCTCAAAGAGATTCAAGATGTAAAGAATTTAATATATAAGAGCAAGTTCTAGAAAAGCTGTAGAAGCAGAGCTTACCAAATGAAGGAGCAAGCAATGAAGTTGAAAGATAGTAAGGTAAAAATTACTCAAGTGGAGCAAAAGAGGAAAAAAATGTTTTAAGAAAAGAATCTGTATAAAAACTACTTGATTCCATGAGGGAAGGCTATGTAAGATATGGGTATTTCAGAAATGGAAGCGACAAAGAACAGATAAAGTATTCAAATAAATAGCTACAGAAAAATTCCCAAATGTTAATAGGAAAGGAAATATACTTTCATGAATCTAAAATAACACCTACATATTTAAAGACAAGGAGACCTATGATACAAAGAAGTCCACAGTAGCTCATGGAAGTCTTTTCATATATTCTTCTGGGAAAAACTGATAGCAATGCCAGGAAAAACAAAAACAACAAAAAACTAGACCACTATGAATTTCATTAAATGAAACTAGAAATCAAGATGTGGGTACATTAACTGAAACTGTAGAGTGCATAGAAAAGCCATTAGTCATATACTCCTTAAAACCAGCTTTAGACAGATACTTAGAGTCATGAACACAATATTAAAGAAAACAAAAGCAAAATATAAACGATGAAAATACATCAAACAGAAAGGTTCTACCCAGCAAAGTAATCTTGTACTAAAATAAAAACATCTTGAATGGAAGACATTATATGTATCCCATTTTTTACAATATGTCAATATCCAAAATATACAGAGCACTCATAAAACTTAACAGTAAAAAAATAACCTGATTAAAAGATAGGCGAAGATCTGAAGAGACATTTTTCCAAAGAAGCCATTGTGATGGCCAATAGTCAATGAAAAATAATTATTTTCTCTTCTTTCACAGTAAATTCAAATCAGAACAAAAAGATAACACTTCACACCATGAAAAGAATTGGCAAATATGAAACTCACATCTTGAGATCTGCAGGTGGTAGTTAAATAGTGGGTAAATCATGGGAAACTATTAGTATTTTAGTTCCCTATCTCAAAGACCAAAAAATGTCTATCCTTGTGGCACTGATACTTACTAAAACAGATATGAGGCAACTTTGTGTGTTGATGAAATGTTCTCATCTTCATCAGTATTACTATCACTTATAAGATTTCTACTACCACAAACAAGATTCCAGATGATATAGATCTACTATACAAAATTCTTTAGAATTCCCATAATTTTGAGGTTGAATATCTAATTAAAATAGACCATCATTTAGGACTCTAGCCTATATTTACATTTTATTCCACATTTTTAATCCTTATTTTTCTCAATACCATAGCCAATAAAATGTTCTAGATTTAGTCACATCTGTGTTCTTACAATTACAAAAAAATGCTATTTACTGAAGTGAGGTAAAATAATATAATTAAAGGATATTACAGTGCAGAACACTAGTAATTGACTATATGTTTGCATAACTATGCAAAGGACAATAGAAAGAAGGCAATTAATAAAAGATAGTGTTAATGGTAACGAAGCTTGTGCTGAGAACTTAATATGTATAAAGTACTATCCAAGTCAGCATGTTGGGCATTTGCCTTGCATGTGGCCGACCCAGGTTCAATTCCTCCATCCCTCTCAGAGAGCCTGGCAAGCTACAGAGAGTATCCCTCCCGCATGGCAGAGCCTGGCAACCTACCCGTAACGTATTCAATATGCCAAAAACAGTAACGACAAGTCTCACAATGGAGACGTTACTGGTGCCCTCTCGAGCAAATCGAGCAACAGAATGACAGTGACAGTGACTATCCAAGCAATCTTTATAAACACCAACACATACTACTCCAAATGGGACTCTAAGTAGTTGTTAAAATCTATCTATATTATACATGATAAAATTAAATGTTAAAAGCACAATTGTCCAATGATGTGCACACTGGGTTACATTGCTTAGTAATGTCTAGAGTTGAGAAACCCTTTTGGAGACTATTGAACTAAAATGAAAGAAATCCATTCTACTCCATTAAAAGAGTCTTTAATATACTTATTTTTTTAACCTGGAATGAGAGTTTGACTCTAAATAAGGAAAAGAAAAAAATGTAACTTGGTACAGAGGAGCAAATGCAGTTTGCAAAATATATCAGTGAGGAGACCCAAATAAAATAATGAATTTACGCCCAGTCGGGGCCCGTGCTCGGCTCCGGCCGGCCGGGTTTTCGGCCCCGGCGCCCATGCCCCTGCAGAGCCGGTGGAGGTGGAACAAGCGGGAACCAGAGACAGCTTTAGGAATTGGGGTTCCAGCAAGTGCTTGCACCCATGTATGGAGACTGTGAACTAACTTTGGCTACTGCTGTTCCAGGAAGGGAAATGATTCATTTTCCAACTTAAATCTTCGCGGACTCAATTACTATAATACAGAAATTGTAAACTGCGCAGCCGCTACCGCGCGACATTTTATCTCTTCATTCTCATCAATGGAAAACTTATTATCAAATATTTCCCTATTAATAGAGCTGTATTCTTAGGGGATAAATTCCAACAAAAATAGTGAGTCTGTTTTGAAACTCTAACAACAATAGTGAGTTATGTGTTGAAATCTGGAATGTAACCAAGGTAAAGAGAAAAGGAAGTGAAATTATCACTCACCTACGGGGTGGGTTGGGGGGTGAGGGGTGGGATGTAATCTTTTTTTCTTTTGTTTGTTTGTTTGTCTGTTTTGTTTTTGCTTTTGTTTTTGTTTTTATTGGTAGTGGAATATGGGCACTGGTGAAGGGATGGGTGTTTGAACATTGTGTAACTGAGATATAAGCCTGAGAACTTTGTAACTTTCCACTTGGTGATTCAATAAAATAAATTAAAAAAAAATAATGAATTTACTTAAAGAGTAATGGTTGCTAAAAAGATACATTTATGATGGCGTTTCCTTGTATGATATGACTATTTTCGCCTTCCCCTGCTTATTATTATTAAGGCATTCCTGAAATAGTTAATTCTTTTCCTTTCTTAAAATAATAAAGTGAGATTGAAAAGGACCAAAGAATTTGTCGAAGATTCTGTATACCTGGGGCTACAAATTGAAATTCCATCTGTAAGGCATCAATTATTTTCTTCTCTCCAATCACTATTGAAATTACAGCAGATAAAAGAAGAAGCAGATGGGCCAACAGTAAAGTGGACATGTCAATTTCAGTGTGTCTGACAGCAATGTCATTTGTATAAATTTTACAGTATTTCATCTCCTATTGTCATATATTTTGTCTGAGTGTCTAAAAGGTCTCTCAAGAAACACTGTATCATATATAGACACACATTTCACAGACAGAGCTTTTGGAGATTCTTACATGGGACTGAATGCAAGTCATGAAAAAAATATGGTATTTACCTTTTTTTACAAAACAGCAATTACCTAAGGTGTTTCTCATTCTAAAATTGAGAAAATAAGACTACAATATTAAGTGACCATGAAAAATTTTTAATTCTATTTTATCTACTAACTTAGGGCTTATAAAAATCTTCTAACAATAAAATAACACTTCTTTCCACTGTTAATGTTCTGTAGTCACTAAAAGTTGTGGTACTCAACTATTACTAATTTATGGAAACTTTTGTGTAATATGCAGTATTTTATAGGAAAGTACAAAATAATGACCAAAAAAACATTTATTTCATCATGGGTCTGTAGGTAAAAAAAATGACAGCAGGCTCAGAAAGTATAAAAAACTAATAAAATAAAAGTCACACTTTAGTATGAATTGACTTTTTTATATTAAAAAGTTATTTAATTTTGGAAGGAGAAAATCATCAATATTGCTTCCAACTTTTATAATTGATAAATAAATATCTTATCTTGGTTACCCATGCTTCCAATAATATTTTTTAACTCCTAAAATATACGTTTTGCTGTAACAATGACAAAGACTAGATCAATTAAATCAATCAAGTTAATTTTAAATCCTTAAGAAGTTATTTTAGATGTGACTGCCTTGTTGGTCACCTACTACATGCCTGCACCATGACTGAATCTGGAAATCCCACAAGTAAAGAATGTCTTACCTAGTCTCAAGGGTTTTGCAGAATTATTGCAAAATAGAATTGCAGAATAGAAGAAATATTAAAAAATGGCTAAATTTATTGCTGCTAAGATGATTATTGAAGATTAGTGAAAAGGTGGCTCCAATGTGGGATTAATTTGCTTTAGAAAAGAAGAGATGGTGAGGTGAAGAAATGTTACCTTTGTATTGGGTCTTGTGGCACTCTGCACACAACAGGGACATTTTATAAACTAAAACCACAACAGAGTGAGCACTTAACTCATTACAGCAACTTGACAAAGATACATCATATGCATGCTCTGTATTTTTCCTATAAATGCTACTTACATTAGATTCCAGACAAATGTCATTTTAGTGGTAAGGAGTAAGCATAAATATCATAAATATACATGCTCTTGGTAAAACATATGAAGAATGATTCTGAATCGTACACATAGAGCTAGATCTTATTGAAATTTGTCGATTGACTTCTTCCCACATCTTTGGTTTATCTTTCTGCGCTTTGTTCTCCTTTCCTCTTTACAAAAATGCTCTGCTCTTTTTTATTTACTCTGCTTACTAACTCACTGCCACTCCCAACCTCTTTATTTGGAAAAGTTTCAAACCTATAGAAAAGATGAACGAAAAATACTTTTTAATTTTTTTTATGTATTGGCTTTATTTGGTTACACTGGCAATACTCAAGGGTTACTCCTGGCTCTACACTCAAAAGTTACTCCTGGCATTGCTCAGAGGACCATATACGATGCCGGTGATCTAACTAAGCTCCGCTGCACGCAAAGCAAACACCCTACTATTTCTCCGGCCCAGAAAAATACTTTAAAAGCAGAAGAAGCAGCTGAAAAATCCTTGCAATTAAAAAAAAGATCCCTTCCCATCTCTTCTCTCTTCTTAATTAATATAGCTGCTAGGTATTTAAATTTTAGAGATTTTCAGATACATATTAATACACGTAATTACTGAGGACAAAGTCTTCTGCATAATGACAATACTATTATCTAAAGAACTGGACAATAACCAATGATATTAGCTAATAAATAATGTGATATTAGTTCTCCAATTGTCTTAAATTTCTTGTCAGTAGTAGTACTTGTTTCAGATTGGATATTCAAAATCAAATCAAGAGTCTTGCCTTACATTTGCTTGCCATATATTTTTGCCTATTTTAGTGTGTGATTCTCTCAACATTGACATTTGTAAAGACAAATTTCTTGTGGGAAGTTTCATATTCTAGATTTGTCTCATGATTAGATTAAAATGAAATTTGTTGTTGACACATTGCTTCCTTCAGATACCAGAAAGCACTGTGCACTTGTTGAAGTAAATTCTATTAGATAGTTCTATTGAAAAGGTAAATCATCCCCTTGTTTATAAACAAAATTGAGGATAATACCAAAAGTGTCTGTGAAAATTATTTGGCTCAAAATATTTTAACCAATTTTTAAGTATAATTTGATATTCTATGCTGAAAAGGATTCAGCACAATCGACTATATCCACACAGTGACCAAGCTCATTGAGGTTTCATGAGAGTTCAAGATGCCTCTCTGTCTAACATTCATTGATTTAAAGAAGGCCTTTGATTCTGTTGAGACTCAAGCAATCATCAAAACCCTAGCCAAACAGGGCTTTCAAAGTCAGTACATCAGGATCCTCCGTGAACTGTATTACGGGTTCACCACCAGGATCTCACCATTCTACTCTAGTAAATTATATAACTTATAAAATATATTAATCTTTACATTAACTACATAATTCTCTAATAACACCTACATAACTCACTAAAACATAATCAGCTACTTTTTTATTATCTATATATATAAACTTCTAATTTTGTTTACATTTTATAATTAAGTAATATTATTCTGTTAACATATAAATTCAGTTTGAGTAACTTGGTGTCTAAGCAGATCTTATTATTTTTTCCTTGAATCTATACTTTTTTGTTTGGAAACCAGACCCACCAGTGTTCAGGGCTTATTCTTGGCTCTGCACTCTGTCTGGAGGGATTCGGGGACCATAAGGGGTGCCACGGATTGAATCTTTATCATCCACTTTACTTTCCCTCTGGCCCCTACATCTATATTTCCAGTATGTCTTCTTACTTTTTGAAGCAATTTTTATCTATGTCATTATGTAATTTCCCTCATCTAGACCTGGAATAGACATTTAATACAAGGAAGACCTGATTTTTTGTCACTATGTTGAGTAAAAAATTGTATTACAGTTTAGGTAATATTGTTTCAATAGTTTTTGAGTTTATGGTATTGATGGTCAAATTTATTATGCACCACCAACACTGAATGTCAAAGTCTCCCCATCACTGTCTTTATGTCACCTGAACAGTAAATGTTCCCCATTGCTCCTGGAGTTTCTTCTCAGTTCTTTTTAGTAACTTTGTAGTGCCATGTCCAATTCAAATACTGTTTTTTTTTTCCCTTACCAGAGAATATAGGCACACAGTAACATTTATCTCTATACTTATTTTTACCACTCATATCATCATCCATCATCTGTCTTATCTACCTACCTATCTACTCAATCATAAAAATGACATAAAAATGAAAAGTTTGGAAATTTCTGTATCATGACCACTACTAATAACAAAACTACTAAAAGAAAGTTATCTATGGTTCAACAATTATTTTTATTTCTTCAAACTGATCACAAATATGTAGGCAAAACTGATATTCTGAAAAATTCACAAGCATGATAATTTTATTTTGCCTCAATGTTATCAATCTGAAACTCATTTAAGTATTTCATCAATACTAAATTTTCTTATGTGTCTCATTACCAAATCCAAGTTTAGGTCCTTCATGCTGAAAAGACAATGATTTCTAATTGAGATACAAGTGTTGGTGTAGGAAAAAATAATAAATAAAGCTTTATACAGCTGTGAGCACCTTGAGAAGATGGTGGAGTTCTTGTCCCAAAAACCCATTGTACTCTCAGTTTGGACCCAGGAGATTATTTAGGGCTGTTTAAGAAAAAAAAAAGTAGAAGAAACATAAGATCGTGGAAGGCAAGTAGGAAACCCTGTTTCAAGGCAGCCTGAGCTGGCATTAGTAGTTAATAATTCCATGGAGATTGATGATCTGTTTCTTGTAAAACTTTGAACTATGATTTCCATTTCTGGCTTCTACCCAATAACTTCAAGTCTTTTTATAAGTTCTAGTATTTTCAATTTCTACCTCTACCTATCTGAATCGAACTTTTTAAATATAAAACATATAACACAAGAGGACGTCTCTTAAGATTGATAGGGCAAAAGTCAAGGAAGAATAATAAATTATAAGAAACATATAAAGAGCAATATGGAATCTCTAACTCTCACAATCTCTTTTCAGTTTGACAACAAATTTGTTCAAGATTATAATTCAGTAGTCAATATTACAAAAGCATGCAACCAGAATTTATCCCTGTTCTCTATTTCATCTAATCCATCTATCTCAATACCATTTCAGTATATTTGTATTAATGCTAATTTCTAAAACAAATCCATCATTTTATTGTACAATGCCATATATGTGATCATCTAAGTGTGTATGTGTGTATATGTATATGATTATGTTTTTCTATAATTAAAGAACTGGAGCAATAGCACAGGGAGTGGGTATTTGCCTTGCATGTGGCCGACCCAGGTTTGATTCCTCCATCCCTCTCAGAGAGCCGGGCAAGCTACTGAGAGTATCCCACCCGCAAGACAGAGCCTAGCAAGCTACCTGTGGCATATTCGATATGCCAAAAATAGTAACAACAAGTCTCACAATGGAGACGTTATGGGTGCCTGCTCAAAAAAATGCATAAACAACAGGACGACAGTGTGACAGTACATATTGTTATTGATATACCTGAAGTGGGGTGAAGTATCCTGAATAGTGTAGTTTGTGCCCTTTTTTTCTAAGCACCTCAGATACTTGCATATGTAATATCTGTCAGTTCTGAGAGTCTGCCAGGACCACTTGTACAGTATGAACCTTATATCTTACATGCTCCATGGCACAGTTGGAAAACTGCATCTGAGTTCCTTTCAACGTATAGAATGATCCCTGCCACCCATGTTATTGGGGGCAATGGAATTCAAGTTGGAGCAACAAGTTTCCTTTAATGCAGAAAAAAGATAATTAGTCCTTACTTTTACCACATTTTTGTAACAGATGCCTCAATTTGACTCACTGAAAAGAATATCAGGAGGAGACAAATCGTTGGGTAAAAACAGCTTTATTTAGTGATCAGAATGAAAAGAGAGAGTAACATGTTCAAAAGAAAACTCTAGTTCTTCAGATGTTAGAGAGCCAGGAGTAAGCATTTTGAGTTTAGAATCTCCAAGATGAAGAATAAGTCATTGAAAGAAATATTTTATTGGTTTTCTTTTGAAGTACTCCTACTTGGCACTTTCTCTGTAGGACAATATGAAGGGGTAAGACTTTGAATTTTTGAATTTTTTCTGGTTTTATCACAGTCTATGCTTTCTAATAAAATGTCTTCTCTCCTACAGAGGCACAAACTTCTTAAGGCCTTAGTTCGAGTCCTCAAAGTGGGTCCAACCTAATGTTTTGAGTTTATTACTTTACTCTAAGGCTAGTACAGAGAAACTTAATTTTCTCATCTTAGCTTTATTACCTCCCAAATGCTCATTGGTAAGGCCCCTCCTATATATCTGCATGCTTCAGTAACATAAATTAATAGACTTCTCATTCCTTATTCTCCTAACAGTGCAAATGTTTCATAATTTATTAAATAGCTTTCCTTCTAGTAGGAAATTTGGGGATTTTTGGTATTTTTAATAGTTTTTGTGTCCAAAATGAACAATGTTGCTTATATGATAGTTTGTATTTTCAGAGATATATTTTCAGGGTGTGGCTGACAAGCTAGTGGAAAATGGGGGATCTCGAAGGAGGAGGCCCAGTCCCAATCTGAGCCAGCTTGGAGATCTCAGCCATACCCACAAACTGCCCCTGGCACCATGTAATCCCATCAATGGCCAAGATCCAGAGACTGTAAAACAAAGTTCCCAGAAGAGAGCGACACAGAATCTCTTGCCCCCATGCCTGGCTGCCTTCACCAGGGCCCCTCAGAGAGGGGTGGGTTGAGTTTCCCTCCCCACCCCGAGCAGAGCCCTGGCAGTCGAAGACCTCCAGAACCCAGCCACAGCCATGCTCAAGGCCCTTCTCCACACATTCGGACAAGCCTCACGCATGAAGGAACCATCAGAGGAATCCAGGTGTGCGGAACCCAGGGCTGAGATCTCTAAGCCTGCTAGGATCGAGACTGGGCCTCCTCCATCGAGATCCCCATTTTCCAGTATCTAGGCAGTCACACCCACAAACTGCCCCTGGAGCCCTGTAATCCCATCAACAGCCAACATCCAGAGACTAAAACAAAGTTCCCGGGATCCGAGGCCGAATTTGTGGCCATGCGACCTCTTACAGCCTAGTTCCCTTCCCTCTCGGATAACCTGGTAAAGTATCGAGAGCATCCTTCCCGCACAGCAGAGTGTGGCAAGCTCTTCATGGAGTATTCAATATGCCAAATACAGTAACAATGATGAGTCTCATTCCCCTTGATGTTGGTGGGCCCCACAGGTGACTTCCGTGAAGCAGGGAGGATAAAGAAGTCACTTTCTCCCCAGCCGCCTCTACCACCCGGGACCCAGGGTTACTGGGTTCTTGTCTCGCTCGCGGAAAAGAATTTCAGGAGTAGACAAGCAGTGAAGTAACAGATTTTATTTTAGAGGGTTTTAGGGAAGGAGGAAGGGATAAGTGGAAAAGAAAAACAGTAGGAGTAACGGGCTCAAGAGAGAACGCGGGCTTCTCCAAGGGTGGAGGAAGCTCTACACACATCCTAGCACTGGACACGAAAGCATGAAAGTACACATCTCAAGGGGGGAGATGCGGGCGACACATGTGCTCGGGTACCACATGTGCTCGGCCACGTGGGCACAAGCAGCACATGGGCTCAGGCAGCATATGCGCCCACTTCCTTTGTTCAAGGTGTCTTTTATAGGGTCTCTTCAACCTGCCCCCATGTGGGACTTCTTCCCAGGTAAAAGTCCGTTGCTAAGGAGGTTACCAGGGAGATTGGGAGTGGTGACGGTCTTCTTTAGGCTGCATCACATTTTAATCAGATTAAGGGAGAGGTTGATGGAATTGAGGAACTTCATGGGGAGGGGTCCAACCTCCTCAAGGTCTGCTGAAGGTCTTATCAGGTCTGTTTTCTGTATCCACAAGGTGGGTCAGTCTCAGGATTCTCCTTCCCAGAGACTGTTAATCTGTTTCATTGCCAAGGGCCTTTCCCTATCTACCTGCCTATATCACCCTTACCCTGAAAAAGCCTCCAATGAGGCACCAATGGGAAAAACAAATAAAGAGAGGCTGCTAAAATCTCAGGGCTAGGATGAGTGGAGACATTACTGGTGCCCGCTCCAGCAAATTGATGATCAATGGGATGACAGTGATAACAGTGATACTTTCAGGGTAAATCCCTAAAAGTTGCAATGCTTGGCCAAAGTATCAAAGTATTTATAATTTATTTTAAATATTTACAAACCCACCTTCTTCAGGTAGTTTAACCTTGTGACTATTTCAGCAGTGTAGAAAGATTTCTATATCAAATCCTGAGAGAAATTCATTGTCAAGCCTTTCTTTACCTGCTATTTGAGAGATTAAAGATGATTACACAGTTTAGCCATAATTTGCATTAGTGTTTATGAATAAAGCTGAATGCTTTATAGTACTTAAACTCTCTATATGTTTTGCAAATGGTTCAAAATATCTTTTTGTGATTGAGGTAAAAGTGGAAACTGCAGGGCAAAATGAGGCAAATGGACTTTAGAAAAGGAATCATTGGTATGGAATGTTGCATGGTAGGGGCTTACCTGGTGACCTCTTCTGTATCGCATCACCCGGATGACCCGGCACCGGAAGATAATAATTTCAACATCCTACCCTTAATTTACAGGCCCACCTACTTTAAACTCAATAAAAATGCTCAAAGATCTCACCTTTTTTACAAAGGTATAAAAAAGGAAAGGCCTTTCTCTGTAATCCTCCTTCAGGAGATCACTCCAGTCATGTAGGAGTTTGCCTGCCTTCTTTTCCTTTCCTTTCACTTCCCTTAACAAACTATTTTCTGAATTTGGCCATCTGTTCTCTATCTTGACTGTTTGAGAACAAGAACCTGAGGTACTGAGCCGGCAGCCGCTATAGCATATTGGTTTGGAATAATTTTTGATTATTTACAAGAGTTCTTAATATATTGACCTGATTTTTTAAAAAATTATATAGTTGAAAATAAGTTCTTAATATGTCATTTGCTTTTTAATTTTGTTTATACACATGCAGCAGGCACAGAGACTTTTCTATATGGGCAATTTTTGCTCCTTTTTTTTTACCACATTATTCTGTGCTCAAGGTTCACTTCTTGTTCTGTAATCAGGGATTATTCCTGGAGGGTCTCAGAGACCTACAAGGAGCCAGGGATCAAAGCCCTTTACCTACTTTACTCCCTCTTTGGACTATAAGGACAGTTTAAAGAACCAACTTCATAGTAATTCACTCAAATAGTCAGTGGATTCCAAAATCTAAGGCTTTCAACTTCAGATCAGCACCCTAGAAACTGCAGGAAGAGACATTTAGATGAAATAAGCAGAGTGGATGTGGAGGTTGGGAACTCTAGAGTAACTCCTTTGTTTTAGGTTAAGAAGAGTAAACAGGCTTGTGCAAATGAGGTATTTAGTATGTTAAAGAAGCCCTAAGGAAAGGTAGAGCACTTTGAATCAAAACAGTTTGTGAATGATAGTAATGGAAATTAGATCATTAAGATGGAAAGTAAATGCAGACATCTAAAATCAAGGACCCAGGCATTCAGTCTTTATATTCCTTACATAACTAGCACTTGGAAAATATTCAGTAAATATTTTCAGAAGTGAGTAGATTGAATCTAAACTAGAGAAATAAGAAACAATGGCAATGGTGGAGTAAAAAAAAACCTACTAATTTAGATACATTTTTGTGCAGGGACTTTTATGTAAATCTGTTTTTTTAAACATTTGATACAAATTTTATTTTTTATTTTTTAATCCGTCCCTCCTAGAGAGCCCAGCAAGCTATCGAGAGTATCTCGCCCGCATGGCAGAGCCTGGCAAGCTACTTGTGGTGTATTCAGTATGCCAAAAACAGTAACAAGTCTAACAAAGGAGATGTTACTGATGCCTGCTCCAGCAAATCGATGAACAGCTGGAAGATAGTGCTACAGTGCTAATTTTTAATTATTTATTTATTTATTTATTTATTTTTATTTTTGGGTCACACCCGGCGATGTATAGAGGTTACTCCAGGCTCATGCACTCAGGAATCACTCCTGGAGGTACTCAGGGGACCATATGGGATGCTGGGAATTGAATCCAGGTTGGCCATCTGCAAGACAAACGCCCTACTTGCTGTGCTATTTCTCCAGCCCCCATGAATTTATTTTTTAAAAAAGACAATTGCAATGTTAATTCAAACACGTCTTGCATATAAAATTTTGTTTTTTAAAGAATAAGCCTCTCTCACATGTATACAAGTATAAAAGTTTGAGAAAGCTATTGCTTTCTCAACTTATTCTTTATTACCATACATTGATCAGTTTACATATTCCAAAATATTGCAAATGTGGGCTTATTAATTATAAAACTTAACATTTAATCAGTAGAGAAAAGAACAGTCACTTAGATTTTGACTCTATAGTCTGTAAGCTGTAGCCTTTTCATTATCTTAAAAAATCAGGCTGATTTCCTAAAGATAGACATTAAGCAAGCTCACTTCAGAGAAACATAGCATCTTATGAAGAATTCACAAGTGGTACTCAAAGGAGAGAATTTCATAGAAATCCTTTTTCTTTCTCATGTTAAATGCTTGGTTTTTAAAATAATGGAAATCGGAACTTTTATTCAGTTGTTATTGAATTTTCTTATGGTAAAACATTCTCAAACAGTTACTCCTGAGACCATTTCAAGATACAAGCAGCACAAATACAAATATTTGCCAGTCCTGCTTGTAAACTGGAAAAAAATAGAGTAACTTCCTAACAGACCATTGCATGGGCTCCTTCATTGGTGTGATTTTTTTTTCCTAACAACCAGAGTTCACTGCTGTGCCCAGCTGGTTCTTATGTCCTTTCAACATGCATCACAGGGAATAAACATATGATTAACCAACAATGACAGCCTTCAACAAAGCACAGCAGATCATTCTTTGCTCCTTTGTAAGTAATCAAAGCTGCGGCCCCATGCAGCTAACTTAAAATATGACCATTGAAGAAGAGACAGGGAAGGAAGTTCCAGTATGTTTATGTTCATCTTGTCCATTTAAACGTGGTCATTGCAAGCATTCACATCTACAAATTCTTCCATTTGCAAACAGACTCCATTTCACAAACCTCCATGGTTTAAGTGTTAAAATAGATTGAAAGGCAATAGACATGGAATATCCTCATCACATGGGAAAAAGATTTCCTTTTAGCATAGCCTGTCCTGTTGGAAAAAGCACTGTCATTGGACACATGTCAAAAATAAAACTTATTTTTCATGGAATATAAATTCAGGAATGTGATTGCATTATAAAAGTACTGGTTCTTTAATATACAACATTTTCATGGATATGGGACTATTTTATTGGGTGCTGAATTCCTGAGATATAGGAAGCCCTGTGACTGGCTGTCTTCACTGGGGCCCCTTGGAGGGGGGCAGGTTGAGTTACCCTCCCCACCCTGAGCAGCCGAAGACCTCTAAAACCCAGTCACAGCCATGCTCAAGGCTACTCTCCACACGCTCAGATGAGCCTCACACATGAAGGAACTTCCAGAGTAACTCAGGTGTGCGGGATCCGGGGCTGCGGTCTCCAAGCCTGCTCTGATCAGGACTGGGCCTCTTCCACCAAGATCCCCCATTTTCCAGTAGCTCGGCAGTCACACCCACAAACTGCCCCCAGCAGCTGTGTAATACCATCAACGGCCAATATACAGGACTATAAAACCAAGCTCCCGGACATAACTAGTCATCTTATAGCGTAGTTCTCCCTCTTGGAGAATCTGGCAAGCTACCAAGAGTTTCCTGCCTGCACAGGAGAGCCTGGCAAGTTCCCCGTGGCGTATGCCCAAAACAGTAGCAATGATGAGTCTCATTTCCCTGACCCTGAAGAGCCTCTAATGCGGCATTGTTGGGAAGGACAAGTAAAGAGAGGCTTCTAAAATCTCAGGGCTAGGACGAATGGAGACGTTACTGGGCCTGCTCAAGCAAATTGATGATCAATGGGATGACAGTGATGAGTGATGATGATGAAATAACTGTTTCCAGAATAATGCTCATAAATGTTTATCAATCAGACTTGCAGGTTTGCAAACTTTCAGAGCTTCTAACTGTTGAGAAAAATAAATGAATCTTTTTTGTTATACTAATAAACTGACATCTTCAGAAACCACCTTTAGAAACTTGCCAGTGGAGACAGCTAGATGACTAGAGGGTCAGAACTTGCCATCCTTACTTCTTGACTTTGGGGAGTGAGAGGTGCTGGAAGTTGAATACATCACCAGTTATGAATTGTAATCAATGATGCAACCAAAATTCTAAAATATAAAGTTGAGAGAACTTCTACATTTAGAATTTTGAGACTTGAACTCTCAAAGACAGAGGATGGAAAGTCCACATTCTTTCTTTGCACCTTAAACTATTTTTCCTTCACCTGATAGTTCATGAGTTATGCCTTTTTTTTAAATCACCATGAGATAGTTCCAAGTTTTCATGTTCGGGTTACAATCACACAATGATCAAGCATCCATCCCTCCACCAGTGAACATTCCCATCACCAATCTTCCCAGTATAAACCGCCCCCACCCTGCCATTTCTGACCTCTATGCCTCCATGGCAGACAATATTTCCCATACGCTCAACTTTTGGGCATTATGGTTTGGAATACAGATACTGAGATTATCATGTTTGGTCCATAATCTACTTTCAGCACACATATCCCATCCTGACCTCCAGCCATCTTATTCTTAATGATTCCTTCTCTATTTCAGCTGTCTTCTAAGGACACTTTCTACCTCATAAGACATGCTTCCAGCTATGGAGCAATTTTCCTGACCCTTGTATCTACTGTCCTTGGGTGTCAGCCCCATCTTATGCTATTCTATATGCCACAAATGAGTGCAGTCCTTCTATGTCCCTGTCTTTCTGACTCATTTCACTTAGCATGATACTCTCCATGTGTCTATTTATAAGCAAATTTCATGACTTCATCTCCCCTAACAGCTGAATAGTATTCCATTGTGTAGATGTACCAAAGTTTCTTTAACCAGTCATCTGTTCTAGGGCACTTGGGTTGTTTCCAGATTTTGGCTATTGTGAACAGTGCTGTATTTATACTGTGCTTTTTTTGCATCCTCGGGATATATTCCCAGAAGTGGCATTGCGGGGTCATATGGAAGCTCAATTTCTAGTTTTTGAAGGTTTTGTCCATATTGTTTTCCAGAAAGGCTGGACTAGTCAGTATCCCCACACAATGAAAGAGCATTCTTTTTTCCCCACATCCACGCCAGCACTGGTTGATTCTGTTCTTTTGAATGTGTGCAAGTCTCTGTGGTGTGAGATGATATCTCATTGTTGTTTTGATTTGCATCTCCCTGATGACTAGCGATATGGAGCATATTTTCATATGCCTTTGACCATTTGTATTTCTTTTTTGAGGAAACTTTTGTTCATTTCTTCTCCCCATTGTTTGATGGGGCTGGAGGTTTTATACTAGTAAAGTGACAGGCTACAAAATCAACACCCAAAAGTCCATGGCTTTCTTATATACAAATAACAAAAGAGGAGTAAGAGACATTTAAAAAAATCTCGTTCACACTAGTACCTCAGAAATTCAGGTACTTTGGAATCAGCTTAACCAAAGAGGTGAAGGACCTATACAAGGAAAATTACAAAACACTACTTCAAGAAATAAAAGAGGGCACTAGAAAATGGAGACACATCCCCTGCTCACGGATAGGGAGAATTAACACTATCAAAATGGCAATACTGCCCAAAGCACTATATAAATGTAATGTGGTACCTATCAGGATACCCATGACATTTTTCAAAGAAATAGACAAAACTCCCTCCTGAACTTTATATGGAACAATAACCCCCCACGAATATCTAAAGCAATCCATGGGGAAAAGAAGATGGGTAGCATCACCTTCCCCAACTCAAACTACTACAAAGCAGTAGTATTTAAATCAACATGGCATTGGGCTAGAAACAGACATGCAGACCAGTGGAACAGAGTTGAATATCCTGTCACAAATGGCCAAATATATGGCCACTTAATCTTCGACAAAGGACAGAGAAATGTGAAGTGGAACGAGGGAAATCTCTTCAACAAGTGGTGCTAGAAAACTGGATCGCTACCTGCAAAAAAAAAAAAAAAAACAAAAATGAAATCAGTCTAGTGCCAGGCACAAAAGTCAGATCAAAGTGAATTAAAGACCTCAATATCAGACATGAATCCATAAGGTACATAGAGGAAAATGCAGGCATAACTCTCCATGACATTGAAGCTAAAGCTAAAAGCATCTTTAAGGATGAAACAGCACTCACCATGCAAGTGGAAGCAAACATAAACAAATGGGACTACATCAAACTAAGAAGCTTCTGCACTTCAAAGAAACAGTGACCCAAATACAGAAAGAGCCCACAGAATGGGAAAGAATATTTACCCAATACCCATCTGTTAAGGGATTAATATCCAGGATATATAAGACAGTAGTAGACTTGTACGAGTTATACCTTTTTTAAAAAACAGTAAATGAAAGGACTGGCTATATGGTACAAAAATTAAGGCCTTTGCCTCATATATGGCCACTCCAGGTGTAATCTCAAGCACTATATATGTATAATGTCCCTCAAGCTCCACCCGAAGTGATCTCTGAGCAGAGTCAGGAATAAACCCTAATTACTGTCAAGTGTGGTCGTGAATCCAAAATAAATAATAATAAGCCATTATCATTTATTATTAAACCACAGTCTTCTGATAATAAATCATTATCTAATATCTATAGCTACATATTTATAATAGCATTAGCTGACTTTGTATTAACTTTACTATGCACCTTTGCTGAGGCTACTGGCCCCAAAACTCTGCAATTTTACACATAGGTCTCATTCCCCTGACCCTGAAAGAGGCTCCAGTCATTGAAAAAGACGAGTAAGGAGAGGCTGCTAAAATCTCAGGGCTGGGAGGAATAGAGACGTTACTGGTGCCCACTTGAGTAAATTGACAAACAACGGGATGACAGTGATACAGTGATACAGTGACGTAAGTTAGCTCCATGGGTGGCTCATGTGAAGTGAGGAGGAGAAAGATGGTCACTTTCTCCCACTCCACCTCTGCCACCTGGGATCCAAGGTTACTGGGTTCTTGTCTCGCCTCACAGAAAGGAATTTCAGAGTAGACAAGCAGTAAAATTAGTTTTAGAGATTTTAAAGGGAAGGAGGGAGAGAAAGTGAAAGAGAGAATGGAGAGTAATGTGTTCTAGAGAGAACCTGGTCTTCTCCAAGCGCAGAGAGAGCCCCTACACACATCCCAGCATTAGCCATGAGAGCATGAAAGTATACAATGTTTGTGCGGTTATGTTAGGTTGGATTGGGTTGTGTAGTATTTTCTTGTGATGGTTTGTGAAAGAACCCATCTCTGTTCTTATTTCCAATGTCCTTTTGGTCAGAGCAGCATCTGGTGTACAGTCGAATTACCATTCATTCCTCAGGCCACATAATTAACAATTTACTCTCTTCATCATCTTTATTATATCAGTACATAATTCTGTCATGATGAATAATGCTGTGCCCATTAATTGTTGCTTACACATATACTTTCCCTGGTGAGCATATAAGCTTCTTATAGTCATGAATTATACTCTGTGTTTTCTGCACCCAGAGTATTATAGGAAAAGCAAAGAAAAATTTGAAAGTAGAACCCATAAAAGTGCTTTTCTATGACTAGCTTTAATATATGTGTATGTGTGTGTGTGTGTATGTGTGTGTGTGTAAAACTTACATTCTAACATGTTAGTAGAATAGGGTACTCTGTAATAAATGCGAATAGATGAATAAATGTCAGTTGAAGAGAGTGCTCTGATTTTATTGGGTTTTTTACAATGAGAGGATGATAAAACCTGTCCATTGTGATGCCTGTCACTCTCTTACATTTGATGAAAAACAGTATTCCAGAGTATGAATTATTACCCCAGAACATGATCATTAGCTTTCTGTGATACAGGGACTAGACGTCTCTAAGTAATCACACTAGTTTTTCTTATTATTTTAGCTTGGGTGAGACTAGTTCTAATTTAAAAACATCAATTCTAGAGAAATAAAAGCATTTTTTTCCAAAAGATTCTCCAGTGGAACTCCATAATACTCTGATTTTATATTTTTACATACTGTGCTTGTCTGGAGTCTACTCTATTTCATCAGACATCCCAAGGTCAAAGTCTGGACTTTGGTCTTTTAAAAATAGATTCATTGGTGATCTAAAATGCGAAGTCGTGAGACAGTGCACTTTAATATTTGGTAATAGGTATGTGACTAAAACAATGACTTCTGGTGAGTTTTAATAGAGACTCTTCTCAGACTCAGAAAACTACCACTCATACACACACAATATACATGCATAAACATGCATACATATGTATATTTATGTATATGTATGCATATATTTGCATGTGAGACTGAACTTGAACCAACTCAATGTAGGTAGGATTGTAGGCCATACAATCAAAGGCCAATCCTTTAGTTGCCACATGGTTGACAGGTCCCCTAACATTCACTTACCCTGGTCCAACTACATTGCTTCTGTTAACTGGGATCATGACATATGTGGTAAAAAACTGCTAGTCATAAAAATTGCTAAAGCCTCATGTTATTTAAAGTTATTTCCAAGTAGCATTTGGCTACATTTTTCTATTCTGTTTGATGCTATTATCCCAGAGGGTGGAAATAATTAGTCGTTTCATTTTCACAAATTTCTATTGGGTACTTCCTTCAAAATAATTGCTGGCATTTTTTCCTGATGATTTGCAGGTAGGGAGTCTCAGAGAAGCTTGTGTTAGTTTTTTTCTAAGAAAAGAGCATTGGAAGCTCTCATGAAGAATATTAGATTATATGGAATATTTTCTCCCTTCTATTGCAAAACACATGGAACTATTGCTGTTTCATTTTAAATTAAAGCAAGCTATCCAAAATTGTTCAACTCCCCACTATGAATAATTTTACTATTGCATTGCCTTTATCCAAAGTATACTCACTTTTGTATGAATTAACAATGTCATACATGTAGACAGAAGGTAACATATACATTGAGATACAGTGTTCAGTGGTGAAACCTCTTTGTTTGCCCTATGCAAATATCCCCTATGCATCACTACAATATTTTCAAGTTACTCTGATCCCAATTCTTCATTGCTGAAATTCCTCTGCATTCTTCTATCTAAAATTTTATTTACCTCTTTACGTAATTTTGACAAACCTTCCACTAATTTTCCCCTGTCCTTAAAATGCTCAGATAAGCAGTTTAGCTTATAATAGGCAAACAACACAAATCAAAGGTCCCTTACCTCCTTTTGTCTATGATGGTTGAAGAATATTGACCAGTAGACAATATTTAAAGAGAATGATATGCAAATTTTTAAGTTTATGGCTATTCAAAAGGTTATCAAGGGCAGTTAAAGTACATGTTGGAGCAAAAAAAAAAGAAATTTAAAATTGAAATAATTTTTGCTTCAATTTAATATTTATGTTATATATAAACATTCTCTGGCAAGAGACTGCCTTTTTTCTGTTTATATCAAGGGGATCTCAAGTGTATTTTGAGGGATCAACAGGGTAAACTCTTGATTTGCCTGTGGGAAGTCCAGTTCAATCTCGAGAACCACACCTTGTTCTCGAGGCACTGCCAGTATCAATTCCTGGTCACAGAACCAAAAGTAATCTTTCACTACCATGGAGTATGACCCCATCCCCTCAATAAACTGTATTGAGACTGAACTTGAACTGACTCTTAAAGAAGTAGCTTCCTATACCCTAAAATGTGTAAGTAGAAGCTGCAGATGAATACTCAAAAGTTTATGAAATTCACTTCCCTGATGCTTTGATGTCCTCTCAGGAAAATCCTTAAAAACTGTTATTTTTTCCCACAGTGTCTGGCCAAAGAAATAAAATTTGAATGCAAAAATAACCTAAAGGAAAAACTTGATTTCCCCTCTGTCGTCCTCTTTCCTATCCCAGGGAAAATCACCACTAATATCTTGATGGCTGCCCTTCCTGTTTTCTTCAAGCCTGTCATTATATATTATATTCTCTACTTCAGAAACATCATCAAAATAGTAATTCACTTATAAGCGGATATTTTGTTTCTATTTGTTTTGGCTTCTTAGCACAAAATATGATTGCTTTTGTCAACAATTATTATTACATAATATTTTGCAATGCATATACTGCATGATTGGATATATCATAATCTAACAATATGTGTTTGACAAAATAATAAGTATTCAGTTGTTTGTCATTTGCGGAAAAACCCAAATGCTACATTATAATAAATGAATAGGTGTTCACATGTAGCAAAAGATAAGATACAGATACAGAAAATCAGGAAGCTGTGGGGATCCTTATCAAGCAATTGCATTGTCTAGGATGCTGAAAAATGATAACAGTGACATTGGTAGAGCAAATGAAGGGGCGGAGCCTTTCAGGTAGATTACATACAAATGCAGATATTTCCTAATCTTAATTTAGGAAACAACATAAAATTTCATCCAGGGTTGGGATATCTAACAGGAAGGAGTTTCTGAGTTAGTCTCTCCATGGAATGGTATGTTTTTATTCTCCTCATTGCTTAAGCGGAAACTGTGATGAAAACAAAAAAGAGTATTTCTTTGCAGAAAATGACTCTGAAAAGAAAGCCAGCTGTTAATGTTTGCAATGGCAATGAAGAGAAAAGGGTGATTCTTGCCCAGAAAATAGCTTTATAAATTACTTTGATTCTATATTTATAGAACAATTCAGGGCCGACAAGGTTCAACTACATTTTCCAGTTATATTTACTGCATCTAAAGTTGGAATTACATGCTATAGCATATGCAAATTTGGGGAATTTAGAATAGTGTAGCACATTGCTTGTAAATGACAAGAGTCTGCTCTAGTTCAAATCATTATGGCTAAAGTATAAAGAAAATCATGCACTGAAGCCACACTTCAAGCAGTGATGCTTATTCTAATATATTATTTCTCCTCTAATATCACAGCTTCTGTGATGGTTGAAGGTTCACAGTGGAAAATACCAGAGGAATACAGCAAAAATCAAGGTGGCATTTTGTGATGCATTACTTTATGCCTTTGAATAAAACCAAAGTAACTGTCTAAAAACAAAAATATATTTGGATTATTTATTAAACAAACATGAAATAACAGTTTAATTTAAAGAATGAGTGTGTCCTTTATGTTAATTCTTACTGGTTGTCAAGGTCGGATATTTAAGGAGACTGATAACCTGAAAGATGAAATAGCCCAATGCATTTGTGCAGAAATATGCAACTCCAGTTCTTTTTCTAGGTGTTCATAAGGGAATTGCTATCAGTTACACTCGCAGGGCTTAAAGTCAAACCAGGGGGACACTGAATTGTGGCAGCTGGGATCCTCTTGTTGCCATATATTGACGACAACTTGTGAGCTGCAGTATAGACCAAATCCACAAGAAAACCATAATAAAGGGCAGAAATGAGTACCGATAGAAGCGATGAGAGAAATGTAATGTGATTTTGCATCAATTTCAAGTACATAGCAACATTTTTGAACTTGAAAATTTTATGCAAATGTGGGAAAAGGTTGAAAACCTAGACTAGCACCCCATCTTGCTATGAAAAAGCAAGGAGGTGAAATTCAGTGATATGATTTAAATCACACTCTTAGAATTTCTAGATCAACATTTCTGAAACAGGAGATCAGAGAGATAAATCAAGGGGTAAGGTGTATGTCTTTTAAGCAAAAGGACCTAAGTTTGTGGTCCTTTTTATTTGGGGGCTATACCCAGCTGTGCTCAAGAATAACTCCTGGATATGTGCTCAGAGTCACTCACGACAGTGCTGGAGATTCATAATGGTGGACTAAAGCTGAGTTGGCAACTCGCAAGGCAAGCAAGCACCTCAATCTCTGTATGCCTCTCTGGCCCAAACAGACCCAACTTTTATTCCAAGCACCACTGGATGTGACCATGGTGATCTCCAGCACCACTGCAGCGTCACATGCCAGCCTAGCCAAGCAGAACCACATCTCCTAATCCTATCTTTGAACTGCCTGCCCCTTCAGATGGAGTATTGCTGGCAGTGGGTCCATGGGCCCCCTGAAGAGTGTTTGAAAAGTCTCCCACAAATCAAAATTTTAAATTATTATGGAAAAATTAACTTTTAGGTAACTTGTAATGCTGGATTCTATAGAATTCATATACTTAATACTAGCCATTTATGAAATTCTACTTTCTTTGCTGTAGAGGAGAAAAATCACTCTCCATGGTTTCAGGTTCCTTGGGGTTTGATGTGAAAATATAACCAATTCATCTTCATAGAAATTTGAATGAGAATGATGATTTGTTACAATTCTATCTGTAATTCTCTATACATTTTTTTTTTGGTTTTTGGGTCACCCCTGGCAATGCACAGGGGTTATCCTTGGCTCTGCACTCAGGAATTACTCCTGGTATTGCTTAGGGGACTATATGGGATGCTGGGAATCGAACCCAGATTGGCAGTGTAAAGCAAATGCCCTACCCGCAGTGCTATCATTCTGCCCCCCCCCTTTTTAAAATATATATTCCCTAGTCATAGGATGCCAACACACATGATAATCTAGAAGAAGTTGAAGTCATAAACTAGAGACTCCAGAATCCCTTAATCGATGCATACAAGAAGAGTCACTAGCCAAAACCAAAAATCTATTATTGATTTAACCTCGTTCTTCTTTGCCTTGGAAACCCTCTCTTCGATTTCCCGAGACTCCCCTACTTTATAGCTCTTAGTTAACTTTAGTTAACAGAACACTCCAGTAATAAATTAGAAGAAGAGAGGAACTGGTGGGAAATGAACTATGAGAATAAGAAAGAAAGGTTTTCTTCTCATGCTGCCTCTTGTGTTGCGTCCCCCTCCTCCCTCTAAGCACTGTACTACACTGCGCTGCTGTCCTGTTTTTCATCAACTTGTTCAAGTGGGCACATGTAACATCTCCATTGTGGGACTTGTTACTGGTTTTGGCATATTTAATACTCCACGGGAGATTGCCAGGCTCTGCAGTGCCGGCGGATTACTCTCAGTAGCTTGCCGGGCTCTCGGAGAGGGGCAGAGGAATCGAACCCAGGTTGGCCGCATGCAAGAAAAACGTCGTACCCGCTGTGCTATTGCTCCAGGGTGTCAGGATGGCTGAGTGGTCTAAGGCTCCAGACTTAAACTCTGCTTCCCTCTAAGCAGCTACTGTAAAATAAAGCCTATAACACTAAAGGCAAGGCACCAGGTTCCTTTAGAATGAGATGTCAAAAAAGCATTTTATACATATTGCCAGGACTCCAACTGAAGAGAAAGGTTAAAGGCAAGAACTTTCTAAGGAAAGAACTATAGGACTGGCAATATTATAGTCCCTTTCTTGCCAACACATCTTTGTCTGGATGACAGGAAAGTGTTACCTTGGGAAACATTAATTGCCATCAGTTCTCAACCAGTTAGGAGTTAAGTAAGAGTTTTGACAACGCGTATATTGAGACCTATACCCTAGACTTATGACCTGTGCTTTAGGTGTGCATCCAAGAAATTTCCTCAGATCTTTTATCCTATTGATTTCCCCCGGTAACTGTGCCTGAAATGAGCATGTCAGGTTGTCCTAGATTTCTTCTGAGAGAAACTTCCCTTCACTCACATTATAGGAATAGAGATATTCTTGTCATCATTATGATTAAGCTTCATGAATGGAATCTGAGTTGGAAAAATGCAATATCTACCAATTAATTAAAGGTTATCTTGGTTACCTGGGACAGAAGAAAAGCAAGAAAGTCGTCTCTCTAGATAATGGCATGCAGTTGGGAAAACTTAGAATAGCGACGGAAAATTCATTTTATATTATCAAAGCCACTGTGATTGCATTCTCTTTTGACATTCCTCTTCACCAGCAAAACTAATGTCTCAGGGGCTTCAGGGCATGAAGAGGTAAATATGGTCCCTAAGAGAAACTTTACATGCTGAACTTCTAGTACCTTCTCTTTAAAGGGCTCATTTTGCTAGTCTCCTTCTCATAACACCTTCTAAATCACACTCAAACTAACTCTTGGGAAAAGCCACTGTGAATTTTTTCTGGGTAGGGTTTGTAATTTTGAAGCTTTGTGTCTCAGCCACCCACATTAGCGCCCAGAGGTAGTGTTCACAGGATATCTGTTCAGAATGATATTCAATGAGTGGGGTGCAAAAGTAATAAAACAAACAAACAAAAAATTATAGCATTTGTTTTTTTCTAACCAAAAGTTTTAAAGTTCACCCATATTGAAAATTACACTTCAAAAGAAAAAAAAATAGAGATTAGATATCTTTTTATAGGATATATAATGATATAATAAAATACAAATTTTATTAAATATATTATAATCAAATAATTTTTCAGTTTAGTGAATTGTAAAATTTATTATACTAAATATGGCAATTAATTATTCATTGCTACAAATCACATATTTCTTATCTTTATAGATCTTTCAAACACCTTGTAAATTCTCTTCATGTTTATTGTTTGTCAGACAATTATGTATCCCAGCCTCTGAATTCCTTTACCTCCACCCATTAAGTATTTTATTTCTAAATGTTTATCAAGCTAAATTAACTGAATTTTGATTAAACTAAGATTTTTTTAAAAGCCCGAAACGTTTACATTTCTCTAATTTCTCACAAAGTTCAGCCTAAGTACGTAATATAAGTTGTTCCTCTATTGTCTCTGATTTCTCCTGTGTCTTACCTGTAAGTCTTCCTTTATTTCTGAAATAATCCTTATAAAGTGTTCCAATCATATCTCATCCGAATGTTCAAATAATATTTTGGCTAAATATTCAATAGAAGACCAACTTTTTAAAGTAGAATTTGGTAGGCTTGTAGGTTAGAGGGCAGGGGAGGGAGAGTGTGTTGGATTTTTCTGATGGCAAAAAATAAACAAAGCATATTTCTAACATAATTTTAGAATTTAAATATAGCTAAAATATTAAAGAATTTATTACTCTATTATATAAGATTGCCAAGATACAGAAGTTAAGTAATTTATTCAAGCTCACAGAATAATTGCAAACAAAATTGTAATGGAGTACCATAACTCCTAACTAAGTTCTCTTTCCATTTTGAAATACAGCATTCAAAAATGTATTTTTAAAATACATTTTTGCTCAAAACCGACCTCGAATTTTAGCAGCTGCCTGGCAAATGAAGATTTGAACTAGGTAACTTAAGATCCAGTTCTTGAAATACATGCAGTAAAATATGATAAAGAAGAACATTGCTTTAGATTATAAATAATGTATAACAATAAAATTCCTAATCAATGTATATATTTTTATTTAAAAACTTACAAAAATATATTACTCCATTTTCTGTTTGGTGGGGTATGTAGCTGGGGAAATCATTGCTGAAAGAAGTTACATAGGATTTGCAGTAACTAGAATGGAGTGCAGTAAAGGAAAAATCATGTTTGATTTGGGAGATACAAAAATGAAGTGCTGGGGGGAATGGAGAGAGAGGTTGGGCCACACATTGCAGCTCTCAGGTCTTAGTCCTATATCTCTGCACTCCTAGTGGAGCTCAGGGAACCATATGTCGTTCCAGAGATTGAAGCAAAATCAGCTAATGAAAGACTGTACTGTCTCACTGGCCCACAAAGCTGATTTTTGAGTTGTCATTTTTTTTCCCCCAAGCTGTCTCATCATGGGCTGAATGACATTGGTAGGAATTGTCAATAAAGACCTTTAGTCTTGGAAAATTATTTGTTCCAGTATTATCAGGGAGTCATTCCTGGTGGTCAAATATTCCTGAACAAGCTCTATTTGTTACACTGAGCTGACAGCAAGATACTAATTTTAATATATATTGTATCTCCAAATATTTTTTACTTTTAAGCCTTTTTCCCCCCAAAATGTTTTTTTTAATTTATTTATGGTTTCCTGAAATTTATTTTTAAAAGATATGTTACCCAGGGCTGGAGTAGATAGTACAGCGAGTAGGGCATTTGCCTTGCACGCTGCTGACCAGGTTCGATTCCTCCGCCCCTCTCGGAGAGCCCGGCAAGCTACTGAGAGTATCCTGCCCACATGGTAGAGCATGGCAAGCTACCTGTGGTGTATTAGATATGCCAAAAACAGTAACAACAAGTCTCAAGATGGAGACATTACTGGTACCCTCTTGAGCAAATCGATGACCAACAGGATGACAATGACAGTGATCTTACCTGACCCATCACCTCAACTTTACTTATGGGAAATATGTTCCTTTTTAAGTTCTCATTTTCCATTATCCATTTTAGCTCACTCTCGTCTATAACTTAAAGCAATATGATTGACAATATTGGCTTTCTGAGAAAGAATTGTGAGACTAGGCTCAGATTCTCACCTCACTGCAATTTGAAATCAATTTATTTCCCTCATCAAAAAATGTTGACCAAAGCATATTTTTTTGAAATTTTATTCAATATTTTATGACTAAAATGATTATCTAATATATTTATTCAATATTGAGATATTAGTTTTAATATATCATGGTGGGACCTAAGATTTTGCATTTTAATTTGCAAGTAATCTAGCAAGTTCATATGATGGTGATGTGGGTTGATTGTGTTTGGAAAACGCACAGAAATATATATATGAATATATTTTATATATGTCATATATTTAATACAAGTAATACATTTCTACTTCTTTTAAGGACTCAGCTACTACCACCATAAAGCTGTGATCTAGCAGTTACTGTCTTAAGCTCAACTCAATGGATCTACAGGGATGCCTTTGGATTTCTTCAAAGACCTCCAAAGGTTCACCTCTAACAAACACCAATGTCTTCAGTTTCCTTGGTGGTGATTACCATTATATTGAGGCAATTTTGTGTTTGTTTCATCCAGGAGTGGTTTAAAGACCTTGACAGATTTTGTTCACAGATTTTGTTCCCAGGCTGGCAAAGTTTTGGCACAGAACGAGTTTTATTCATTCAGAGACAGGTGTGAGAATAAAGAGGAATATAGTTTGCAAACATACATGTTGACTTAAGCTATGTGAGAAGTTGAGTCCAGTATTCCTTTCTGAGATACCCAGAATAGTAGAGGGTGAGTTAAATTGAAGACTGATGGTGAAATTGGGAATTGTCAAAGAAGACTCTGTCCCTTTCTTCTATGTACAGTTGATTGCCTAATTCACGATTTTATTTTTCATAGTTTCTATTATATGAACCAACTATTGGTAGAAAACAATGCATAAAATAAGAGATTTTATAAAAGATCACATTCACATAACTTTATCTTTTTTTTTTCTCTTTGGGTCACACTCAGCGATGCACAGGAGTCACTCCTGGCTCTGCACTCAAGAATTAACCCTGGCAGTTCTCAGGGGATCATATGGGATGGTCGTAATTGAACCCGGGTCAGTCGCGTGCAAGGCAAATGCCCTACCCGCTATGCTATTGCTCCAGTCCCATATTGTTTTCATAAATATACATCTAGTTGTCCTGGGGGGCTGGAGTGATAGCACAGTGTGTAGGGCATTTACCTTGCACGCAGCCAACCAGGGTTCAATTCCTCTGTCTCTTGGGGAGCCTATCAAGCTACCGAGAGTATCCCACATGCACAGTAGAGCCTAGCAAGCAATCCGTGGCATATTCGATATGCCAAAAACATTAACAGCAAGTCTCAGAATAGAGACATTACTGGTACCCGATCGAGCAAATCGATGAGCAATGGGATGACAATGACAGTGGCAGTTGTTCTGGGGCAAGAGTATGTAGCGATGTGAAACAAAAAGTCCTCACACATAAGGCATGTGTTCTACCACTTGAGCTCCCTTCCCAATGTAATCTTAGATAACATTAATGAGAGTTTGTTAGTTAATATTTTATATTTGATTCTAAGTCATTATTCTAGATATATTATACTGTATCTAATTTAAATATTAAACTGTATCATATATATTAAAATTATACAAGCTTATATAAAAATCTGTATAAAAGACTGAGTGCTATCAACCTTTAGGCATCCTATGAGAAAATAAGAGCATATATCCCTGTGAATAAGAGGGAATACCATTGTAAGACACTTTACCACATTGTCTGAAGTCTGCTTCTAATCCTTCTGAGTGTGAATTGGCCTGTGAAATGCCTTAACCAATAAAATGCACCAGAAGGGCAGTAACCTAGCTGGACCTAGTCTTTGAGATGTTCTATAGTTCTATAAGTTTGAACACCAGAAAACTATCTGGAGACAACTGTATAATGAGGAAGTCAGCATATCTCTGTGTTGAGATCAGGTTAAAACATCAAAATACTGACAATGAGGAAAAAGCCTTATTTGGCTAGAGTCCAAAAGATAGCACAGTAATTGGGTACTTGTCTTGTATGAACCAATGTGGGTTCAATCCCCAGTACTACATATGGTTCTCTGAGCACTGCCAGAGAACCTAAGTTCAGAGCCAAGAGTAAGCCCTCACCACTTCCAGGTTTAGCCACAAACAAATAAACAAGAAACACATTAATCAAACCAGATAACTACTATACCAAATATATAACTATGGTAAATGCTACTTGAATCCATCAGAGACTGATGAATGAACAGAAGTATGAAAATAACAATCCCAAATTGCTTTTTAAGTCACAAGATCAGGTGTGGTTTATCATACAACAAAAGATAAAGTATATGGGATATGAACTCTGTTTAGTGTTTGTAAGCTGAGATATCAACATTAATATACATACACATCAGTTACTTTTGAAATGGAATTGTATTAATACACAATAAAAAGAAGTAAGTTTCCAAAAGGCGTGAAAATAATGGCTCATAATTTACTGTATTTGTATATAAATAATGTTTAAGATTTTAGACTTAGGAATAAATAATATTAATATAATTTTAGTAATAGGCATCAGTTATTGAGTTTTTACTATGTGTTCTGAATTAATTGCTAAACAACAATTTCCTCATTAATGCTATACATAGAACTATTGCTCCCTCTAAAAGCACCTAAATAAATGAAAATATTGACTCCATGTAACAGCACATTCAGAAAGTCTGTTTTATATTTTTAGTTTTCAGAAACCCTCACACTGTTACCAAAAAGAACATGAAGTCATTCTTTGGTGGCAAGAATGGGTTTAAAAGATATTTCTAATACTGGAGAAACCCTTTAAGGAAAATTTAAGTATATTTCTTTAATTAAATTCCAGAGACTTTTATATGCTGAATTATAGGAGTACTTTGTAACTTGGGAATTTATTTACCCTTGAATTTCTTTCACATCACCAAATAATATATCATGTATAGAGTACTTGCACATAGAGACTGATTGGAAGCATGGGAGGTTTATTAGTATTGTTTCAGGCAGAAAATTGCAATGGCCATCGATGTTACAAGTATAAATACAGATAGAGAAACAGTTTCAAATATAATATAGATGATTTGTAAGGGAAGGTTGGCAAAACTGTAAGGCTAAAAAGGTAACAGTATGGTAATATTATATTTAACAACATCAGTTATCCCCAAGTAGTGTAGTGTCGGATGGACTTAGAAAAGAGACACTATTGTCAGTTTTGTTTTGTTTTTTAAAAGCAATACCCAGCAAGAATAAAAATGATTGCAAAGGTTTTTTTAAAAGCAATTGGCATGTCCCTGATATTTACTTCTAGAGATTCTGGCAGACATATAGGTAAAAAATTCAAAGAAATGTCCTATCCCTTTGCTTCCTCTGCATTCAGGTTTTCTCTTTATTTCCCCATTAAGAGTAGCAGAAAGCCAAGAAATAAGAGATTCTAGGAATAATCTATTTTTTTTTGTTCATAGAACACACACACAAACACACACACACATAAACTCACACAGACATGTATATATGCATTGGGTGGAGACCGGTGCATGAAGAGAAGACCAAGAATAGTATAGAATGGTATAGTAAAAGTGACATCTGCACCTATATGTTCATTGCAGCACTGTTCACAATAGCCAGAATCTGGAAAAAAACTGAGTGCCCGAGAAAAGATGACTGGTTAAAGAAACTTTGGTACATCTACACAATGGAATACTATGCAGCTATTAGAAAAGATGAAGTCATGAAATTTGCATATAGGTGGATCAACATGGAAAGTATCATGTTAAGTGAAATGAGTCAGAAAGAGAGGGACAGATATAGAAAGATTGCACTCATTTGTGGAATATAAAGTAACAGAATGGAAGATTAACATCCAAGAATAGTAGAGATAAGTACCAAGAGGAGTACTCCACAGCTTGGAAGCTGACCTCACATGCCAGGTGAAGAGGCAGCTCTGATAGAGAAGGGATCACCAAGCAAAGGGTGCTAGGTAGGCCCACTAAGGATGGGAGATACAGACTGAAAAGACTATAGACTGAACATATGCCTACTTAATACCTCTGTAACAAACTACAACACCCAAAAAGAGAGAGTGAGCAAATGAGAATGCCCTGCCACAGAGGCAGGTTGGGGTGAAGGGGACAGGGTGGGGGTGGTGGGAGGGATGCTGAGACCATTGGTGGTGAAAAATGGGCACTGGTGGAGGGATGGGTACTCGATCATTGTATGACTGAAATAGGGTATGACTGTACAGGGTAACCTTGCACTCTCTTCCTCTCTGTTGCAGCTTCTATAATTCCCAAGTTACAAGATACTCAGGTTGCAAAAAGCAAGCTACAAAATAAGACAAAAGAAAGAGGAAGTATGATTTATATTATTATATACAGATACAGAGACATTGATTTATAATTTATACCAAAATGTCAATGTTTAAGAAATAAATCTAATGAAGTTTCAGTTAAACTTCAAGGACCCGAAATATTGTATGAAAGCATAAAGTCTTACGTAGAAATGAAAACATTATAATATTTCTTTGTAATTTTGCAAATTGCAAACCACTACTAAATAACTACAGTAATCTAATGACTATTTTGGCCTAGAAATGTACAATAGATCAATAGAATATAAGACAGTGTAAGGTAACAGAACACACTGTATGTAAGACTATGATGAATGGCAATAATGGCATTTTAATTCAGTGTTAAAAGGATGAATTGTTTAATAAATGGGACTGGAACAGCTGGCTATCCATCTGGAAAAATATAAAACTAGACTTCCTTTTTTGTAATATGTTTAAAATTAATTCTAAATGGATTAAAAACTTAATTGTATGAAATTAAAGAATATCTGAGTTTACAATATTCTCAGTGAAAAGTAGGTGTGACTATATGAAATGGTTATAAAAAAGTATCAGAATAAGAGAATGTACAGCAGGTAAGGCACTTGCCTTGCATACACCCTATCAGAGTTCTATCCCCAACATTCCATCTGGTTCCTGAATACCCACCACCTCCACCCGGGTTATTTTTGGGCACAGGGCCAGGAACAAGGCCTGAGCACTACCAAACAAAAAAAAATTTAAAAAATAAAATAATCTAGGAAATCTGAACACAAAGATTCCTGGAAATATTTGCAAAGGAAAGAACTTAGAGATGCAAATGTTCCATTTGCAAATGTCATTTGCCCATGACAAATATTGTACAAAGATTTGTTAGCAATTTACAGGAAAAGAGAAAATAAGTTAAAATATCGCATGGACATTTACATAAATTAATGTTTTAGATGACTAGTCAGTCATAGTCACAGTCATTCCATTGCTCATCGATTTGCTCGAGCGGGCACCAGTAACGTTTCATTGTGAGACTTATTGTTACTGTTTTTGGCATATCAAATACACCATGGGTAACTTGCCAGGCTCTACCTTGTGGGTGCAATACTCTCGGTAGCTAGCCGGGCTCTCTGAGAAGGACAGAGGAATCAAACACGGGTCGGCTGTGTGCAAGGCGAACACCCTACAGCTGTGCTATTGGTCCAGCCCTACTAAATGACTAGTAGATTTATGAAAAATATTTAAACAAAAAATATGAACAAATTAAAGTAACAATAAATATCTACATATGGTCTATCTAACAATTTTTCTTTCTAAATTGAATAATTATATTTCGACATGTGGAGACTGGTAATGTTCCTACTTCTCTATGTGATATCGTCATGTTAACAAAAATTTAATCATTTTCATGAATACACACCTAAATTTTAAATATATACATAAGTATCTATATACACTTACTTATGAACACAAAAATGGGGACATAAGTACAGATTATGTCCTCCTTTCCTGCCCAGTATTTGAATTTGAGCAGGTTTGCTTACCTTCCTTGCATGTTGCTGACTTTTGCAGCACAGTTGGCATGAGCTTAACCAGAAAATCTACTTTCGCAGTTCACGTGGCTCTTTCTAAACAAGCTGTGGGATTAATTAGGATGTATGACACTGTTTATCTTTATCATTTATTTTAGCTTGTGGTTTTCCTAAGTGATTATTCCAAAGCTTAGTCAATTACTTTTCTCCTTCCCTTGGGTTTCCCTGATATAGGAATCATTTGCATTTATTTCAGAAACATCAAGAAAGTAGAAATCATTTAGCCTGCTGAGGCCTTAGTTTTTTCATCTGTGAAATGAGGATAATGATACCTTTTTGTCCATGTCTCAAAGGGATATGATGGAAATTAATGAGCTAATTAACTGGCTATCAGCTCCTCATAAGGATGTACCTTTGAAATGCAGCTTTTTTTTATTGTTCATGAACTTTAATGCTACTCGCAAGTGCCTTTCATCTTTGTGGGTGTTACTTAGAGGGAAACATAGTGTACCAGGTCTGGTATAACAAGTTAAAACCTTGGAAAATTATGAAATATCAAATTTGTTTTCTTGTTTATGGAGAAATACCTAAGCATTTTGCCTATTTTGCCACAAAGGTTTTGGGATTAGGAAACGCATTTTAAACTCCAAGACTGATTTTAGTAAATAAAAATGAAAAATAATATTCTCAAAACTGTCTCTACTTTTCTTAACAGACTTGTAATACCAAGCCCTCTTGTTCTTGGTTTTGTTTGTTTGTTTTTATTTCACCAGTACCTGCAATCAATTCAACTGTCTTTCCAGAATGCAGCTTATTCTATGTACTTTTATCAAATTCTTTTTCTAAAACTGAAGGGTCTTTCTAGAACAGCTATTCAAGGACTGTGCAGGAAAATCCTTACCTAATTCTTTGTTTCCGCATAAAATCCACATGCTAGGGCATGGTATCAGGTTATCTTTTGTGACTTTATTCCTTGCCCTTTCACAAAACTCATTTTACTGTCCCATTGACTATTTTTTTATACTTTTTATTTAGTGATTCACTGTGAGGTACAATTGCAAGCTTTCATGTCTGAGTTACAATCACACAATGATCAAACACCCATCTCTCCACCAGTGCACATTTTCCACCACCAGTATTTCCAGTATACCCCCCACCCTTTCCCACTCTCCCACTGCACCGCCTCCATAGCAGACAATATTCCCCATACTCTCTCTACTTTGGGGCATTATGGTTTGCAACTGTGGCTACTGTTCAGGCCTAGGGCTAAAGTGATAGACTTGTTGTTACTGTTTTTGGCATATCGAATATGCCACAGGTAGCTTGCCAGGCTCTGCCTTGTGGGCGAGATACTCAGTAGCTTGCCGAGCTCTTCGAGAAGGACAGAGGAATTGAAGTGGGGTCGGCCGCATGCAAGGCAAATGCCCTACTCGCTGTGCTATCACTCCAGTCCTAATTTTAATTCTAATTTAATTAGAATTTCTTAAAACTATTTGATTAGATATCTAGGAATATATTTGTTAAATGGTAATTATATTTTTAATTTTAAAGTAATATTTATTTACTTTGAAAAAAGAGTGATCCATTCCCATCAACAGTGAATGAATGAGAGGTAGTACAGGGGTAAGATGCTTAAATGGCAGTGGCCAATCCCAGTTCAGACCTGGGCACTAAACATAATGCCAAAAACTCCACCAGAATTTATCCTTGAGTACAGAGCCAGAAATAACTCCTAAGCACTGCTGTGTGTGGCTTCCAGAAAAAAACAGAAGTACAGTGAAGAAGAAGTTATTTTTGTTGGTTGGTTTGTTTGTTGAACACACCCATAATGGTAAAAGAGTATCAAATATCACCACCACATGGATGAAAAAGAGAATGTCAGAGATTAAACGACATTGCCAAATTCTCACAAATGTATCTCCAGGTCTGTCCGTTGTCGAATTTGGCATGTTTTTCTGATGACATGCCCCTCCACACACACTCATTATTTGTATTCTGTTACCCCCAACCCTCAAGTACATTCCTGCAGCTATCTCTTAGCCTAAGTGTGGCACATGTTTAATAGTATGGCAAGCAAGTCACTTCTACATGAATGCTGCTGCTTCCAACATATTTAACTTCAAATTCCAAAAAGGTTCACAATATTCAGTTCTTCAAATGGACTCTAAATACAAAATTATTAAATAAATGTCGATTTAAAATGTTCAGGGAGTTATGACATAGATGACCCTTTGGGCCCCATGCCATAGCTTGTCTAAAATCCCTCCGATCTTCTGTACTAACATGTAGGATTTTTATCACAAATTTGCAGTTCCATCTCCTTATGAAGGGAAAGATTCCCTTGCAATGTTTTTAATTGACCTTAATCTAATGTGATGTGTAATACACTCAGCTGAATCCTCAGGCACTCTAGAAATAGAACAGTAAAACATCTCTTAAATCTAAATTATATTTGAAATAGTAGATTAGATTATTCCCAGCGTCCTCAAACAAACCGTAACCTGCTGAAATTTATCTTGTGCTTTCCAAACAAGGCAGAGACTCCAGCCTGACATGCTGAATGCTTTATGAGTTAATCTATGTTGAAAGTCACAACAGTGTCTTCTTAATGAACCAAATAGCTGATGCCTGCAAGGAGAGGGGTGGTCTGTTGTGCACGTAGCTGTGTTGTCCCCAACACACCACAACTGTGGTGGCTATGAGATAATTTACCTGCAAGAAACAGGTTGAGAGTTTCAGAGTTAGATAGATGGGAGTTGATTCTGATTGTGGTGTATAGGCTGCCTTGTAACCTTTGGTAAGCTAGTTGTCATAGCTCAGCATTGAGTCCTTTAAAGAGTTCTGAGGTTTCTACTTGCTTATAGTTTTATTGTGGCATTTAAGGATAATGTGTAGAAATGCCCATATTTGTAGGTATTCAATAATTTCTAAAGATGATGATGATGATGAATTTTAGTACAAAAGAGAACTGGGACTTAAAAAGACTGCTCACAATAACTCTACACTAAATCTACATTAAATAACTACACTAAATCTAAGTTGATAGCATGATCATGTGAAATATTTTGGTGTGTAAATCAACCTGGCCAGTCTCCCATCCCCCTCACCTGTACCCCAGCCCTCAATCCAAGGGGAGGATTCACCCAGCGTCTCACCAGTACCCACACCCTCGTGCCAGCTGCCACCCCCGAAATACCGAACGTAAGCTCTCCATCAGGTGCAAGTGTGTGGACCCGTAGCATTGCCCTCTCCCTGCCAGATCAAACCATCCGGCATACCTTTTAAACCTCTAACCATAAAACTGCTAGCATCCATGTGAAGAAGTTAATTAGTCCACACCCCAAATTTGAGGTACAAGTTAACCCAGGCCTCACGTATACCTATCAGTAAGCCATAGCAACCCACAAAGATAGCCCAATTGTAGGGGCAAAAACAACATTAGAAAAAACTCCAAAACACAAAGGTCACTATGGTAAAACAACACAGAAACTCTCCAAGCCTAATTATTGAAGTTACTAGCCCAGATTAATCAAATAGTAATAATAAACTCTATAACCTCTCAGACAAGGAATGTAAAATGAAACTTTTAAAGATGTATAAGGAACTCAAAGAAACAATGGAATGCACTGCTAATAAAATACAAAAGGATATGAAAGTGGAGATGAGGAAAAATTGAAGCAAAAACATAAGCAGAAATGACAGCCCTAAAAAACTTGGTTGGTGAAATGAAAAACTGTGGAAGGCCTCACAACAGAGTAACAGCTGTGGAGGACAGAATCAGTGAGATCCAAGATGAGGTGCAGAGAATCTCCAGACAACAGCAGAAAATGGAAAGAAGCCTCAAAATTTACCAACAGGTGTCAAAAACAAATGGAGTGAAGCCAAGAGGAATAACATAAGAAACACTAGAGTCTCAGAGGGGCAGGAGGAAAACACTGATGAAAAAGAAACTGTCAAACACATGATTGCTGAGATGTTCCCAGAGCTGAAGACCACATGCAAACATATTTAAGAGACTTTAAGGGTACCAGCTAAAATAAATCCAAATAAAAATACTCCAAGACACATTCTGATTAGAATGACAAAAACTATAGACAGAAATAAAATTGAGGGCAGCAAGATCAAAGAAAGAAATTGCCTATAAAGAAGCATCCTTAAGAATCACAGCAGACTTATCTGATGTAACCCTAAGGGCCCAAAGACAGTGGTGGGAAATAGTGACAAAACTCAATGAACAAATGCCTCACCAAGAATACATTACCCAGATAGACTCTCATTCATATAGGAAGAAACAACATGCTGCTTCACAAACGACAGCTCAGAAACTTCAAAGCCTCAAAACCATGGCTACAAGAGCGATTAAACAGGCTACTTTAAGAAAAGTCCCTCAAATACACAAAGCTTTGGCAGAAAGATGGGACAAAACCCCATAACAATAATCTGTCTCAATTCCAATGGGCTAAATGCAACAATTAAAAGACACAGTGACAGGATAGATACTAAAGTTGAGCCCAACATTCTTCTGCCTACAAGAAACACATCTGCATAGTCAGAGCACACAGAGTCAAAGTGAAAGGTTGGAAAATAATTCTACAAGCAAACAACTCCCTCAAAAAAGTGGAAGTGGCCATACTAATATCAGACCAAATAGACCAGACTGAAGAAGTTTATGAGACAGTGAAGGTCATTTCTTGATGCTCAAAGGATCTGTAAACCAGAAAGAACTCAAACTCTTAAATGTATATGCACCTAGTGAGGAGCCAGCAAAATACTTAACAATTGCTCATGGATTTGAAGAAAGGAACTGCTGATAGCAACACAATAATCGTTGGAGATTTCAACACCACTTTATCACCTATAGATTGATCAACCAGACTCAAGCTCAGCAAGGACATACTTTATCTGAGGGAAGAAACTATATGTATATATACTTACATATGTATATATGTGTGTATATATGTGTTCCCCAAAAGCTGAGTACACATTCTTCTCAAGTGCACATGGGACAATCTCCAAGATAGACCACACTCTGGGCCACAAAACATGCCTCCATAAAATTAAGAGAAATTGCATCAATGATCTTTTCAGACCATGACATGTTAAAAATGAAGTGAATCCCATTCAGATATAGAAATTCAAATCAAACACCTAGAAATTAAACAGCTCACCATTGAACAACTAGTGGCTTAGATAGAAAACCAAAGAGAAAATAAAAAAGATTCCTGGAAACAAGCGAAAATGAAGATATGAGTTACCAGAACCTATGAAATACGGCAAAAGCTGTGTTAAGAGGAAAGTTTATAGCTCTACAAGCATTCACCAGAAAGGAAGAGCAAGCCCATATAAGTAACTTAACCTCACAACTTAAGCTCTCTCCAAGAAATGGAGACCAACGAGACAGGATGAAAGAAATAATCTTAGAGCAGAAATTAATACATGGAAACCAAAAAAAAAAAGTCAGTCAAAAAGATCAGTGAAACCAAGAGCTGGTTCTTTGAGAAAATAGAAAAATATTGATAAACCACTAGCAATACTCAGAAAGAAAGAAAGGAGAGATCCCCAATAAACAGAATCAGAAACAAAAAGGGAGACATAACAGAACACACAGAAATTCAAAGGATAGCCAGAGATTACTTTGAAAGGCTTTATGCCACAAAACTAGACAAGCTCGAAGATGTGGATGAATTTCTGGACTCCTATAGTCTCCTAAAGCTGACCCAAGAAGACTTGGAATACATGAGCAGACCTATCACTATCAAGGAAATCGAAATAATCATCAAAAGTCTTCCTAAAAACAAAAGCACTGGCCCAGATGGATTCACTAGTGAATTCCTCCAAACCTTCAAAGAGAACCTACTCCCAATCCTGTTCAAGATTTTTCAAAAAATTGAAGAAACAGAAACAATTCCAAGTAGTTTCAATGAGGCAAATATCACCCTTATACCAAAAGCAGACAGAGAACATCACAAAAAGAGAGAATTACAGACCAATATCCCTGATGAATACAGATGAAAATATCCTCAAAAAATACTAGCAAATAGAATTCAATGACTCATCAAAAAGGTCATAGACACAACCAAGTAGGATTCATCCCGGGTATGCAAGGATGGCTTAACATTTGCAAATCAATCAACATAATATATAATATCAACACAAGGAAAGATTAAAACCATATGATCATATCCATAGATGCAGCAAAGGCATTTGACAAGACCCCAACACTTATTTATGATAAAAACTCTCAGCAAAATGGAAGTCAAATGAGCTTTCCTCAATATAGTCAAAGCCATCTACTACAGCTCACAGCAAGCATTTTTCTGAACGAGGAAAAACCAAAAGCCTTCCCTCTGAGATTGGGAGCAAGACAATGTTGCCTACTCTCACCACTTCAATTCAATATTATACAGAAAGTACTTGCCATAGACTTAGGCAAGAAAAGGATATCAAGGGCATCCATATAGGAAAGGAAAAAGTCAAGTTATCACTATTCACAGATGACATGATACTATACTTAGAGAACCCTAAAGGGTATACAGAAAAGCTTGTAGAAACATTAGGTTTGTGTAGTAGAGGCGCAGGTTACAAAATCAATACCCAAAAGTCCATGGCCTACCTATAAACAAATAATGAAAAAGAAGAGACATTAGAAAAATAAAACCCCATTCACAATATTGCCTCAGAAAATCAAGTACCTTGGAATCAGCTTAACTAAAGAGGTGAAGGACCTATGCAAAGTCCAAAACATAACTTTAAAAATTAAAAGAGGACACTAGGAAATGGAGACACATCCCATGCACATGGATTGGGTGGATTAACATCAAAATGGCAATATTCCACAAAGATTCAATGCAGTACCTATAAGGATAACCATGACAGTTTTTAAAGAAATAGACAAAACATTCCAAATATTCATATGGAGTAATAACCCCCCACAAATAACCAAAGCAATCCTTGGGGAAAAGAAGGTGGGTGGCGTCACTTTCCCCAATCTCAAACTGTGCTACAAAGCAGTAGTAATTAAAACAGCATGGTATTGGAAGAGAAACAGATCTTCATACCAATGGAATAGTTGAATATTCTGACACAGCCTCTCAAGTATATGATCACATAATCTTTCATAAAGGAGCTAGAAATGTGAAGTGTAGCAATGAAAATCTCTTCAACATGTGATGCTGAGAACAACATGGACAGCTACACGCAAAAATATGAACTCTTACCTCTGTCTAATGCCAAGTACAAAAGTTAGATTAAAATGGATTAAAAACCTCAATATTAGACCTGAATCTATAAGGTACATGGACATAAATGTAGGAAGAACCTTCCATGACATTGAAACTAAAGGCATCTTCAAGGATGAAACACCACTGACCAAGCAAGTGGAAACAAATATAAACAAATGGGATTACATTAAATTAAGAAACTTCTGCACCTCAAAAGAAACAATGGCTAAAATACAGAAAGAGTCCATAGAATGGGAAAACATATTTACCTAATACCATCAGATAGGGGCTTAATATCCAGGATATACCAGACACTGGTAGAACTTTACAAGGAAAAAACCTCTATCCCCATCAAAAAAATGGGGAGAATAAATCAACAGAAACTTCCTCAAAAAGTAATTCAAATGGCCAAAAGGCACATGAAAAAATGCTCTACATCACTAATTATCAGGTAGATGTAAATCAAAACACCAATGAGATATCATTTTACACCACAGAATCTGGAACATATCAATAAGAAAGAAAAAACAATGCTGGCGTGGATGGAGGGAGGAAGGGACTCTCATTCATTGTTGATAGGAACGCCAACTGTTCCAGCCTTTTTGGAAAACAATATGGACATTCCTCCAAAATATAGAAATTGAGCTCCCATGTGACTCGACAAATCCACTTCTGGGAATATATCCTGAGGGTGCAAAAAAGCACAGTAGAAATGACATCTGCACCTGTATGTTCATTGCAGTACTGTTAACAATAGCCAGAATCTGGAAAAAGTCTGAGTGCCCGAGAAAAGACTATTGGTTAAAGAAACTATACAATGGAAAACTATGTAGTTGTTGGAAGTGAAATAATTAATTTTGCATATAACTGGATGGGCATGGAGATTATCATTATAAGTGAAATTAATAAGAAAGAGGGGGACATACATAAGATGACTGCACTCTTTTGTGGAATATAAAGTAGCATAATATGAGACTAACACCTATGGACAGTAGCGATAAGAGCCAGGAGGATCACTCCACAACTTGGAAGCCAGCCTCACGCGCTGGGGGCAAAGGAAAGTTGGGATGGAGAAGGGATCACTAATTCAATGATGGTTGGAGGGATTGCTCAGGGTGGGAGATATATGTTGGAAGTAAACTACGGACCAAACATGATGGCCTCCTAGTATCTGTATTGCAAATTTTAACACCCAAAATTAGAAAAAGAATAAGAAGGAATGTACCTGCCACAGAGGCAGTGGTGGGATGGGGTGGGGGTGGCGGGAGGGACACTGGGAACAATGATGGTGGAAGATGTGCACTAGTGGAGTCATTGCATGTGGAATCATTGCATGACTGAAATGTAATCATGAAAGTTTGTAACCTGTATCTCACAGTGATCCAATAAAAAATAAACAAAACTGACCCCCCATCTTGTGTCCCAGCCAGCATCGCAGACCCATGGTCCCACCACCCTGCCCCCGCCCCGGACTGTCACCCTGTTAGTGGGTCACCCCAGCACGACAGCCATTTTTTCTTCCAGCCCAGGTGTGTGACCTCCCCGGCCCGCCCTTCCGGAGTCCCAGCCAGCATCTGGGACCCAGCAACATCAGGGCAGGGTCATGACCTATTTTTCAGGGAGTGTGGCCTCTGCTGAATTGTGTGGCCTCTTTAAGGGCAGGGCACAGTTATTTTCCTCAAACCCAGTAATCTGTTGTTACATCTTAGTCTCCATTACCTATATCCGTGAGTAACATCCTAGCTATCCCAAAACCAGTAGGCCTGCTAGTTTATCCCAATTTCACCAAAATACCAATGAATACAAGCAACTCTACAAGCCCAATGTAAAAGAGCACATTCTATGAAAGCATCACTTGAGGACTCACATAAGGATTAGAGGAACATCTGAGAGGAAGGACATGTTCTAGAAGGGGAAAAGAAAATGGTGACCACCATTGACCGAGCCCATTCAGAATCCTTTTTCACAACAAGAGAGAATATGGATAGTGAACTTGAAGGTCACTCCTCCATTCCACCACAACATGAAGAAACAGCGCAAATCCCCACCACAAGGAGAAGACGATGAAATGAGTACAGAAGCCTCAATAGGCGTTTCCAGTGCCTAATCTATTTTCACTCCATCTACAACCTCAATGCAGTAGTAATTTAGTTACTCAGCATCCTCTCTGCTATTTATTTTTGCTATTATTTTTCACTTGAGTGATTCTGATGAGCAGATAATTACAATTTGTTTTGATTTAACTGTGTTTTTCCCCTAATGTTTGAAGAGGTTGAATACTTTTTTATATGCACACTGGACATCTGTATGTCATTTTTAGCAAAATATATTTAATCTTTCACGTTTTGTTTTTAACCTTATTTTATTAATTTTTTATTTGGGAGCCACACACTATAATGCTCAGGGGGATCACTCCTGGTGGTGCTTGAGGGAGATCATATACGGTACCAGAGATTGAACCCAGGTAGATAGTATGCATAACAAACACTTTACCTCAGTATTGTTTGTTCAGTATCAGACTGCTTTTTTATTCTTTTAAAATATTAGTTTGAGACACTTTTAAATATCCTATGCACACCTTTATTTATTATTATTATTATTATTATTATTATTATTATTATTATTATTTTGCTTTTGGAATCATGCCCAGAGATGATCAGGGGTTACTCCTGGCTCTGTACTCAGGAATTACTACTGGCAGTGCTTGAGGGACCATATGCAATGCCGGGGATCAAACCCGGATTGGCGGCATGCAATGCAAGTGTTCTACCCATTGTACTATCACACCAGCTCCTCCATAGTGGCCTTTAAGAAATACATAATTTACAGATATTTTGCTTCAATCAACAGCTTGTATTTTCATTTTTATCAGGGTCTTTTTTAGATCAAAATATTTTAACTTGATGACTTCAATATGGGCTGGAGCAATAGCACGGCGTTTGGGAGTTCGCTTTTCACTCAGCCAACCCGTGTTCTATTCTTCCGCCCCTCCCGGAGAGCCCAGCAAGCTACTGAGAGTATGGAGCCCACACAGCAGAGCCTGGCAAGCTACCCGTGCATATTGGATATGCCAAAAACAGTAACAATAACTCTCAATGAGAGACGTTACTGGTTCCCGCTCAAACAAATCGATGAGTAACGGGATGACAGTCAGTCAGTCAGACTTCAATTTATTGATTCATTTTTTTATGGATTGTTTACTTGGCATCAACCCAAAGAATACTTTGTTTTAACCAAATACTAAAGATTATTTATTGTTTTGTCTAAGAATTACATAGTATAATATCAAAATCCAAGGTCTATTTTCAGTCAACTTCTTGATAAATGACATTTAACTAAGGTCCATTTTGTTGTTGTTTGTTCTTTTGTTAGGGGCCATGTATTCAGCAATACTCAGATGTTAGGGGACCATGTAGTTCCAGAAATCTAACCTGGCCTCCGTCGTATGAAACATGCATACATATCTCTGAAACCTTAAGATGCACTTTTTAATCTATTAAGGTTCAATCATTTCAGTACCCATTATTAGAAAGTCTGGCAATTTTGAACTTTTTTCGGTCAAAAATCCGATTTACCAGATGTATTTTTATGGGCTTATTTCTGGTACTTTTTCTGTTTCATTCATCTATGTGTTTTTCTCTCCCAATGCTACATTCTAGGTATACTGCACTGCACTGTATCACTGTCGTCCCATTGTTCATCGATTTGTTTGAGTGGGCACCAGTAACATCTCCTTTGTGAGACTTGTTACTGTTTTTAGCATATCAAATACGCCACGGGTAGCTTGCCAGGCTCTGCTGTGCAGGCAGATCCTCTCAGTAGCTTGCCAGGCATAGAATAAAATATTGTATCTGTGTCTATACAGTAGAACTAGAAACTAGACATCTGTTGAGTAACACTTTACATTTCATTGTTTTTTGTTTGTTTTTATCAAATCTCTGTGAGACACACAGTTACAAAGTTGTTCATGATTGGGTTTCAGCTATATAATGTTTCAATACCTGTCCCTTCACTAGTGTACATATCCCACTATCAATACCAATACCCCTAGCATCCCTCCAACCACCCCATGCAATCTGCCTGTATGGCAGGCACTTGTCCAACCCCTCCCCTCATTTCTTTTGGGCATTATGGTTTGCAATAGGTACTAAAAGGTTATCATTTATATCCCTTTATCAAGTTTTAGTACTCAATCTTGTCTAGAGTGATAGTTCCAACTATCATTGTAGTGGTCCCTTTTCTGTCCCAATTTTCCTTTCTCCCCGCCTCCTATAGCCTCCCACCCCACTACCTCATGATAGCAATCTTCCAACTGCAGACCAGTCCTTCTGGACCTTGACTCTACTGTCCTTAGGTATATATGCTTTTTATATCCCACAAATGACTGTAATCATTCTATGTCTGTCTCTCTCCTTCTGACTCATTTAACTCAGCATGATACTCTCCATGTCCATCCATCTACAAGCAAATTTCATGTCTTCATTTTTCTAACAGCTGCTTGGTATTCCACTGTGTAGATGTAACACAGTTTTTTTTTTTTCCGTCTCTGTTCTCAGGCCTTAGAGCGGTTTCCAGATTCTGGCCATCATACAAAGTGCTATAATGGACAAAGGAATGCAGATGGCTTTTCTGCAGTGTATTTTGGGGCCCCCTAAGGCATTTTTCTGGAAGTGGTATTGCTCGGTCTTAAGGAGGCTCAATTTATAGATTTTTGAGGAATGTCCATAGTGTTTTTCAAAAAAATGGGGCCAGTCAGCATTCCTAACAACAATATATGAGTTTCTTTCTCCCTCCCTCCCCCCTCAGCCACACCAGGAATGGCTGTTCTTAGGTGTTTTTTTTTTATGTGTGACATATCTCATTGTATTGTTGTTTTGATACACATCTCCCTGATGATTAGTGATGTAGAGCATTTTTCATGTAACTTTTGGCCATTTGTATTTATTATTTGAGGAAGTTTCTGTTCATTTCTTTCCGTAATTATACTGTATTTTTTAAAAAATTGTTTACCTTTCTAATTTTTTGTCTTTCCATATAATTTTAGAACAATCTGATCTATCACTGAATCACTGTCATCCCATTGCTCATTGATTTGCTCGAGTGAGCAGCAGTAACGTCTCCATGTGAAACTTGTTACTGTCTTTGGCATATCAAATATGCCACATGTAGCTTGCCAGGATTTGCCATGCTGGTGAGATACTCTTGACAGCTTGCTGGGTTCTCCGGGAGGGACGGAGGAATCAAACCCGTGTCACTATCGCTCCAGGCCAAAAAGCACTTTGATCCAAAACGTTTTATTAGTTTAATTTTATTTGGGAGGGGGTCCTCGCAGGCAGTGCTCAGGGCCCAGAGAGTTTTCTTGGAGTAACTCTTGTCAACCAGACAGTTCTGAGTCGGGCCTGAGGAAGTTTTGATGATGATTGGGAGGGTCGGGGGTGGGGGGATTGTGGAAGGTGTCTCAGCTACACAGTGGATGGAAGTGAAAATAGTTCAGTTTTTCTGGAGGGGATCTTGGCATGATGCATCAATATTTTTTAAGTGTTAGTAGTCATCTAACCATAAAACTGTTCCTTTGACCCAGTCACTTCCTTTTGAGAAACTAATCACAAAGTTAAAGAGAATATGGATTCAGTTATCAGGATGTTTGTGATGCAAGTACTTTATTAAGCAATTTATCTGATCTATATTTAAAATATTTTTCTAGGGTTCAAGAAAACGGGATTTAAAATTTAAAGAAACTGGCGTGTTTATTATCTCAGTCTCCAAATTTATGAACATGTTAGATCTTGACATTTATTTAAGTCTTGCCTGATTTTCAACAGCATTTTGTGATTTTCAGTGTATTAATTTATGTACATGGTTTTATTTCTTGGCTCTGAACTTTCATTGGTGCAATTGAAAGAGTAGTTGTGTTTTAAATGTTTATTTCCACTCTAGGTAAAATTAACTATGTTGTCTTGATATGTATCCTGTGACCTTGTTGGATTCACTAATTCTAGAAACTTTTTGTACTCTGTATAGGAATTCCAGATAGACTATCACATCATTTGCCAATAAAGTCATTATTGGAAAAAAAAACCCACATTTTCTTCCCATGTATCACTACCGATCTATCTTTGTATACTTAGTCTTAAATCCATTCTGCTTTTCTGTGACTTTTGTATTAACAGCAAGAAGAAAATGTCAGAAGATTTTTAAAACCAGTCTCATTAATTTCTAAAAATGGAAGGAGGCAGTATAGATTTATTTCTCCTCTGATTTGTATTATATCTCAAAGGATATTTCTATTTAAAGTAGACATGTCTGGATACAGTGAGTATGATATTTAAGTAGTAATAAAGACGTCCTGATATTCTAAAACTAGAAATACAATAGAAGCTTGCCTAACAGATTTACTGTGAATACCAAATAACAAAAAAATGAGAAATTTATTTTAAATTTAAAATTTTTGTAATAGCTCTTAGCAATTGTCATCAATTCAAATTGCCTCTGTCCAGATATTTGCAAATATGCAACCCCAACATTCCCAAATATAGAACAGAATAATGTAGGAAACTTTCATGCATAACGAGATGCTAGAGATGACACAATATGAGACTCTCATATAAATAAAAAATATTTCTTGATGGTGATGAAGAGATAGTAGAACAGTAGGGCACTTGCCTTGCCCAAACACCCCAGTTGGATTTCTCGAATCCCATTTGGTCCCCAGGCTCTTTCAGAAGTAATTTTTATGTACAAAGCCAGGAGAAACCTCTGAGCATCTCAGGGTACTACCCAAAAGCAAACTTGTATATACATATTAATATGTACATACATATACATGTATACATGCATATACATATATATGCATATACGTGTGTATTGTATATGTATGTGCCTACATATGTATACACATATATACATATATATGTATAAATACATATTTTATATAATACATCACTGTATCACTGTCATCCTGTTGCTCATCAATGTGCTCGAGCAGGCACCTGTAATGTCTCCACTCATCTCTGTCACATTCAGGATCAGGGGAATGAGGCCCATTATTGTAACTCTCTTTGGCATATCAAATACATCACGGGGAGCTTGCCAGGCTCTACCGTGCGGGATTCTGTATTAGATTCCTAATACATATATAAATATATTTATTTATTGTTTTTGTTGTTGGGAGGCATAGTGGCAGTGCTCAGGTACCAGAGATTGAGTTCAGGTTGATATTGTGCAAAGCAAAAACTGACTGGAGTACTATCTTTACAGTCCCCAAAATATTTCTTAATATATAAGAAGGTCCAAAAAAGGATTTTATAACTTTTAAATTTACATGCATATTTGTCATAGTGTTTGGTGAGGGGATAAAACTACTTTTAAAAATTCTGGTTTGGTTCAAATGATTTTTTGTCTCACTTCTTAGACTCTCTCAATTAGATCTCCAAGGGGATCAAGGCTATAAATTGTATCAAAGAAGATTTTAATAAAGGCTTTAATTCCCTAAATTTAGGAGTTTTTTTTATATCTAATAAGCACACCAAAATACTCAATGCAAAGAGAAATTAGATAAAAAATAAAGTTAAGCTGATAGAAAGTAGTTCCAGAGATACCACCTAAAGCTTTATCCTCTCTTCAGTTTCTTTTAGATTTTGTTTTGTCAGATATTAAAATGCTGACACAGAATCATCATTTAAAACAGATTTATAGTCAATTCTTCTTCAAAGGTACAACTGGGAATAAGTATTCAGACAAATACTTAAACAATGAAATATAATAATCTTACAAATTAGATCGAGTTTTTAGGGATGGAAATCAATTGGTGCATGGAATGAGAAAAATAATGGGGTCTTAGTGGCATACTTTAAAAACAATTTCAAAAGACTAAAACAATATTTTTTCTGCTGTCTGGAATCATAACATTAAACTCTTCCTTTGGTGTCACCCTCCATTTAAGAAATATCCTGTTTGTGCATTATTTCTGTTTTTCCCTGCTTCCATTCCCTGTCTGTCTTTAAAGATAAAGCTGTAAAGTGAAGGATTTGAGGTCTGACCCTTAGCTGAAATTAATTTTTGTTGGCAAATATTCCCTATAATAAATCACCTATAATTTATTAAGCTCAGAAGGAAAAATAACTTAAGAAGGTGAGGTTGGAAAGTTGAATTTATTATTTTAACCACCAAAAAAACCTTCATCTTTTTATTGTGAACACCATATTTTCTGTGTAAGAAGAAGACATATCACAAATATATGAAAATCAATGCATCTATATTGTATTCCAGCAGAGCCAATGGAACTAACAAATGCATAATCAGTCTAGCTCATTCCATTGAAAATAAATTGATTTTTCAGCACTTTTCCCCAAACTCTAGCTGTTTTGAAAATAAAATCATTTTCTTTCTTTCTGACACAAGTGCATTTTAAATGTTAGCATTTTTCTCATCTAACAGTTGTTTTGTGATTTTCTCCCACTGATTGGACATATCTAATTATCCAAATAGCTATTTAAATGGAATGAATTTTCTGTAATGTCTTTAAAGTGCAGTTTGAAGAGATGACATTTTCTGTGACCTTTAAGCCACAGCCACCTTCCTCGGCTCAGTCCTCAATGAAACAGGGCCCCATAATCTTGACACCATTTTTTTTTATTGTTCTTGAAATCTACATGTTTTAATTTTTTAATTCTCAAGCATGACAGCTACATAGCCATAAAAGGTGATTGAAAGTGTTTGTACAAGATGTGAAACTGACTGTTTTCTACTTATAAGTAGCATAAAAACTCAGATTTATCACTGATGCCTATTTTCTGGTGACGTTTTTATGAAAATAAAGTAATTTAGGAGACATTTCTCTGCTTGCCTAAACTGGAAACTATACTGTAACATGTCATCAATATTCTCTCCATTTTGAAGAACACCCTTTATGAAGATATAATAGTTTTTCTAGATTTGTCTACAATAATGAAAGAATATAGACTGGTTGGCTTTTAAAGTACATTATATTCACTAATTACTTTATCTGTACATGCCTGCCAAAATCCAAGAATTTTCTAAACTTAAATTATAATAATTTGCACCATCTCTAGTGCTCAATTGCTATAACTGCAGTTTTTATATAGCCTGTATTTGATAAACTGTCCACATAAATGGTAGAATATGCAAATACATGCATGTATATATTATAATATTATAATTATTACATTATCTCGCTGTATTCTTTTTGAACTAGGACAATGAATTGGATTTCAATATTCGGTATGATTCTTTTCTTGGCTAAAATGTATACTAATATTTTGTCTACATTTTCAAAGCAGCTGTCTCTAATGACACATTTTTTTTTTGTTTTCATAATCTAGTCACACCAGTTTTCCTGTGACTCTGAAAAAGCCAAAATCCCTTCTGCCATACGGTCTTCACTTATGTTTTACTTTTTATTTAGAATATTACCTATATTTATGCATCACATTCTAGGGATGACTTACTTAACTTCTATTCAGATAATAAATTTATGCTCAAATATGATTTTCTCAGAAACCCTTTTATACTGTCATCATCATATTAAATGCTTTCCATAAATGGGGCATGCCTTGGTCACACACAGTTGTTGAATGGAAGTACAAGGCAGAAAATAAGATAGTTGGAACTAACCAGGCAGTTCTGGAGTGCATAAATTTTCTTTCTTGGTGGTGATTTTCACCAGGGGTGAGACATGGTCAGATTTATGATCCGATAGATAATGCTTGCAGTAAAATATTTGATAAGATGACATGATTTAAGGAACATTCAGGAATAAAATTGGTGATTGATTTGTTGATTGGTATGATATGTATAAAGACAGAGGAAGGAGTCTAAAGACAGCATGTGGGTTTCTGACTGAATGACCGGCAAAGTGCTGAGACAGAAAAGAGGAAATGAGAATGGATGCAACAGGGAAAATAAGTTGCTTTTAAAAACCAAATTAAATCTGAGATTAGGCAAAACAGCCAAATGGTGTGAAAAATCTTCATTAAAACTGGTGTTTAAATCAGAACTTCTAAACTGGATTAGAAGAAACTGAGAGAGACAGAGAGAGAGAGAGAGAGAGAGAGAGAGAGAGAATTAAGATGTGATGAACTATACAGATTGAGGGACCAGAGAAGGTAATAGTACAGGACTTAAGACACATATCCTGCATGTACTTGACCCCAGCACCACACAGTCTTTTGCATCACTGAATGCAGGTCTAGAAGCTACCCAAGCACTGCCATGACCCTCAGGTACTCGTGTATTGGCCCAGGTAATCTCCATCACCACAGTGCCAGAACGGGCTGAATCCTTTGTTCCTCACTTCAGGGAAAAAAAATGGTGTGTGTTTATGTGTGTGTATATGTACATACATACATATATATGTATATATATTTTTAGATAGAAATAAGTCACATATATATATTTATACATATATGTAGAAAAGATTATGAATTCACAATTGACTGAGAATACGAAAGAAAGGTAACCAGAAATGACTCCCAAGGTGAAAATTAATAAAGTTAGTGAAACAAAATAATTTCAAGATAAAAATAGCAGTTAGGAGAGAAGAGTAAAACCACAAGAGTCCACTAAAACCAAAATAAAAACAATTAATTATTAGATCAGAATAATGTTAGTACATATTTAAAATCCAAAATAGTCCAACAACACAAATAATGAAATTTCAATGCTTTAGTAAGTTATTTAATTTTGTTTGTTTTAGGGGCATACCCAGTAGTGCTCAGGGGTAATTCCTGGTTCCGTATTCAGGTATTATCTGTGGTAGACTTGATGGACCATCTGATTGTCAGGGATTAAACCTGGGTCAGCTATGTGAAGGCAGGTGCCTTACTGGCTGTATTAACTCTCCAACCCCTGCTTTGGTAAATTCTCACAAAAATTCTTTATTTGACCAAATTTATTCAGACCCTTGAAATTTCTCCCAGGTGATTTGTGTATTTCCTTGTAAAAATCCAATTTCTGCAAGAACCCCGCTAAGTTCGTTTAACCAGAAGTCCACCCTAAATATCTGAGTGAATTCATCTTTTGACCCCACCACCAAGTTAAGCTCTGATCATCATGGCTGCTTTTAGCCACAATCTTTTTGTGTAAGTCTAGTCATACACAGACCACCACAATCCTCCAACACCCTTAATGTTTCCTTATAGTAATTTTCTATTCATTAATCTATATCCTAACTTTAAAAAATATATTTATTTGAGCAATAGCACAGCAAGTAGGGTGCTTGCCTTGAAAGCGGCTGACCCAAGTTTGATTCCTCTGTCCCTCTCAGAGTGCCCAGCAAATACCGAAAGTATCTCTTCCTCATGGCAGTGCTGGCAAGCTACAGTGGCATATTGGATATGCCAAAAACAATTACAAGTCTCACAATGAAGACATTACTGGTGACCGCTCAAGCAAATCAATAAACAATGGAACAACAGTGCTAAAGTGTTACTGTGTAGAAAATGCTGCAACTATTGTACAATTCCAGAATTAAAATTGATTAGATAACAAAGCTTCAATATTGAAATGAATCACTTGTCATGTGTAACACTTGTCATCCCATTGATCTTCGATTTGCTGGATCAGGTGCCAGTAACATCTCCATTCGTCCTGTCGAGTGCTAGTATAGCCCAATGGCATCTGCTTGCTCTAGGAAGATGAAGACCCCCAAATCGTTCATTCAGGGTTTTGACAAAGAAGTCTGACCATCTCATAGGTGGGTGGCCACGTGGTCTTTTGACATCCTGTGGAATCCAGTCAGTAACAGCTCTCGTCCAATGGTCATCTCTGAATTGCATTATGTGTACAGCACATCTGATTTTTGATGCCTTGGCAAATGAGACAGTGTCCCTGATTCTTGATCGTCAATGGAGGTTGGAACTCCGGATTACTTCTCTCACTTGAGTGATATTCCAACCACAGTTCTTTCGATTCCTCCTTGGGATACCCGAATAGCACTCCCATCCTGATTTCATAGAGCCCAGGTCTCTGAGGTGTATGTTAGTGCAGGAAGAACAGTGGAGTCGAAAAGATGTGCCCGGAGCCAGAGTTTCTTTGTCCTCTTAACCACGTCTTCGACACTCTTGAAAGTATTCCATGCTGCTCTCTTCCTCCTGCGAAGTTCTAGTGCCAAGTCATTCCTCATGTTGAGTTCTCGACCCAGATACACATAACTGCTGCAAACAGAGATGTTTGTTCCATTAAGAGCAAATGGAATGTCAGGGACTAGTTTGTTTTTCATGAACATTGTCTTGGTGAGATTCAGCTGGAGTTTGATCTTTCCACACTCGTGGTCGAAGTCGGCCAGCATTTGTGGCGCTTGGCTAATATTTGGTGTTATTAGAACAATGTCATCAGTGAAGCGGAAGTGGTGTAGTTGCTGACCTTCTATCTTCACTCCCATTCCTTCCCATTCCAGTCATCACGTGACGTTCTTGAGGGTGGCACTGAAGAGTTTCTGTGAAATGGTAACACCCTGCTGAACCCTTCTCTTTATATCAATGATGACTTCCTTGTAGAATGGTGAGATCCTGGTGGTGAATCTGTAATACAGCTCGAGGAAGATCTTGATGTACTGAGTTTGAATGACCTGTTTGCACTTCGATGACCACTTCAGTCTCAACAGAATTGAAGGCCTTCTTTAAATTGATGAATGTTAGAGCATCTTGAACTCTCGTGGAACTTCAATGAGTTTGGTTACTGTGTGGATATGGTTAATCGTGCTGAATCCTTTTTGGAACCAGCTTGCTTGCATGGTTGTCCTTCATCTAGTGTTTTGCCTATTCTATTCAGGATGACTTGAGTGAACAACTTGTAGACAATGGACAACAGGCAGATTGGGCGATAGTTGCTGACGTCGTCGATGTCTCCTTTCTTGTACAACAGAACGGTCCTACTGGTTTTCCATTGGGATGGAACCTTGCATATGGACAGGTAGCATGTGAAGAGCTGAGCCATTGTATTGATGAGTACTGTGGCAGATTTCTCAGGTGTTCCTGTCTGACCTTGTTTGGTTGGGTGATGTACGTGTCTTTACCAAGAAAATGGTGTGTTGGATTTTGGAAAGGAGGATGTTGGGAACAACATATCTATCCTACAGAATTTGGTATGTGGATTGGTAGAGGTTGCTGTCAAAGAGATCTGTGTAGAAGTCATGAATAATCCTCTCCATTGCCCTTCTGGAAGATGTGATAGATCCATCAGGACATCAGAGGGCAGTCATCTTGGTCTTGCAGTTGGCAAAGGACAGGCAGGCATTACAAATACTTTTTCTGGCTTCTGCCGCATCAGCCAACACTGTTGCTCTTCTCTCGTTTCTCTTTGAGGTCTTCCTTTATCGATTCTTTGCACAGCTTTGCGAGCTCAGACATTAGCTTCTGGTTGCTGAGGCTCATGTCAAACCCCATTGGTGAATGAGCTCTAGAGTTTTCGAAGACAGGCGTATGTTTGTGCCTTTTCCACTCTGGCATTCTTTGTGCAGTCATGAAGGTGCTGAACCAGTCAATCGTATTCCTCATCGATGTTGTCAACGACGGCATTTTCCCACATTGCCACAATAGTGCAAAGAGCTCCTATTTGGTGGTCATTCTGGGAGTTCCCTTCTTAAACTTTGCAGACCTTTCTCCCTGCTCTGTGAAGGAGAATTTTTCATGAAGGAGATGGTGGCCCTATCCTGTTTGGAATTTTGGAACAACAGCAACATCGTTCAGGCAAAACCTTCAATTAAATATGATGTGGTCAATTTCGTTGTGGAACTGTCCACTGGGAGACTCCCATGTCCAACATTTAGATTCGGCCTTTTGGAAATGTGAATTACCATGGATGGTCTTGGTTGACATGATGAACTCAGACAGTCTCTCACCCTGTTCATTCTATTCTAAGCCATGGGACCCAATGTGGCTGCATAATAAGATACAACAATCTACACTAACTTTTTTCTAAGATAACATTTTTTTTATTATTTTCTTAGGTGTAATGGTGGTGGGATTGGTGTTGGAATATTGAATTCCTATAACAAATCATCATGAACAACTTTGCAAACCAGTGTTTATATATAGTATAAAGGGAAATTTTAAAAATAAATAAAATTTTAAAAAAGTAATGTGGAGTTCATGTCCAATGCAACTTTCTACTTTTTAGGCACATTTTTTGGAATGACATTTTGGACTTCTTAGAGTTAAATTTTAAGTTTGAAATTTTCAGAAATCTCCACTTTTAAAACTTATTACAGAATTATATCATCCCTGCAGGGATATATGAGGATTCAATTTATCTACATCTTTAATAATAACACATGGCTTTATCATTTTTTATTTTTTTTAGCCATCATAGTTGGTGTGAAGTATCTAATTAGAATTTTAATTTGAATGTCCCTCATGACTAATGATATTGACTATTATTTCTCGTGACTGCTAGTCATTTGTGTATTTTTTGGAGGGACATCTATTCAAGTTCTTTGTCCATTGTTTGTTTATTTATTTATTTATTTATTTATTTATTTTTATTGAATCATCCTGAGATACACAGTTACAAAACTGTTCACGATTAGGTTTCAGTCATATAATGTCCCAACATCCGTCCCCCCACCAGTGTGCATTTCCCACCACCAATGTTCACAGTTTCCTTCCAGTCAACGCTCCCTCCCCCAACCATTCTGTCTCTATGGCAGGCACTTTTCTCAATTTCTCCTCTCTCGTCTCTCTCTTCTATCTCCTTAAATTAGATTATTTGTGATTCTTTACTCTGCATACCATCCTTAATTAGTTGTATGATTTATAAATGTTTTCTCATATTTTGTAAATTATTTTATTTCGCTTTTTATCATGATAGAGAACATTTTTTATTTTAGGGAAGCTTGAGGTATTTATTCTTTCCCTGGCAAATATGTTTTAGAGTCATTTCTTAAAAATTCATTGCATAATTCAGTGTCACAAAACTTTTGAAACAGTATGTTTTTCCTAAGAGTTTTTTCCAATTTTGCATATATACTTATGTCTATGAATCTTATTATCTTTGCAAATGATTTATGATAGAAGTGTAGTTCTATTCATTTGAACAGATACCCATATGTCCCCCTACCATTTCTTGAAAAGATATTTAATTCCTTGACAGGCTTATGCAAAATCAATTGATTCAAACTTAAGAATCTATTTATGTTGTGATGTAATTTTATTCTGTACATCAATATATCTAGTCTTATGCTAATAGCATGTCTTGGAAATCACAGCTTTGTGTGTTATTAAATTGGAAACATGGTCCCTCAATAGTATCTTTTTTTATTTTGCAATTTATTTAATGTTCAGGGTCTTCCATGTTTTTATATGTTTTCCTATGTATAGGTTACCCTCTGTACCCTGTTCCACACAAAATTCAACCAAGGTCACATATTTAATCTGTAGACTCATTCTGAAACTTGACAGTTAAATAATATTGTAATTATTTTTTATTCAGAAAACATAAATTTCTTTCCACTTATTTAAATCTCTAGAATGTATTTCAACATTAGTTTTCTTTTGCATTGCTTTGATCTTTTGGTCACAACTATGAAGCTCAGGGTTTACTGCTGGCTCTACAACTCAGGAATACTCCAGGTGGTGTTCAGGTGACCATATAGGACACTGGGATAATACTTGCATCAGCCACGTACAAAGAAAGCACCCTCCCTACTGTACTATTATTCTGGACCCTCAACATTGTTATATAGTATTTACTATATAAATCTTTTCTTATATATTTTTTGAGTTTCATATATTTTTGGATCTTATATTTTTGGCTGGAGCGATAGCACAGTGGGTAGGGCACTTGCCTTGCATGCGGCTGACCCAGGCTTGATTCCTCCACCCCTCTCAGAAAGCCCAGCCTACCAAGAGTATCTTGCCTGAACCGCAGAGCCTGGCAAGCTACCTGTGGCATATTCAATACACCAGAAACAGTAACAAGTCTCATCATGGAGATGTTCCTGGTGCCTGCTCGAGCAAAATGATGAGCAACGGGATGACAGTAATACAGTGATATATCCAAAAAAATTACTGTTTCTAGGAATAGAATATATTTTATTTTGATTTTTTAATCTTGCAAACTTAATGTACCTGTGCATCAATTAAAACTGTTTCGTGGATTCTTTATCATTTGGGATAATGAGAAAAATGTACTTCTTGTAAAGGCCGTAAGTGAATTCTACTTCACCTCAAATAAGTTAACAATTAGGAATTACCACAATCTTTAATAAGATTAAGTAGATTTTTTAAAAGTTATTTATTTTATTGAATCACCATGTAGAAAGTTACAAAGTTTTCACACTTATGTCTCAGTCATAGAATACTCAAACACCCATCCCTTCACCAGTACCCATATTCCACCACCAAAAACCCCAGTATACCTCCCACCCCCACACCCCCACCCACGCCTGCATAACTGATAAATTTCACTTCATTTTCTCTTTACCTTGATTAAATCCCATATTTCAACACAAAACTCACTACTATTGTTGGATTTCCCCCCAAAAAAAGACAGCCCTAGTGCCAAGGAAGCATTTGATAATTAGTTTTCCATTGCGAGAATGAAGAGATATGAAGTCCCGCTGTTCCAAGTACATAACTTTTTTTTTTCTCCTTCCCACTCCAACAAGTTTGTGCCTGCTTACTAGTCCTCATAATATGGCAGATGCCACGCCACTTCTCCCCGAAATGGGAAAAAAAAAAAAAAACCAAGAAAGAAGGATATTTTCCATCCTTGGCCGGAGTGGAGCTCTGGCTTAGTTCACAGTCTAGAGCCATGGCTGCAAGTAGTTTCTGGGACCAAAAGTAGTCTAGTTGGCCTCCGGATCCTGGTCAATCAGCAGCAAAGCGGCTACACAAAAGTGTGGCCACCTGGGTCGAATCTCGGAGGAATGCGCACCGGTATCGGCCCCCGCCCAAGTCTGCCCAAGCGTCCCGCTGTTCCAAGAACATAATTTTTTTTCTCCTTCCCGCACCACCAAGTTAGTACCTGCTTAATAGACCTCATAATATGGTGGACGCCACGCTGCTTCTCCCTGAAAAGGGAAAAAACCCAAGAAAGAAAGATGTTTCCTTTCCTCAGCTGGCGTGGGGCTATGGCTTAGTCACAGTCTAGAGGCATGGCTGCTACTTTGATTACCTTCAATATTTATTTTTATTTTTTAAAATTTATTTATTTATTTTATTTTTGGGCCACACCCAGCGATGCACAGGGGTTACTCCTGGCACATGTACTCAGGAATTACTCCTAGCAGTGCTCAGGGTACCATATGGGATGCTGGGAATTGAACCCGGGTCGGTCGTGTGCAAGGCAAACGCCTTATCCGCTGTGCTATCTCTTCAGCCCCTACCTTCAATATTTAAACAAAAAACTCACTATTATTGTTTGGAGTTTCCCCCCAAAGTCAGACCTGCTAAAAAGGAACCATTTCACATTGCTGACAATTAAGAGATATTAGGTCGCGGCCGCGCGGTTTTGGATTTCTGTATAAAGTCTAGGGAAAATTCTACCAGAAATTGCACCACTGCAAGCTTTTACTTCCCTTTTGTGGTGCTCATAAGATGGAAAAGCCTGGAGAAAGAAACCCTACCCCCCTGGCACCGCATGGGGCAGTGGCTCAGTTCACAGTCTAGAGGCATTTCTGTGAGCTGCTGGTGTCCAAAGTAGTTCAGTTGGCCTCCGGGATCATGCTCGTGCAGTAGCGGAAAGCAGATTAAGTAGATTTTAACCTGAAAATTCTTCATACTTGCCCTTTTAGATTTTTTTACATGATGAAATTTTACAACAATCTACATGATTTTTGTGGCTGTTAGATGATCTCTAACATTATGTAACCTAAATAATATTCACGGGCTGTGATAACAGGCAATGGACATATAACCGATTCTCAAAAACATTCTGAGCAATACATTTTTTACATCCATACTTGAAAATTTAGGATAGATTTTTTTATCACACTTCATTACAATTATAGTTCATTTCTTTTAAACTAATTTTTCAATTAGAAATCTAAATGATTTTCCCAGTTTCTATGTTCACCTTTAAATGACAAAAGCATACCGCATAGATTATTTCAGTTAAAACTTAAAACGATATTTAATGAGGATATTTTAAATGTCACTGAAAGCATTGTGATAAGAAGCCTAAGTTTATTAATGAATCATAACGATAAATATCTAATTATTTCTTAACAAAAATATCTATTAAATGTGTTAAGCATTTCATTAATGCTCAGGAGAAACAGCGAATCGTTTTTGAAAAAATCCCTTCGAGTCTTTAATCATTTTCCTCTATTCTCTATGAGCTGATAGTTCAGTTATAATCTGCTTGGCCCTGCTGTCAGTCGCTGGAGACAGGAAAGGGACTCGAAGACAGTAGGAACAATATGGGTGAGAACACAGGACAAGAAAGGAAAGTATGTTCACTCTAGAGAGCAAGATTAGTTTAAGATAATTGAAATCTATGTTTTATAAAAAAAAAGAATTGTTTTATTGATCTCATTTAATCTTAGAAAAATAAATCTCGTGGTGTTATATAGATAACAGGAAATTATGACTCATCCTACACAGGAAGCTTCCATCAAATCATTATCCTAAAGTAGTAGAACTTGCTCTCTATCTTATTTTCTTAAATCCAACTTCTGTACTTGGCATTACTCTGACTGCCTTTCTAAATGTTATGTTGTGATGGAAATATCTTTGATAGCATGAGGTAGAAAATGATTTTAAAAGGAAAGAGCACTGAAGAGAACTATATCTCACCACTGATATCCTTGTGTCCAGTCCTAATTTTCTGGACTGAACCTTTTTCTTCTAAAACATTACTGAGTTAAAAATATATTTCTGATACTGTTTCTGTACAAATCCCATCAGATAATCTGCCCACTCAAAAGAAAATTCGAAACAATTACTAGTGGCTATGTGCTTAATAATTGCTATCTGGTGAATAATCAGAGTACATTGTCAACCAAGAATCAGAGGAAAATTTTGGAAATAATGCAAAATTTACAAATCAAGTCATGTCTTCAGTAATGGTTTAGTGTGTAAAACAATCTCCGTCAACTTGAAAGAAGTAGAGGAGAAATCTATGTGGTATTGGGACGTGACAAGCCTTCTTTCACTGAAAACCCATGGTAGAAATAGAGTTATCCAACCACACTCTTTACTAACTTTTCCTAAACATATGTTGCATACTCAACTTTGAATTAAAATTTTCTCTAACAAGCACATGAAAAAGGCCCAGTACACATTTACAAGTGAATTACAACATAATCAGGCACCAAAATTCATTAGACATATTGGGATTGGGGGAGGAATAGCAGAAATAACAGAGCAACTCCTATTCCAAGAACTTAATAGAGGTATAAAAGTTTAAGAACTATTGCCAAAGACTTTATCCTGTATCACTTATAAAACTTCAAACATTGCTATTTAGCACTTTTGTCAGTTTTGTTTATAAATTGAGATAATATATTGCTTATATTGTTATTAAGGTAAGTGATATATGTATCTGCCACAGATAAATACTACTGTTCAAAAAGCCAATTATTATTTACTAATTAAGAAATTACATTTACTGTCATTATTAATGATTCAAATGAGTCACTAAACATGTTTAGAATGTAGCCAATGTAAATGTGGAAATCAGTCTAGTCAGAATAATGAAGATTTTCTCCAGACAAGACTCTTAAGTCTCAATAACATGATCCAAATGATCACATAATAGAAAAATACCATTTTGCTTCTCTGATAATCCATACTGTCATTAGGCCTTTGAGAATTTTCCTTTTGTATTTTTCTTAGTATGCTAGATTTGTCAAACAATTGCCCTTGTGTGCTGATGAGTGTAACTTGAGCTAGGACACAAATTACCTTGACACCCTATTACAGAGATTGGAAATGCTATTTTCATGTATCTGCTAATAGCTGTCCTCCCAATAGCGCCCATGTGACCTTTAAATATCACAGAAGCTAAGTGGCAAAGGAGAATAATAATGGCATTTTAATTGATTGGTAAATTATTGAGCAGCGTTAGCTAATACTTCGTTAACACCTCTTCTCTCTCTCTATCCCACTCCATCTCACTAGAACAAATCATTATGCTCTCTGAAGGGTTTCTGCTTTTTTTACATGTGAATCTGTGATCCATTTGACCCTGTCTTCTGTGGTGTAACATATAGGTTAGAAAAAAAAATGTTGCAGATAAATGTTAGCGTAAAAAAAAATCGATGTAGAACATGTATGCTAAAAAGGAAATGTCATTGTAGACTATATTTTACTCAGTTCAAACCACTTACAGTAAAATACACTAACCAGTAGCTTAAATTTTTACTTTCTATTATAGAAATATAATTTCAGGTGAATCTTGCAATGAATGAAAAGTTCTGTTAGTATATGACTTCTAAACCATATATGCCCTATCCTGAGTATTTGGAAAGAACACAGAACTATGTTGCACATTTTATCCTCAAGAAGCTTTGTTGTCCCACCTATTGAAAGTGTGATCACAGACAACCCCCACCTTTATGGGCATTTGTCTTGCCCAAGGACTCATTTGATCAAGAGAGGCACCAAGTCAATAACTGATTGTTAATCTATGTCAGTCCAAGAAATTAAATCCCAGATGACCCTTATATGTTTCTATATGTACCTCAAAGCTCTGTATAGGGTTTTTTAATACTGTCTGTCTTATAACACAGTTCTGCTTTTCCTTCCCGTCCCAGTTTTCACCCCTTTTCCACTGGTTTTGCCCCCTCAAATCCCTTACTGCCAAATTGTTTCATTAGCTGCTTTCACATAAAAAATCTTAACAGTACTAATCTTACAGTTAAATCGTTATCTATTTTCTCAAATACAGGCAACCAAAAGTTATTGATTCTTGCATAATTTTACATTACTCTCTCCTCCAATGACATTCTTCAAATTAATATTGGAACTGAAATCTCCAGGTTTATTATTTTCTATTCTCCAAACAAATACCTTGTCACATCCATCACTAGCAACATAAAAATGGAGAGAATCAGAGTATGCCAATTGCTTCTCACATTGCTTTCCTCTATATAAAAAGTCTTTTTCCCTTAGAATGTCATAAAGGGAAGTGAGGGAGTGCAGAGTAAGTTAACCTGCACCACATATGTTTCATTAAGTACTACGAGGAGTGATATATATATATATATATATATATATATATATGTATGTATGTGTGTGTGTGTGTGTGTGTGCGCGCGCGCATGTGTGTGTGTATCACTTGTATCATTTGTCATCCTGTTGTTCTCGATTTCCTCGAGTGGGCACCAGTAATGTCTGTCTCCATTCTACCCTGTTTTGTGCTAGTGTAGCCCAATGACATCTGCTCGGTCCTGGAATACGAAGAGCATCAAACCATTCACTCAGGGTCTTGATGAAGAAGTCTGACCATCTCATAGGTGGGTGGCCAGGTGTTCTTTGGATGTCCTGTGGAATCCAGTCAGTAACAGCTCTAAGTAGTAGTCTCCAAATAGCATTATGTGTCTGGCCCACCTGATTTTCAACACCTTGGCAGACGAGGCAGCATCCCTGATCCTCGATCCTCAATGGAAGTAGAAAATTTGGATTCCTTCTCTCACTTGAGTGAAATATGATACTCTAAGCATAGCTTTTGATTCTCTTTGGGCTACCCAAATAGCGTTCTTATCCTGTTTTCATAGGGCCCAGGTCTCTGGTTAGTGCAGGAAGGACGGTGGAATTGAAAAGATGTGCCTAGTGCCTGAGGTTCTTTATCCTCTTAACAACTTCTCCGATGCTCTTGAAGGTGTTCCATGCTGCTCTCTTCCTCCTGCGCAGTTCTGGTGCCAAGTCATTCGTCATGTTTTGTTCTCGACTCAGATACAAATAACTGCTGCATTCAGAGATGTTCTGTTGAGACCAAATGGAATGTCAGGAACTAGTTTGTTTCTCATGAACATTGTCTTTATGAGATTCAGCTGCAGTCAAACCTGTCCACACTCACAGTAGATGTCAGCCATCATTTGTGCCTCTTGGCAAATATTTGGTGTTATTAGAATGATTTCTTCAATGACGAAGAGGTGGTGTAGTTGCCGACGGTCTATCTTCGTCCATTCCCATACCAGTTATCGCATGACGTTCTCGAGGGTGGAACTGAAGAGTTTTGGTGAAATGGTATCATCCTGCTGACCCCCTCTCTTTACACTGATGATCACTTCCTTGTAGAATGATAAGATCCTGGTGGTGAATTCATAATATAGCTCGAGGAGGATTCTGATGTACTGAGTTTGAAGGCCCTGTTTGACTAGAGCTTTCATGACCACTTCAGTCTCAACAGAATCAAAGGCCTTCTTCAAATTGATGAATGTTAAACTGAGTGGCTCTTGAACACTCATAAAACCTCAATGAGCTTGGTCACCCTGTGGATATGGTCGACCGTGCTGAATCCTTTTCAGAACCAGGCTTGCTCACATGGTTGTCTTTCATCTAGTGTTCTGCCAATCCTATTCTGGGTGACTCGAGTGAATAACTTGTAGATGACGGACAGCAGGCAGATTGGGTGATAGTTGCCAATGTCATGGGTATCTCCCTTCTTATACAACAGAACAGTCCTGCTGGTTTTCCACTGGGATGGAACCTTGCATTCAGACAGGTAGCATTTGAAGAGTCGAGCCAGTGTATTGATGAGTACTGGTGGCAGATTCTTCAGGTGTTTGGGTCTGACCTTGTCTGGACCGGGTACTGTACCTTTCTTTACCAATGAAATGGGTGTTGGATTTTGGAAGGGAGAATGCTGGGAATGACATATCCATCCTGCAGCTTTCGGTATGTGGGCAGGTAGACGTGGCTATTGAAGAGATCCGAGTAGAAGTCGTGGATATCCTTCTCCATTGCCCTTCTGGAAGATGTGATAGATCCAACAGGATGTTAAAGGGCAGTCATTTTGGTCTTATAGTTGGTGAAGGACAGGCAGGCGTTGCAAATACTTTTCCCATTTTCTGCCGCATCAGCCAAGTCTGCTGTTCTTCTCTCTTTGAGGTCTTTGTCGCTTCTCTGCACAGCTTTGCAAGCTCAGATGTTAGCATGTGATTGCCTGAGGCTTGCACAAAACCACATTGGCGAATGAGCTTGAGAATTTCTGAAGCCAGGCGTCTTTTTGTGGCTTTCTCACTCTCAGCGTTCCTTGCACAGTCATGGAGGTGCTGAACCAGTCAATCATATTCCTCATCGATGTTATCAATGATGGTATTTTCCCATGTTGCTGCAATAGTGCCAAAGAGCTCCCAGTTGATGGTCGTTCTGGAAGTTTTTTTCTTAAAGTTTGCACTCCTCTCTCCCTGCTCCATGAAGTAGAATTTCGCATGGAGACTGTGGTCTAATCCCATTTGGAATTTTGGGACAGGAGCAACATCTGTCAGGCAAAACTGTAGATTGAATATGATGTGATCAATTTCATTGTGGAACTTCCCACTGGGAGACTCCCATGTCCAACATTTAGATTCGGCCCTCTGGAACTTCGAGTTACCATGGATGGTCTTGGTCAACAGGATGAACTCAGTCTCTCACCCTGTTTGTTCCACTCTAGGCTGTGGGTCCTGATGTGGAGTTCTTCAGGCAACCTTCTTGTTCCTATCTTGGCATTAAAATCACAGACAATGGCCTTGTAGAATGTGTGGTTTCTTTATAGAACTTCTCCAGTTCCATGTAGAACTTCTCAATTTCTTCTTCATCATAGTTGGATGTTGGTGCGTTGACGAAGAAGATAGAAATTGCTGGCAATGAGCTACATTTATTCAAATGTAAGGGTCTGATTAGGGTTATTAAGCATTTGAACAAATCAATGCTCATGGCCAAGTTTGTGTTGACAAAAATGCAGACACCACTGATGCCTCTACTGTTACATGTTCCAAGGAACAGTTCTTCTCCAGTGTCGAAAACGGTCTGATGTGATCAATGCCTTCTTGTCTCTGTCAGTCCAATGACGTAGTACTTGATCTTCTGTGCTTGCACCATCAGGTTCCCGATGAATGCTTCCAATGCCAGCATACGTGCATTGAAAGTATAGACAGTCATTTTAGTCCTTCTTCTTTTTAGCACCCTAGATTGGCCCTGAGACTTTATCATCATCTCCTTGCTCATCTTTTCCAATGCTGTCATATTGGGAACTCTTTCAGGGTCAGAGGAATGAGTTCAGTTATTGTTATTTGATACATTCGATATTTGAACTTTTAATTCATTTGTTTATTTTTTGCGCTTTGGGTCACAACTGGTGATGCACAGGGGTTACTCCTGGCTTTACATTCAGGAATTACTCCTAGTGGTGCTCAGGGAACCATATGGGATGCAGGGAAATGAACCTGGGTTGGCCAGGTGCAAGGCAAACACCTTACTCACTGTACTATCACTCCAGCCTTATATATTCGATATTTGATATGCCATATATATACATATATTCATACATAATGTATGTATATGTGTATATATAAAAGTATATAAATTTTATAAAATGTATTTGCTTGAAGATTTTATGTCTATCTTTAACTTTTCTTAGAAACATTCTTGGGTTTTTTGCTTTGTGCTTGATGGCTCCATTCCATTCTGGTTTCCTTCTACATGGAAGCACTGTATAAAACATGCATGCTTATCTATTTATGTCCAAACTCATAATGAGGCAGATGCAAAGGAAAGCATACCATTTCTATAGCTTTAATGCCTAGTACAGGGCCTTATGTATATTAATAATTCATAATAAACCATGCCAAAGACTGAATCAATGGGAAAAAGAATTAATAACTAAATGATTTTTTCAGAAATTCAGACATTTCCTCTTTTTAGGCTTTTCGCCCTCACTGTTAACCAATGACATTTCCTTTTTAAAAACATAACTCTGTAACTTTATTTTAACTTTATTTTTTAAAATTATTTATTATTATTTTTTAAATGTTGGAGTACTGTTATTTATTCAACCACTGATTAAACTGACCGAAGCAGGCGTGAACTCCACGTTACTTTTTTAAAATTTTATAAAGTAGTTTACATTATTTGATTACATTTAATATTCGAACACTAATCTCACCACCATTACACCTTCCCACCACCATATTTCGGTTGTTTCCATTCCTAACCCCAACCCCTTCCCCAAAGATGAACGAAATAATACATTTTGTATTGTTTGCCATGGAAAAAAAAACTGAAAATGCTACAAAAAATTTCCTTAGAGGAAAGAGTGTGAAATTATTATATTTCACCCAAGGGCCATTAAACTCTTCTATAACAGATCACTAACATGTTGTTAAATGTAGAGCATTGTATGCTTATATACTTATATCTGATAAAAACATTTCCCTCTAAGATTGGTTACCTCCTACTTTGAGCCCATCAAATGTGGTGTATGGGTGGTGTATGGTATGAAGTGTCACACAGCCACAAATGCGGCCATGTCATCCAGTAATAGGTTCAGTTGTGAATAAGACTCAGCCTGAGCATGTGGAGAGCAGCATTGAGCATGTTGATTGGAGGTTGAGTTCTGGAGGTTTTCGGCTGCCAGGATGGGTCCCTTGGAGCAGGGACCTTGGGTCTCACCCACACCCTTCTGGGGCTCCCCAAATGAAAAAGTCTTGCAGGGGTCCAGCGGCATGGTTATGGCAAGTGTCATGCTATGCTCCTTTCCAGGAGAGAAAGACATGCGACTCTTGATGGTGATCTATAAGGAAATTATCCAGTGACATTTTAGAATTTTAAACACTTGGGCAGGATTCCAATCCATGATATCTAGACTGTTTTTCTGTTTATCGGTACTCCTAATTAATATGTGTCAAAGCTCCAAGAAAGAGTAAGAAGAAAATAGTGACCCTGAGCTTTTCCTGGTTTTTCCAGAGTTTAGTACTACCTGTCACAATTAAAATTACTGTGCCTACAGGTATACTTCTCATAGCATTGTATATATAAAGCTCCTCCCTAGCTCAATGTTAAAATGAGCTCATTCAACATATAATTCAACCTCTGCATTTCATTCAAGTTAAGATTCAAAATGTACTTGGGATTTAGAGAGCACTGGGAAACAAGAGAAGATAAGTTCTATGAACAGGATCAGAGGGAAAGCACAAAAAATGGGTTATGAAGCAAAAAAGTACATTATTGTTATAGCAAGCTTAGGGAGGGAAATTCAGGCATAGAAGTGGAGTTAAGAGAACAAGTTCTATTTCTGAGTCAAATTATTGAGTTCCTATGTTCATCTGAAAATTAAAATAAGAATATCAAGTGCGTACATCAAATAAAAAGAATTTCTCTGACAAGGGTTTTTAAATTGTTCATATAAGGCTTATGCCTTCTCTCTTAATGACAAGATGTAATAGGGTAAATTTGCATACATTTCAGTTCTACTCAGGGACATTTATGGCCACTTCTTTTAGGAGTTGTTCTTATTTGTGGCCTTGATAAATTTAAGCTCTCACAGAGTAACTATTACCAGGATGACAGTTTTCCTCTCAATAAAATAGGCAACATATTTTGTAGGACATTCCCAATTGAAATCATCCACACTTAAGTCCTAACCTTGAAAAAAGACCGGCTTGTCTTGAATCCTTAGGGTTTCACCCTGAATACTTATCTAAGGATGTGAATAAGATTATGATAATAGCCCAGAAAAATAGTACATCTCCCAAAGAGATGTTTGGTGATAAATATCTCCCTCACTTCTGAGTCCCAAGGTATAAGAAATTTTGGCTTTACTCCTTTCCGTGCCACTATCCAACATAGCAATTATTTTCCGTATATCTAGTAAGAAACCACAAATGGAAGAATTTTAAGTGCTGACTTTCAATGCCACAGGAACTAGGAATCAATCAAACATGTACACACACACACACACACACACACAAAATACAGCGGTGGCAGGGTGGGGGGTGGAGAGAAAACTATTCTTGCACTTTTTTCTCTTGTTCCACCCTTACCATCCAATGACTATCATTTCAGACAATCTTTAAACTATAGAGCAACCTGTATGTTCTGCCTCTAGTAATTGACTTATAGTAAACTAGATGTCAGTAGATTATGTTTATGAGATTATGTCAATAGATTATATTCCAAATTTACAGCACAAGAAGTTAAATTGGAGGTACCTTTGGGAAAGATTCGAAATGGGTATTAAATGGGGGGGAGGGCGGAATTTCCAACTTCACAGAACCTAAATCCTTTCTTACTCTAATGTCAACAGTACCCAGTGACAGAAAATTAGCACCAAATATATACTAAGTACCTGGAACCCATTTAGCAAAGCAGAGAAACAACAAAGTGGTTTGTTTAAGGGCTGGTCTTGTAAAACTTACTTACCTGGGAATGATCCCAGTCCTTGCCAACTGACAGCTTATAAAAATAACAATATGGTTGACCGTATTCTACACTGTGACTCAGATTCCTTATCTGTGGAATGGAGACAAGAAATGGAGCTCAACAAAGACATGGTTATACAACCTAGGGACTTAGAAATATTTTATATTATAAATAAGAATGAGAGAAAGATAGGCACAGTTCCTTTGTACCCACTAACCACTGACTGACTACAGATACTGCCCCACAGTCCCACACTGTCTGTTTGATGTCACTTTACCTTTGGTGCCACTTTATTCAGGGACATTAAATTATGTTCCTGGTTAACTGCTTCCATTTCCTGCATTACTCTGCTCCTAAGGTTCTCATCACTGTCTTTAACCTAGTTACTTTTCCTCAAATATGTCTCATGCAGCATGTCCTTATTCTAATTCTTACAGTGTCTGCATTCTTGGCTATGATCTTGCACACATCACTTCACATAATTTGGCCTCAGTTCATTCATGGTAGAGGAACTAAGAATATATCATCTCTAAAGTCATTTTCAACTTTAATTTCTTAAGATATTATGATGGTAGTTTGTGCATCATTTAAAGAAAAACAACAAGCTCCATGTCAATCTTATGAATCTACTGCAACAGATAGAAGGTCTCTTGAAATGTGAGTAGAGTTTACATTGTAGGTAATAAGCTCTGGAACAAGAAGGAAAAGGAGTTTATTCATGGGAATCTAGTGTATCTCTCTCATGCACTGGGCCTGACTCACTATCAATGGATACAAATATACTGAGAAAAGCGGTCTACCAAAGAGATCATTACTAAACCCCTTCTCATAGAATAATGGATAATTGTAAATCAGATTCCAGGAAAAGTGAGCAAAATCAATAACAAAATGATATGAAAGAAATAGCTCTGAGAATAAATTTTATTTATTAAATATTTTATTTATTTATTTATTTATTTATTAGTTAGAAATTCCAGTATGAATAAAATTTGGGGAGAGGGGGCTAGGAAAGGGGATAAAAGAGGAAGAGAAGGAGACTGCAAACTGATTACATAGTGATACTCATAAGCAAAGACTTTATTTTCAAATTTTAAAACAGAGCTGGCAATGTCACTTCTGCTCCTAGAACAAATAAGATTACAGTTCAGTCATGAATCAAAGAGACAGAAGCACTGCTGATAGGACTTCTGGATTTCAACAATACCAAAACCCTTATCTGTTTGTGAGTGTAAGGGAGGGGGGTGCATTTGGGAGGTGGAGTGGGAGAGAGCAAACACAAGATAAAATAAACCTCTAAAACAGAAATCCAAAGAAATGTAAAAATATTTATGATGAAATGCATTTGGAAAACATTAACCATAACCAAGTTAGAATCAGGAATCTTTATGACTGGTGTGCTATTATTTCTTTCTCCTTTTAGCCTCAATATGGTCATTTTAAAGATCTCCACAGTGTTCAATGCTTTAATTTTCTTCCCTGTGTTTAAGATAATTTGTTTTCAGTTGAAGTAACATCTGTTTCTTCAGATAATTAAGTTATTAGATGCCGATCAATTTAATAAAGCCACAAGCCTTTCCTGACCTCTTTATGCATAATCAATGAATTTAGATGCAAAGTGTGAAAACTTCACTTTTTAAAAATGATCTAAATCTTCTATTAACAGTCATTTTGTAATTTGGTGTTGCTTGCATCCAGAGAGCAATGCAAACACCACATTATAGAAACAAAGATTATTCAGTCATTAAGCAGAAGCAAGAGAGAGGCCAGGAAGTAGCTCAACTCCACTTTTCCACGGAGCAAAGTTTCCCACTCCTTCTTGCCTGATATCTCCTTACTCATATTTCCTATACCAAATGCTCCTACTCTGTTAAAATACATTTCATTTTAGAATGTTCTCAGCATTTTAAATATATTTCCCATATTTAATCCTACCAGTAATCATAAATAATTGTCAATAGTCTCCATTTTGCAAATGGCTGAGAGATTGTCTTGTTTTGTTTTTCAAGTTGAGTCAAAATAAAACCCTGAATCTCTGATCTCTGAATTCTGAAATCCAACCTTGATCATAAACCAACCTATTTTCACTCCTTTATTCCACAATCTAATGGCCTAGTCTCTAAGGCTATTATCTCTCTCTTCTGATTTTTGCTTGCTTATGATAGTTTGGAGGTAAATACAAAATTTTGTTTCCCAAAGATTTCAAAAGACATTATACAAGATCTAGAATACTGATTCTGGAGATGTGGACAAGTAGTAAATTAAACATCTTCACTACAAATAATGGTGAAAATGTTTTCTATTTGATCAGGATTCTATGAGTCAGGAAGGATATTAAACAGCACAGATAAGACTACATCATATGACAGCCTTCAAAGCACTAAGAAATCTAAGATGCCTCTTTAAAAGTTAATACAATTTTTGACTGTATCTCCATTTTTTTGTGTGTTTGTTTTTATTTTTGTGCCAGATTGGACTGTGCTCAGGACCTATCCTGTCCCTGATCTCAGGGACCAGACCTGGCAGAATTTTGGGGATTATATGAGGCTCCAGGTATCAAAGCCGTGTATGCTGCATACAAGATGAGTGCCATATCCATTGTACTATCTTTGCATTCCTCAAGTCTGTGACTTTCAACTCAACCTTATATGGCAAATGAATACAAAACTATAAATTATAAAAATATAGCATTCTTTGTCATGTCTAGTGTTTTCTGTCTCATTAAGATACTCTGTAGTTATATTTTTAATAAAAGCAATAGCAGTAAAGTTAGTAGTGCTGTATCAATGACAAGACAGTGATAGCCATCTCTTGGCTATGAATCTTAAGATTCTTACAGAAAATGAGTATTAATAACCCTCTTATTTACATAAGACAGTTGCAAGTATCAAAGAGATAATATAAAGTCCAACGTTCTAAAAATGTAAAAAAGCATCTCAGTATAAAATACTATTAACTAGCTAATTGTTGATTTAATTTTACTAGGTCATTAGATTCATTTAATGGGAATCATTCTTTTAATGTGCTTATTCAAAACTCACCTAATAATGATATTATCAGTAGAAGTTCAATGTAGATAAATTGACACATTAGTAAATTTTCTTTCAAACAATATACAAACAAAACACTAACTCGTAGGTGTCTAATTGTCCCTCCAGCTCCTGTCTGCATCTTTGAGAACAAAATGATGAGTATAAGCACAGCACAATGTTTAGTTCCTTTTTTCTTTCCCAGCAATTATAGAATCAGGACACATACGGTTTTAAAATCAGCAAGTAGACCCTATCATTTGACAAGTAGATTTATCCTACTTTGAATACTAAACATATAATGACTTTTTAATGTAGTTTTTACAGGTCCTATACCCAGTGATTCTGGGGAATGGAGAGACAGTGTCAGGACCTGTGAGGAAAAGCCCAGCTATGTGGGTCTGATTATTGGGGACGTTCCTGCTGCCTGCTCGAGCAAATTGATGAGCAATGGGAAGACAGTGATACAGTGATAACATATCCTGCAGTACTTAGGGGCCACAAGAAATACTGATAGTACTAAGGATAAGCACTCAATGCTGATGATTGAACTCAAGGCCTCATACATGCTAGGCATGTGTTCTAATGCTTGAGCCATAGCCATACCTTGGCCTCTCTATATAATTTTAATATAAAACATTAAATTCCATCTTAGAAAAATCTTAGCTGTGGGCTTTTATGATGATGTAGTGATACACAACTTCAACTTCATCACTAGTGCTCCTTGTCCTAAAATAGTATTTTACTTTCATATTCTAAATTTTATAATTTGAAATAAAACATGCAAAGTTTTATTCTTTATTATAAAGACATTATTTTGTTTCTTTGCTTTTTTGTGTGTACAAAATAGAAAAAATCTCTTTTTGGATATAGGGGACTGTTTACATTTTGACAGAAAGTATTAAGTAAAAAGAAACTTCTTTAGAGTTCTTTGACTTGTCGATTAGAAAAATAATCATAAATCCTAGTTTAGTCTTTGAAATAGTCTAGACCTGTGCCTGCTGCCCAGTGCCCTGTTCTTTCTCTTGACTTACCATATTTAACCAAATCAAACTCTGAAATATAAGGTTCAATATGCTTCCACAAATACATATAGCTGTGTAATTGCTGTCCAAATAAAGATGCAATAGAACATTTCTCACAGTCTACCGAGTACTTGGGCTACTTCAACGATGCCACCTCAAAGAAATTCAGCATTCTGACCTCTAACAACATAGATTTATTTTGCCTGATTCTGAACTTTCTCTAAATAGAACCATAACCAAGTATTATTGTTAAAGTTACCCTGAAATGAGCCTGAATAAAATTATTATATTGTTACTCTGTGCTTTATGCTTCCTCCATGGTCTCTTCGAAAGATATATGATGGAAATGTAGAAAATAGTTCTCACTTTATGGATGATTAAATCTGAAAGTTATTTATGTATAATATATCTTTCCTTTGCACAGTCCTTCCAGACACAAGGGAACTAAAAACTCCATTACAAGGAGTGCAAGCAGGGGACACACACTAAAACAAAGTGCCTTTAGGCAAAAGCAGCTGGCTACATCTAATGTTCTGACTCTGGTATGGCCATGAAGAAGTATCCATTACAGTTGGCCCAGATGGCCACTTCCTGTTTACCTTCAGTTCCAGGTGTAATAAGTAAGAGATATAGCATCCAAGTCCAAAATGGTGGTGGTAGCAGGAAATGACTGAAATGACTACCTAGCATATAAGAAATGTGGTGGGAAAATGAAAATGTTAAGTGAAGTCACAGCAGAGAAGAATGGAAGTAGAGTTCACAATCTTGCTGTAGTGTTTTCCTCATTAGTACGTGGTCCATAAATAACACTATTGTTCAATCACACTTTATATTTTATAGCAAATTTTTTTAGTGTAATGAGATAAAAAATTAAAGTGCCCTGAAAAATAATGAATTTCTGAATTTTTATTTTTCAAAAATATTACAAGTAACATTCACATGACCAACTCTGTTTCAATCTCCAGCACTGTGTATAGACCCCCAAACTCCACTCTATCTAAAGATAGTCCACTCCTATGTGGAATGTAAACAACTGAAGCAAATTAATTTGTCAAATAAAAATTCCAACAAAATTCCTAGAATAAATAAAAGTTATTGTAGTTAATAAAGTGAAAGAGGTACAGGAACATTTTTGATGCATCTTTTTGTAAAGCAATGATAAATCTATTTAAACAAAATAAGAAATATAGCAGTTAAGCAAAAGAAGTTTCCAAACTCTATGAGAATTACTAAACCATTTCTTCTGGAGTCTTATTCTAACAGTATCTCCTCCCATGAAAAATCACTGTTGGGTTGTGCAATTCGTATTTGTCTATCATAAAACAGGGACATCAAACTATACAACAAAGAGAAGAATGAAGTAAGAAGGAAGAAAGTATGTTTTCTTAAGTAGAAACACTTCTAGTAAGTGGCATGTTGAAACTTAAGCCTGTACAAGATTTCCTAAATTCCTCATCCAGCAGCAGGTTATTTATCCCACTGTGCTTTAGTTCATCTTTATCTCAGATGTGACTATGTCTACCGCTACTGATGAACATGATATTTCTCCTCAGGACATATTTTTGGCACTTTCAGTTTTTGCTTAATCATATCTTCTTATTTACTATCCATATTTATTTACTGCTGTGCAACAATCCCAGGAACCTGACATAAAATAGCTTTATAGTCATTATTTTTCATGATAGTTTGGGTAACTGGCTTTATGAAGCATGGATCCTCTGCTCCATGTGACATAAACTTGGCCATGTTCAGCTGGTCTGGTTGTAAGGGCTCCGGAGTTCTCACTCACATGTCCGGCACCACACTACTCCACTATTGACCTCTTTTCTGTTAGTTGATGAGCCTCCTTATGTTATAGTGACAACTGGGTAGGAAGATTTATCGTTTGGCAGTTCAAAAACAAATGAAATTTTCAGACTTAACAATTTTCTGTTTTTTAATTAAACAAGGTGAACCTATGCACAGGGAAACATAAAATAGATTTAACTTCTTAATGACTAGCATGCAACAGGGACGAATGGAGAAGTTTCCGGTGCCCGCTCGAGCAAATTGATGAACAACGGGATGACAGTGATACACTGAATGATAAGAGAGGCCTCCACATACTAGCAAGAAAGGGCTGGTGGTTTGGAGAATCAATGCACTCCTGGATGCCCCTGACTGTATTTTACTCATCATCCACATTTTTGTGTGATTTATGTATGTTATCTAACACTAATTTTCCCCAACTAATTAAAGAGCTCAATATTTTGGTTCATATATCACAGAGGAAAATCAGTTAATTACCACTTCCCTTACATGGGATATAATTTCAAAGGTTACTTCATATGCCATTGAACAGTTCACACAGGTTAGTTATTTATAATTTGGTTCTGACTTTTCAGCCATTCAACTATGGTTCTTAAGTAGAATTGATATCACACTGAAGGGAAGGTCTGGGCTACTTCATCAGTGCACAGTTAGTAGGAATGATCTATTTCCAGAAGGTTGCAGAGATAAATGTATTTATCTTAAGTTATCTGCTATAGAAAAAGATACTTTAACCAATAAGCCAAAAGAAAGCTTTATTAGTATACTTAATCAAGTTTTTTTTTCTTTTTAAAACATATTCTCGTTAACCTAAAACCTCTCTGTCTATGGAGAGAGATAAAAGCAAACCATCACAGAAAAAAATGATTATAACTGAATTATATTCATTATCAGCCTCTACGATGCTGCTATTGTTGCTGTACGGTTTCTCTCAATTTAAAATTGTGATCACAAAAACTTCTGTAACACATACAACTTTTCAAAATAATCTTGAAATACTCAAGTTACAGAACAAATTAATGTCTTCACTGAAATGCGTATCCAAATTTCTTTATCCTCCGAATTTCCTTTAATCGCTTCAAAATTAATTACATTGCTGTGAGTTACTTTAAATATCATGAAGAAAAATTCTATAATAAATTTATCAAGGATATCTGTGATATGTACTCTTCATATCTGTGATATGTACTCTTCATATATGTGCTAAGAATTTTTTGATATTTGATGCCCAGAAAGAATAATATTTTGAAATTGGAAACATTTTTTCTATCAAAAGTGTAGTAAATAAGAGCAAAAAAATGCCTTATCAAATGGTTTTAAGTTTTGGGATATATAACCCATTTTTAAATTCATACTTTTAAAACACCAAATCATGATTTTTTTCTTATTTCCTTTTTTGAACAACTGAATAAACCATTTATAAGATTCTGTAAACAGAGATGCTTTGATTTGTATCCATTGATTCTAACCTGAACATATATATATATACACCCATTAATCATTTGTTATCGTTCTACTTCAGAGTTTTAGTAAATATTTGAGATATCTCAAGTAATTAGTGAGATGAAGGTGAGAGAACTGAAATAAATATGTAAATAAATCATAAATAAATATGCATATAAATACATTAAAAGAATACAACTAGGGCACAAAAATGTGATTACTGCTGAAGAAAAGAGGAACTAAAATTCTTCATAAAAGAGTAAGTGTATTAGCACAGTATGGCCATATATATATGGCCAAAAATTAATGAACATATAAATTTATATATATGTTCATTAATTAATTTTGCTTGTCCTACTAACTACATAAATATTTGTATAAAAATTCTCTTCAAAGGTATTTTGGAACAAGGTCCTTCTTCTAATTGAGCCTGATTTCTTTATATGCATTTTTTGGGGGCTTTACTATGTCTACTTTAGAGACTAGTTGACACATATTGGTGTTATATATAGAATATAAATATTAATGCTTTTATTATTCATCCATTCTACACTTTGACATGTTTGAGAAAGAAACACAAGTCCAAGTGCATTAACAGTTAATTAACTATATGTATTCATTCATTCCATGAAATATCATATATTGATAAAAATTATGATAGATACATCTAATAAATTTGACAGGTAATGTAAGAAAATGAAGCCAATATAGAGCCTGAGTATTCCATGACACTTTTTATAAAAATAAGAAATGGGAATATTAACATACTTACTGAACTCAACAATAATTTCTTTAGAGATGAGGGTATGGCATTGAAAAGAAAGGAAAGCTATAGCAGCATTTGGGGAGATTGAGGAGGGATTTGGGAGATACTTTAACTTTATTAAAATGGTGATATTTTAAAAGAGTTTAGTTTTATGTTAATTCATTAAATGGAAGGTTTATATTTTGTGTATTTATCTATATTTGACACAATTCAAATTATATATACATATATACATATAATATATATGATGTTGCTGTCAAGAATACAAGAATGTGAAGGAAGTTTCTACATAGAGAAACATGAACAAAGACATAGACAATAAAATAATAGCAAGATTTTCACTGTAGACATTAAAGACTTCAATAAAAACCAATATGAAGGATAAAATAGTCAGGTTAGACTCTACTAGCTTCTCAACATACTATTTCTATTTTTCCCAACAATTTTCACAGAGAAATAAAGCATCAGACATGTCAAAACAATAATATACTTTCAGAATAGGGATGTTAAGATACAGGAAACTAGAATGAAGCATTAAGTGGAGGCCATTAGTATTCTCCAAAATTATTATTGCATAAATATTCTGTATATACATCCTTCACACATTATTCTGTGATTCCTAAATGTTGTATGCAGTACTGATAATATACAATATAAAGTGAACATTATATGTAAAATAGAATTTATAAAGGTTCATGTGAAGAGGCATTCTACTATTTTCTTCTAATACCTCAGCAGATCACCTTGAACCTGACAATGGACTGTGAATTGCCTGAAGTAGGCAATATATTAGTTTCCAGAAGAACTGATCACAATGCGCTGTAATTCAACATACTTATAACCTGTATTGATATAGAAGAGAGAAAAAGTGATTACACAAAGGAATCAAGTATTGTTCATTAACCAAGTCACTCTTGTGGACCCTAAGCCATTGTTCCTATTTTACTCCGTGACTGGCAGACGTGTCCTTGTGAAGAGATTACAAGAAATTATGTATGTGTTATCAAATAACTCCACTAGGTAAAAAGTAAATTTCTAAACTATATAGTAGTTCATATTTTACTATAACAAACAAAAAAATCATAGCTGAACAATAGTTCAACATATCTGAAAAATAGACTTTGTCCTGCACCCACTATACAATTCTTCTTGACCACTGATTCAAATTTTGAGGAATTTAAGTTTTGCTTCCACACGCTCGGGCTGAGCCTCACACATGAGCAGCCATGTCACAAATCACCATAAAGGGAAATATATATATATGTGCCTCTTGGAGAGCCCAGCAAGCTACAAAGAGCACCCTGCATGCAAGGAAGAGACTGGCAAGCTCCCCGTGGTGAATACAGTAACAATAACAGGTCTCATTCTCTGACCCTGAAAAGAGCCTCCAATTATTGGGGAAAATGAGTAAGGAGAGGCTGCTAAAATCTCAGGGCTGGGACGAATGGAGACGTTACTGGCACCAGCTTGAATAAATCAATGAACAATGGGATGACAGTGATACAGTGATAATCTCTAATATTTGTCTTTAATAAAGGGGTCTTGGGATTTTCAAAATTAATTTAAGATCTGAACCCTCATTATAAGAACTGAACTTTGTCAATAATTAGAGGAAGACAGAAAATCTTTTGTCCACTCGCATTCTGGGAAACTCTTCCTCTTGTGGATTTGCTTTCTGCTGAGAATTTTTATTTTTTTAATTAAAAAAAGTTTATAACTATCATTTAAAAAATTTAATGAATCACTGTGAGATACAGTTACCGATTTACAAACTTCATGATCACATTTCAGTCATACAATGATCGAATACCCATCCCTCCACCAGTACCCATTCTCCACCACCAATGTTCCTGCCACCCTCCATTACCCCCCACAGCCTCTGTGGCAGGCACATTCCCTTTCTCTCTCTCCTTTTGGGTGCTATGGTTTGCAATACGGGTACTAAGTGGCCATCTTGTTTGGGCCATAGTCTACTTTCAACACACATCTCCCATCCTGAGCAAGCCCTCTACGCATCATTTACTTCTCTATCAGTGCTGAGAACTTTTAAAGGATAAAAAGTCTTCAATTAAGTCTCTAGTGTAAGATTAAGTTGTTAAAATAACAACAGCAATAGTGATTATTTTAGGAATGAGAAATTTAGGAAGTGACTGGAAATTTTGAGTAATAATTTAGTTTCATTTATTAACCATCCCTCCACTCCCTGAAAAATGCTAAAAAAACCACAATGAGTGTTTTACTTAGATGAGCAAATTAGAAAATTTTTGTATCACCACCTCTAGAGGCATCTATATTGACAGCAACAAATAATACTTTTAGTGTTATTTTCAGTATACTTTTCAAGAAAAACCAGCAGAACAGAAAAATGATCTTTTGAAGAGTACATCACAAAATAAAGAGGTATGCATGTTTGGATTTCAGTTTAAGTAAGACAAATAGAACATTCATCTGATGCAATTATTACATAAATGAGTTTCTTAGAGAAAGTATATAGTAAATGGTTTCCTTGAATTAGATACCTCTTTGTATCAGCAGAGGTATACATAAAAGTTACATTAGCTGAAGCTAAGAAGTTATAACTTGTCCAAACAGAAGAAATCTAAGGTCTCAGGAAAATGAGACAGATTATAGATTTTTCCCTTGCTTTAATAACAATGATAGCATACAATTACTCTTTCTAAATTGAGTATATGAGTCCTAGAGCTTAAAAAAGGAAAAGAAAAGTGCAGTGCTCTAGTTTAATTCTAACATATTAAGAACTTAAAAAACATTACATTCTCACACCATAAAAAAGCTGAACAAACTAAAATTCAATGATACTAATTGAATTCATCAGAAAATAAACATTTCTTATTCCCAATAGAAATATACTTACCTGGAACAGAAGCTGCTAGAACACTTAAATAATAGCAGACTAATTCATGGATGTGAGAGATAAATTAAGAGATCACTCAATTTTATGGCAGCCAGTAATCTTATTTGGTTCCCACAGTGAAGACTGAATAAGGAGTCATTCGTGTCTATTACATGAGGGAACAAAAGAATTATCATTGTGAAATATGGCTAGAAAATCCTATGTAATAAATATGGCTAGAAAGTTCTATGTTCTATATAGAAAAGGTGGGACAGAAGAGTTTTACCAAAGCTGTATCACAGCTGATAGTAGGAGATTATCACTACCACTCCAACTTCTTTTTCCCTCATGTCTCATATGAGGTAGAAAATAATAATATGGTAAAACTAAAACAAATAATAAAAGTCTAGATCTCACAGACATAAGCTACTAAAATACACTCAATCATGTTCATCACTTGTATTTTTTTTCATCATTTCCGTGTCTACCTGTTTTTGAGGTTGAATTCACATTCTAAGGTTATAAGAATGGCTAATCACATGACACCCAAGCCATAATAAATGATCACTTGTATCACTTGTCATCCCGTTGATCTTCGATTTGCTCAAGCGGCGCCAGTAATGTCTCCATTTGTCCCTGTCTCGTGCTAGTGTAGCCCAAAGATATCTGCTCGCTCCAGGAGCAGGAAGAGCCTCAAACCGTTTATTCAGGGTTTTGACAAAGAAGTCTGACCATCTCATTGGTAGGTGGCCACGTGGTCTTTTGAGGACCAGTGGAATCCAGTCGGTAACAGCTCTAGTCCAGCAGTAGTCTCTGAATCGCATTACATGTCCAGCCCATCTGATTTTTGACACCTTGGCTGTGGAGAGCCTCCACTTATGTGCTTTGTAACAACAGTTGCACTGTGCTTGTAAATTGCACCCTGCTTGTAAATTGCACTGTTCTTCATAAGCAACACTTGTGTGCTTTGAAAACAACTCCTAATAAGGAAACAGGATGTATTGCCACGCCCATAAGCTGTAACTAGCCTATCAGCTGCAGACACGTGGGCGTAAGCAGGCAGCGAGAGGTATATAAGGGGGTAAGTCACCTAGCTAGAGGTTCCTCGTTCGTCCCTCTCTCCTCTTCCTTGTTCCCCCTCGTTCCCGTTTCTTTCCCCTTCAATGGAAAGTCCCTGAATAAATCGCAGCAAGAAGGATCTCCGAGTTGCGTGTTTCTTCGATGGTCGAAGCGGCAAGCGACACTTGGCAAATGAGACAGCGTCCCTAATTCTTTTTTTTTTTTTTTTTTTTTTTTTTTGCTTTTTGGGTCACACCCAGCGATGCTCAGGGGTTACTCCTGGCTTTGCACTCAGGAACTACTCCTGGCGGTGCTTGGGGGACCATATGGGATGCCGGGGATCGAACCCGGATCGGCCGCGTGCAAGGCAAACACCCTACCCGCTGTGCTATTGCTCCGGCCCCAGCGTCCCTAATTCTTGACCATCGACGGAGGAACCCAGATTCCTTCTCTCACTTGAGTGAAACGTGATACTCCAAGCATAGCTCTTTCGATTCCTCTTTGGGATACCCAAATAGCATTCTCATTGTGTTTTCATAGGGCCCTGGTCTCTGAGGCATACATTAGTGCAGGAAGAAAAGTGGAATCGAAAAGATTTGCCAGGAGTCAGAGGTTCTTCGTCCTCTTAACCACTTCTTCCACACTCTTGAAGGCGTTCTTCGCTGCTCTCTTCCTCCTGTGCAGGAATGATATCACCAATAATTTTTTAATCCCAAATATACATAGCCTGAGAATAAAGACACTGTAGACTTCACAAGGCCTCTGTGAACTCTGAAACACAGTGAAAAGGCAGGGTGTGTGGAAGAAAGGTTTTGTACTAACAAGAGGACAGTGATCCTGATTTGAGTGGGAGATGTGATTGGGGTGTCTGAATAATTCTGTAAGCTTAAAGGGAACTGAAGTCCATTTGTATGAGTAGGTAATGTGCCTCTTCTTTCTGATGCAGGATTTTTTGACTAGTACTTATTCACAAATGCATAGTGAGATGTAAAACTATAATTAGGCTGTTTAAAATCCACCAAAATTCATATGTCAGGCAGTAGAAAGCATTAATTCTAGGTCTTCTACCACAGCTTTCTCACTCTTCACTTTATCACACATCAATAGGGATTTGGCAAAACAGTGAATGCCAGAGGCCAGCTCTAAGAGGAAACATTTAGGGAAACCAGTAATGTCAAAAAGAGAGATAATGGACACTTGAGAAATCTGAAACCTCTAGCACAGAAATTATAATAAATAGCCCAATTCCTAGCCTACTTAATATGAATCCTCATGGTAAAGTCTGATTTCCTCTCTTTCTGATGTAACATCTCTGACCTTCAAAAATTCAAACTAATGCCAAAATATATGAGAAAGCAAACCTTATAATGAAAAGCATCAGATCTCCTCCTCACACACCCGACACAAACACTCTCACACACACACACATAGATACACAGATACACAGAAGCAACAACAAAAATAAAATCGAGATGAAATAGCTATATTTACTTCAGAACAGCAACAATGAAAAAAAAGATGAAAAGTATATAAAAGGTTGAAGCAATTTTCTTTTAAAAAATAAAGAAAAAACTTAACTGATTTTACAGTTAACAGCAAACAGCAAGCATAGATTAGGTAAAGTAAAAACCGATAAAACTAAAAGGAGAAACAGAAATATTTACTATTATAGTTTATAACATCCACATTCTTCTATTGGTAACTAACAGATCAAGTATATAAAAATTAATAAGAATTACAATTATTTTAACTTGACTGGTATATTATGTTGATATATCAATTATATCATTGATATAGTGTCACTGTCACTGTCATCACTGTCATCTGTTGTTCATCGATTTGTTCGAGCGGGCACCAGTAACGCCTCTCAATGTGAGACTTATTGTTACTGTTTTTGACATATCCAATACGCCACAGGTAGTTTGCCAGGCTCTGCTGTGCGGGAGTGATACTCTCGGTAGCTTGCCGGGCTATCCGAGAGGGGAGGAAGAATCGAACATGGGTTGGCTGCGTGAAAGGCAAATGCCCTACCGCTGTTCTATATCATTGATATAATTGTCATTTATAGAATAATCCACCTGAAAATTGTAGATGAACCTTTTTGTCAAGTTCATATGCTGCTTTAACTAAAATATCATCATCTGGACCATAAAACCTCTGTTAGCATTATTTAAATCATATGACTTATTCAACCAAATTAGATATGAAAGGATAAATATCTATAAATATCAAATATTTACAGGTTAAACACCACACTTTTAAAATAATAAATTTATTAGTTATCTAAAAATAACCTTTCAATTAAAATAGAATTTATAAAATTCAGTGGGATATAGTTAAAACAGCATTACACATAAATGTTTATAATTAAATTATTATATTAGAAAATAAAAAATAATAAGCCCTGTTAGCTTAGAAATGTAAGAACATCACTCCCTAAAGATATTTAAGTTACATTTAGAGAAACAGTGACTGCATTGAGTGAGATAGGAAAGGGATTGATTTTTTTCATTTTAAAGTTTATTATAATTGCATGTTTATCAAATACATATTACTTTGTTAAAATATTAAATGATCTTAAAATAGATCTAAATATATTTAACAAACTTGTCAAAACTCAAGTCTGAGGTCCATGGTTCCATCCCTCCATTCCCTCTTCCAATTCAAAATCGGAAGTTTCATTACAAAAGGTTTGTTTTATTTTTGTTTTGTTATGTTTGGGATCACACCCAGCTGGGCTCAGGATTTACTCCTGACTTAATATCCAAGTAGCACTATAGCACTGCCATCCATCGCTCATCGATTTGCTCGAGCGGGCACCAGTAATGTCTCCATTGTGAGACTTGTTGTTACTGTTTTTGGCATATCGAATATGCCACAGGTAGCCTGCCAGGCTCTGTTGTGAGGGCGAGATATTCTCAGTAGCTTGCCAGGCTCTCCGAGAGGGGTGGAGGAATATTCAAATATAACTCTGAAAATGCTTGGGGAAACAAAACGTGGTATTAGGGAATCAAACAAAGGCCTTACTGGGTTTACCATCTGGTTTTTTAATTTGTTTGTTTCTTTATTTGGCAAGTATAATTTTTTTAAATCATTTTTTAATTAGTTAATGAGTCACCATGAGGGTGCAGTAATAGACTTACACATTTTCATACTTGGGTTTCCCTCATACAATGTTCGAGCACCCCTTCCTCTACCAGTGTCCATTCACCACCACCAGTGAACCTAGTATCCCTCCCACCTCCCAACCCCATCCTCCCTCCCCCCACCCCACCCCTGCCTCTGTGGCAGGGAATTACCTTTTGTTCTCTCTCTCTCTCCTTTTGGGTGTTGTGGTCCGCAATAGGGGTATTGAGTGGCCATCATGTTCAATCTATAGTCTACTTTCAGCACGCATCTCCCCTCCTCAGCGCGTTCTCCAACCAGAGCTTACTTTATGTTCCCTTCTCTATCTGAACTGCTTCCCCGCCCCCCCCACCCCCGCATGTGAGGCCAGCCTCCAAGCCATGCAGCCAACCTCCTGGTAATTATTTCTACTATTCTTGGGTGTTAGTCTCCTACTCTGTTATTTTATATTCCACAGATGAGCGCAATCTTTCTATGTTGTCTCTCTCTTTCTGACTCATTTCACTTAGCATGATACTTTCCATGTTGATCCAATTATATGCAAAATTCATGACTTCATCTTTTCTAACAACAGCATAGTATTCCATTGTGTAGATGTACCAAAGTTTGATATCAAGGGTATATAAAGCACTGGTTGAACTCTACAAGGAGAAAACATCCAACCCAACCAGAAAATAGGGCAAAGAAATGAACGGAAACTTTTCCAAAGAAGAAATACGAATGGCCAAAAGGCACATAAAAAATGCTCTGCATGACTAATCATCAGGGAGATGCAGATCAAAACAACTATGAGATACCACCTCACACCACAGAGAATGGCATACATCCAAAAGAACAAAAGCCACCGCTGTTGGAGGGGATGTGGGGAGAAAGGGACCCTTCTACACTGTTGGTGGAAATGCCGACTGGCTCAGCCCTTCTGGAAAACAGTATGGACACTTCTCAAAATTTAGAAATTGAGCTCCCATTCGTCCCAACTTCTGGGAATATATACCACTTCTGGGAATATATCCCGGAGAAGCAAAAAAGTATAGTCGAAATGACATTTGCACTTATATGTTCATCGCAGCCCTGTTTACAATAGCCAGAAATTGGAAAAAAAACCAAGTGCCCGAGAACAGATGACTGGTTAAAGAAACTTTGGCAAGTATAAAATTTGAAGCAAAGAGTTTCTTTCTGTCTAGGACTTAGTCAAAAGTCTACGATCAAATTCCCTTATAAAAATGAATGGACAGGGGCTAGAGCAATAGCACAGTGAGTAGGGCGTTTGCCTTGCACACGGCCGACCTGGGTTCGGTTCCCAACATCCCATATGATACCCTGAGCATGGCCAGGAGTAATTTAATTCCTGAGTGCAGAGCCAGGAATAATCCCTGTGCATTGCCGGGTGTGACCCAAAAAAGAAAAAAATGAATGGACGTAAGTGAATGGCATGGCAATATTTGAATCGAATGCCCCAGACCTGGAAGTTGCCCTTTTTGAAAAGCCTGTCCAGGTAAGCTTATTATCTTGGCTGATTTAATGTGTTCTTCCTTGACTGAATTTTAAATTTATTTTTCTTGAGATTTTGCTGGATGGCTTTGCATCCACTGCAGAGTCATCTTGCTCACCACCTAGGGAACCCCACCCCCACATGGAGGGCATGGCCACGGCTCTGGATTTCTACATGGTCTCTTTGTATCAGGAGCATGTGGAGAATTGCAGTTTATACTTAGGAGCTCAGGGGAGGCATTGGACTTCCTAGTGCTCCATGATTATTGGGTTTTGAAATACCAAAGCTTTGTGATGTTGTTCTTTTTAAAATAAATATATTTCAAACTTAAAAAAATAAATGGATGGATATGGGAAGTATCATGCTGAGTGAAGTAAGTCAGAAGGAGAAGGACAGACAAAATGCACTCATTTCTGGGATATGAAAAAACATATTATGAGACTAATACCCAAGGAAAGTAGGAACAAATGGACCAGATCAAATATTCCTGAAAGCCTTCTTTAAGGGCTGGGGGAGAGGGCCGCTGGAATATTGAAGGGACCACTATGACAATGATAGTTGGAAAGGACCTCTCTAATGGGATATAAAAGTGGGTAAAGGATCAAATACGATGGCTTCTCACTATTTGTATTGAAAACCGTAATGTCCAAAGGTAGGGGGGGAGAAAGAGAGAGAGAAAGAGAGAGAGAGAGAGAGAGAGAGAGAGAGAGAGAGAGAGAGGAAAAGAAAATAGAAAAATCCCTGCCATAAGAGGCAGGCTAGTGCAGATGGGGATGGGGGTGGCAGGAGGGATACTGGGGATATTATTGGTGGGAAATGTACAGTCAGACATTACTTAGTGCCTTTTGACAACTGAATATAGATAGTCTTGGAAAGGAATAAAGATATCAGTAAAAATGCCTGTGTCTCTGGTTTCTCTCTACAAAAAAAACCCAACCGGTTACTAGACAATAATAAGCCAACAATTAATAAAGGCGAAATTCTCCGATTAGGGGAACAAGTACACAACTTGACTACAAGGCTATTTATAATGTAGTATTTCCCACAATAGCAACAAAAAGTGATACAAATAGAATAAATACATATATAACTATGAGATAGAGCAGATGTTTAATTTAATAAATAAACACTGCAAGAAACTATTTTATATATATATTCAAAAACTAAATTGAAACAAGTAAAGATAAAATGGAATTGTTTCATTAAACATAGAATGCATATTATAAAGTATTTCTAGAGAAGAAACAAACTATAAAGAAAATAGAATAAAGGAAAATTAAGAGATATTAGAAAAATGTGGGCCACAGTAAAATGCTCTAACCTATGATGTAAAGGAAAAACCAGCAGAAGAGCAGAGGACAAAGAGGACAAAAAGAGTGTGGACACACACACACACACACACACACACACACATACACACATTCAAATAAATGATGTTTAAACTCTCAAATTTCAAATGCAGTATTTCAGGTACATATTAAAAAAAAATTGAAACTGCTAATAGATTTAGAAAAAGAGATTCGTAAGCACAGCAAACTACAATAGATGACAAAACCAAGACAATATACTATTTTCATCTAACAAAACTATGTATCAATCACTTGTGTCACTTGTCATCACGTTGACCTTCGATTTGCTCGAGTGGGCACCAGTAATGTCTCCATTCGTCCCTGTCACATGCTAGTGTAGCCCAGTGGTACCTGCTCGCTCCAGGGACAGAAGGAGCCTCAAACCACTGATTTAGGGTTTTGACGAAACCTGACCATCTTGCTGGTGGGCAGCCATGCGTCTTTTGATGTTCAGTGGAACCCAGTTGGTAACAGCTTTAGTCCAGCGGCCATCTAGAAATCACATTATGTGTCCAGCCCATCTGATTTTTGACACCTTGGCAAACGAGACAGCCTCCAGGATTCTTCATTGACGACAGAGGTTGGAACTCCGGATTCCTTCTCTCACTTGAGTGAAATGTGATACTCCAAGCATAACTCTTTCCATTCCTCTTTGGGATACCCAAATAGCATTCTCATTCTGTTTGCGTACGGCCCAGGTCTCTGAAGCATATGTTACTACAGGAAGAATGGTGGAGTCGAAAAGATGTGTCCAGAGTCAGAGGTTCTTTGTCCTCTTGAAGGCGTTCCATGCTGTTCTCTTCCTCCTGTGCAGTTCTGGCACCAAATTGTTCCTCATGTTGAGTTCTCGACCCAGGTACATCTAGCTGCTGCATTTGGAGATGTTCATTCTATTGAGAGTAAACGGAGCATCAGGGGCTAGTTAGTTTTTCATGAACATTGTTTTGGTGAGATTCAGCTGCAGTCTGACCTTTCCACAGTTTCGGTTGAAATCGGCATTTGTGCCACTTGGCTAATGTTTGGTGTCATGAGAATGATGTTATCAGCAAAGCGGGTGGTGTAGTTGCCAACGGTCTATCTTCACCCCCATTCCTTCCCATTCCAGTCGTCGCATGACGTTCTCAAGGGTGGTACTGAAGAATTTTGGTGAAATTGTATCACCCTGCTGAACCCCTCTCTTTAACTCAGTGATCACTTCCTTGTAGAATGGTGAGATCCTGGTGGTGAATCCATAATACAGCTCATGGGGGATCTTGATGTACTGAGTTTGAACACCCTGTTTGGCTAGGGCTTCGATAACTGCTTCAATCTCGACATAATCAAAGACCTTCTTTAAATCAATGAACATTATATAAAGCGGCATCTTGAACTCTTGCAAAACTTCAATGAGCTTGTTCACTGTATGGATATGGTCAATCATGCTGAATCCTTTTGGAACCCAGCTTGCTTGAATGGTTGTCCTTCGTCTAGTGTTCTGCCTATTCTATTCAGGATGACTCGAGTGAACAACTTGTAGACGATAGACAACAGGCAGATTGGGCCATAATTGACAATGTCATGGATGTCTCTCTTCTTGAACAACAGAAGGGTCCTACTGGTTTTCCATTGGGATGGAACCTTGCATTCGGACAAGAAGCATGTGAGGAGCTGAGCCAGTGACTAGTATTGGCAGCAGATTCTTCAGGTGTTCAGGTCTGACGTTGTCTGGACCAGGTGCTATACTTATCTTTACCAATGAAATGGTATGTCAGATTTTGGAAGGGAGGATGTTGAGAACTACATATCCATCCTGCAGAATTTAGAATGTGGGCAGGTGGACGTGGCTGTCGGAGAGATCTGAGTAGAAGTCATGAATAATCCTCTCCATTGCCCTTCTGGAAGATGTGATAGATCCATCAGGATGTGTATATATAATTCTCTCTGTGTCTGTAGATAGAAATTCAGGTTGCCACTTTCTCACTCAGAAGCATGTACCATATTAAAAATAATCAGGATATATTTATTTATATCTTTGTATTTTTAATATTATGTGTTAATTAGGAGGCCCTATAACAAAATCAGCAGTGATTCTAAGCACAGGAGAGAGGAGAGGAAATATCTAGATTTTGATCATATGGAAGAATTCTCATCTGAGAGCCTTTTTGGAGCCCAGTAACCTGTGTTCTTTGAACGTCCTTCATTATTAGGAAGCTTCACCTTGTCTGTAATGCCTTGAGTAAGAAAGAAAATCCCTGTTTCCCAGGCTTTGAAATCACCATTCCAATCTGTGTCTGCAAGGATCTCTGAGCCTTAGATAAGTTGTGTATTTTCTCAGATCCTTAGTTTTGTATGTAGAATGAGAACTGAAGAGAATTCCTTGGAGAGATATATTGAAAAGAGTAATACATAAACTGATATGCATGGCATCGAACTTGTAAGCAATATTAAATGAGAAGAAAAAGTGAGTAGCCAGTTTTAAAGATTCTGAGAGGAAGAGATGCTGGGAGTTGGGGTGAATATGGCTTTGTGTGGGAGGCAAATTAATAGATAAAACTAGAAATCCTGTATCTGGTAGTGCCTTTGGGGAATAATGCAGAGAACTGAAGACAATTGCTCTGAAGTGCAGGGTGAGATCAGAAATAGATCAGAAATAGATGAAATCTTACTGATCAAGTCATGGCTCAGATGAGTGCTAATTAGTTTTCTGCTCATTTCTCCCTGTCAATCCTATATGGAGAATGTGGACAAGAACCAGGGAAGAATCTTGGTTCCAGTGATGCCAAGTCCCACTTGTATGCTCCCATACAAAGCCATATTCACCTCAACTTCCAGCATCTCTTCCTCTGGTTTATTTAACCCTTAGTAGCAAGGGTTTTTACCATCGTGTGAAATGAAGAAAATTGTGGTCAAAGGCAGGTAGAAAAATGAGTCTATACAGTTAATATGTAGCTACTAAGGGTTAAATAAAATATTTGTCACAGGAAGTCAAATAACTCCAACAAGTATATGTCAAAGAATGGTGCTCAATTAGTATTGCTATTACTATAGCACTGGAATTAAAATCTGTAACTTTTTCATGTACCATGCTTGTCCTTTGCTTTTGATTTGTTTAGGAAACAATCTAGTCAGTCATCTGCTTTTGTATGGGAAAAGAAAAAAAGTTTTAAACTTCTAACTTCAAAGTTTTCATATGCTATCAGCCTTCATTTATTTATACTGCAGCCCCCGAGAACCTCAATCTATCTCTGTGCCTGTTTCACAGCCCCTGCTCTCCCTCTCTACCTTACTGTGGCTCGTAGTGGTCAACAAAGATCAAGGCAGAATAGTTTAGGGCTGTCAATCACTTGTATTTCTTGTCATCCAGTTGATCTTCGATTTGCTTGAACAGGCGCCAATAACGTCTCCATTCATCCCTGGCGTGCTAGTGTAGCCCAGTGGTATCTGCACAGTCCAGGAAGATGAAGAGCCTCAAACCGTTCCTCCAGTGTTTTGACAAAGAAGTCTATTGTCGAAAATGGTGTGATGTGATCAATGCCTTCTCATTTCGGTCAGACCAATGATGTCGCACTTGATCTGCACTTGCACCATCGGGTCCTCAATGGATGCTTTAGATGCCAGTGTATGTGCGTTGAAAATACAGTCATTTTAGTTCTTCTTTGTTTTGACAGTCTATTTCGGCCCTCAGATTTTGTCAGCCTCTCCTTGCTCATCCTTCTTAATGCTGCCATATTGGGGGCTCTTTCAGTGTCAGGCAAATGAGGCCCATTGTTGTTACTGTTTTTGGCATATCAAATATGCCATGGGTATCTTGCCAGGCTCTGTCGTGCAGGTGGGGTACTCTCGATTGCTTGCTGGGTTCTCCGAGAGGGATGGAGGCTTTTAGGGTGGTCTGCAATCACCCAAGTGTTATCAAGTCAAGGAAATTCAGAGTTGAACCAGAAACAGGGCATCTTTCAAACAAGTGGAGTATTTATTAAAATAAAACTCTTTGAATCATTCCTCTAGAAGAAAAACCTTTAAGAATATAATTTTTTGTTCTGAATTTTCCCAAGATCTGAATTTTCCATCATGGTCATACTGCCCTTTTATTATAAAGTTCTGACACCAAGATATGGGATCATTTATGAGGCTGCTGGAACATAGCATAAAATGGCTAAAAAAAATTAATCGCTCATTTTGATTTAGTCTTCTCTTCTCCCCAGTAATGACTTTGGAAGCCATCCTATTGACCTTCTCTCCTTTTGTTCCCATCAAAATCGATACAGTATGCAATGTCATAAATTTGCTTTGGCTGGTTTTCAGTTCATTGCCAGACCTAACGCTCCGCCTGCGAGGTGGGTGATAATGAAGTTGTGGGTAAGAGGCCTCCTATAATCAGCAGTCATTAGAGTAAATGACAAATAGGCAGTCACAACCAGTAGGGTTGGTGAAATATTGATCAAGATGCAGCCTTGGAAAGTTAAACTTTACCGGCAGTTCTACGGGCAATGAAACAGTAGTAGCTTCAAAGCTACAATTCATAATAGTAGCTTCATAGTACTAGGTTCAAACAATTTTCTTATCAAGGATTATTTCTTGATAAACCAGAGAGGAATACCAGTAATTTGTGTGCTTCGCTAGGTCACTAGGCCCTGTGATTTGAATGTTAATATTATCTGAAAGTTTCCTCACAGACACACACACACACAGAATAACAAGTTACCAGTTTATGTGCCCTATGAGTCAGTCAAGTGGAAACATAATATTCAGCATCATACCGTACTTTCTAATTTTTACAGTTTAGTTTTCCCTTAACTTACTGGACTACTTGGAAAATATACCTTCAAAAGAAATTGAAACTGATTTTAAAGGATCTGCATCTTTATATAGAAGTGTTTTCATTACTCTATTACTTAGTATTCTTCAGATTTTTCTGTTTGGATATTATTGATCAGTAACTATTTAAGACAAATTTTTTAAAATTTTCAGGTAGAGGATTATATTCAGAAAACTATGAATAACTTGTTTTTCTGCAGCCCTTTTGCTGTGTATGTTGGCATAAGCACAGCTTTTCTTTTTAAAACAATCTTATAAATTAAAACAATTACTTTTGCAATAATAATCCAAGTTTTTCTGGATATGTACATTTTGGCTTAACTATATTAGCCAATATCTGTCTGAGTTTTTTTTTAAACATAGGTTCTTTTAAATAGACTGGTTTTAACTTTTTCTGGTTTGGAAATCAAAATAATTTATCTCAAAAAATTAGTCAGAAATATTTTCTGATATAAATCAGTCACTGTTACTGTCACTGTCATCTCATTGCTCATTGATTTGCTCGACCGGGCACCAGTAACATCTCCATTGTGAGACTTGTTGTTACTGTGTTTGGCATATCAGATAAGCCATGGGTAACTTGCCAGGCTCTGCCGTGTGGGCGAGATACTCTCTGTAGTTTGCCAGGTACGCCGAGAGGGGCAGAGGAATCGAATCCTGGTTAGCTGAGTGCAAGGCAAACTCCCTACATGCTGTGCTATCACTCCAGCCCATATAAATCAGTATTCAGTGAAATTTATATCATACCACCATAATACTGGTTTGGAGGAGGAAGGGTTTATAGGCATACCTGGTGGTGCTTGGGTAGACCATGCGGTGCTGGGAAGGCCAAAAACAAGGCAAAAATTCAAATCCTACATTATCTGTTTGACTGAGATTCACATCGTTCTTTCTTAAAAGTCTTACAGAATTTAAAAGTAAATCCTAGAAATCATATTCTGAAAGTTCTCTGGAATATTCTATTTTAAGGATTCAATTTTCAAATTGACTTAAATTTTCTATTACTTTAGTGTCATTATGAGATATTGATGTTTATTGCATAGAATGTTCAGATTTATAGCAATAGCTTCTGCCACACTCTGTGATGTCTGATAATTAATAATGATTGTTTTCGTTCTTGACTTTGTCTACCTTTCCTTTTAGTGCTTTATTTCTAATTGGGCTTTCAATAGATTGGTACATTTTATTAGTCATTTGAAAAGTCCATATTTTCCTTATACTGTTAGTATTCTCTCAGTGTTTTTATTTTTATTTTATTCTTTAATAGTTTTTTCCATTTAATTATAATCGACCTGTGTTATTTATTTATCTTCAACTTTTTTCTTTTATAATTAAAGTTATTAATTTTCTCAGCAGAGCTTCTTACCTTATATAAGTCTTCATGCAAAATTTGATAGCATCTCAATTTTTCCAGTTTTTAAAATTTTATTCAGTTCAGAAAGAATTATAATTTATTTTGAGAGATGATTTTTTTTTGCTTTTTTTTTTGGAGTCACACCCGTTGATACACAGGGGTTACTCCTGGCTCTGTACTCAGGAATTACCCCTGGGGGTGCTCAGGGGATCATATGGGATGCTGGGATTTGAACCTGGGTCGGCCGCTAAAGTTTATCTAGCAAATGGAACTTAAAAATGTTTGCTATGTATTTACAAAGAACATTTTCTAGTTTCTTTCTTTTCCGTTTCTCTCATCCCCACGCCACACCCCACCACAAACTCTTCACTTCCTTGTTCCTCTATCAACTATTATAAATTTATCCCCAGATCCAACCAGACTTACACAGTCTTGGACTATAAGAGTTTTATCATTCTTTCAACAACACTTTTATCTTACGTTACATATCTACTTACACATACTTATCTGCATGAATAGTATTTATTTGGTTTGTTTTTGTTTTGGGGGCACTGTGGAAGTCCAGGTTTACTCTTGAATAAGTGTTCAGAGAGGACTCCCAACGAAGTTAGGGGAACTATACGTGGTGTTGGTCATGGAATCTGGATCTACCACATGCAAAGCAAGTGCCCTACATCTGGTCCCTATATGGTCCTAGTGTTATGTTATTCTCTCAGAAAGACTCTTTGTCTAGCCAGTAATACTAAGTACTTTTTAATCACTCAGTGTTTTTCTCCATTAAAGCACTCATTAACTGTCAGCAACTATTTGAAAGTATGGTAGAACAGTTGCTTTAAATCTTCCCCTTAGTATTTTCCCTTCCACTTCTCCTGATGCTAAAACCAACCCTCTAATACTTGGTATGATATGGCTGGCTGGTAACAGTAGTAATTTTGGATGCTGGGCATGATTAGCATGAGAGCCTTTTCTTGGAACTGATGTTGTATATCCTTATTGGTGCCTTTAAACTGGAAGATAAAAGTTAAGTTACTGGAAACCATATTCATCAGATTTTATCATTTTTGAACAACACAGCTGAATACAAGCCTAATAAGCAAAGAAAATAGGGGTCCAGAGTGATAATACAGTGGGTAAGGCATTTGCCTTGCACATGGCTTGGCAGGTTCAATATCTGACATCCCACATGGTCCCTGGAGAACTTCCAGTAGTAATCCTGTGCAGAACCAAGAGTAACACTGAGTGTAACCAGGTATTTTCCTCAAAAAGCAAAAAAAAAAGGAAACAAACAGGGACATTTGAAATATTATTATAAATTTATCTCAGATCCAACCAGATTTACACAGGCTTGGGACTCTATATCTAATATATCTTTTTTTAGGATCCTTAAGCATGCTAAAACTTGAGATGATACCATTTAGATTATGAAATATCTCATTATTTCGAGCATTATAAAAATAATAGGAAATGACATCTTGACCAAACCGAGATATGTATATTTTATTCAGAGTCTTAAACTCACATCTGGACATGAAAATTGATTGTGTTAAACACGGCCAAGAAACACATAGACAGAAACTATGCTGGAAATATTAAAATTTTCTACATTCCTAGACAGTTGTTGAACATAGAACATGTGCAAAAATATTAAATGATTGAAGGAATAAAACACATAAGATGAAAAGTAGAAGAGAGGGAGCCAGAGAAGCAGTACAGTAGTAAACGAACATGCCTAGCACTCAGTTGATTGCAGTTTGAGTCCCCATACCATGTATCCTCTCTGAGAATTGCCAAGAATGTTCTCTTTGCACAGAACCAGGAGAAAGCACAACTAGCCAAAAGGAAAAACAAAATAAGCAAAAACAATAGGAGATAGGAAGCAAATTTTTGAGTTACATTGAACCTGAATGACTGTTAGGAGATGTGTACTGTTAGACAACTAATGGTAGAAAATCGCTAAAATGCCAAAGAGCAAACATGCTCAATTTCATTCTTGACTATTCATGAACTTAATATTGGACAGCTTCTTATTAGCTGCATCCTCTTCTTCCATCTTACTGCAGTTTCCCTCCCCCAACTTTTTATCTAGCCCTAAGTCCCCACTGAATCCCATTAAATTTGTTGCATCACTCCTTGGTTTCACAGAACCACCAAACAATGTCTTCTAGAATCTTCTTCCTTTGACACAGCTTCATATTCCTAGCCTATCCACCTTCTACCTCTCTATTAAAAATATAATTATTTCCTCAGTACCAAATCTGAAGAGGTTAAGAGTGCTTTATATTCAAGGATACTGAAGAGAGAAAAGATAAAATGTGATCTGGGGGGTATTCAAACTTCACAAAATTTTGCATCTAATTGACTATTTATTTAAGGTAGTTTATTTCTAGAGTTATTTGGGAGAATGTTACTTAGGAAAATAGTAATTTAAGCCAAAATTTGGGCCTCAGAATTTCAAACCAATCACCAACCACTAGGATACATGTTTTGGAGTAGAGTGGAGACATGAAGTGAGACAAATGGCATGCTGCAAATCACATTTGAAAAATGTCCTTGAACATGTCAACCTAAATGCCATTTCCTTCTTGCTGGAGTCCTGCTATACAGGCTGTACATCATGGAAGTGCATGATCAATCTAGTTCCAACAAAATACTGAAGTAACTTCTGAAGGTATTTTCTCCTGAAGGTATTCTGGTCGCAGAGCAGTGAGCCCGGTGTAGGATATCATTGGTTTGTCCTTTCTCCCTTGCCACAAAGAGTTTAGGCGTATCTGGTAATAATCTCTAAATATTTTAAGACAACACTGGTATGTCCTGTTCTCCTTGCTACAGGGAGCTTAGGTTTATCGGGTCACACCCATCAAAGTGCTCCTGAGTCATTCCCATTCCTTTGTCTAACTGTAACCACTTCTCTATGCTCTCTTCCCCAACCAGCTAATCAGCTTTTCCCCTAATCAGACTCTGTTAATTTGTAAGTTCTGACCTTTCTAGGACAGTGAACTTGTCACTGTCATCCATTGCTCATCGTTTGAGCGGGCACCAGTAACATCTTTCACTGTGACACTTATCGTTACTGTTTTTGGCATATTGAATACACCACGGGTAGCTTGTCAGGCTCTGCCGTGTGAGCACGATACTCTCGGGAGCTTACCAGGTTCTCTGAGAGGGGTAGAGGAATCAAACACGGGTTGGCCACACGAAAGGCGAACACCCTACCACTGTGCTATCGCTCCAGCCCACTGAACTTGTATTGTAAGGTAATAGTGCCTTTCCCTTCTCCTCGTGTCTTTTGAATAGTTTACTTTAAAGCAATGTCCATTTTGTATGGACAAAGAAAAACAGTTGTTAATATGCTTTTGTAACATGGGATTTAATTGGCTTCGAATATTATTCACTACTGGAGATCTGCTTTCTCAACTTAAGCCTCAGTTGCCCTTAGTTCCTAGCACCCCAAAGGCAGGGTCCCGATGAGGGACGGGACGGACCCAGGGCAAGCGGTGAGTTATGTGCTACCCTGGCATCGAGATGGGCCTGGCCAAAATGCCTAATGTTTAACTATAAGTTAAGAGCTAGGTCATGGACATGTTATGTCATGATCCAAAAGTAATGACAAGACTAGGACCCTGCTAGGAATAGGAAGGACTAATCTGGCCTGAGCCCTGTAGTCTGAGATTGAGGTGACCCAAGAAAGCAATTCTATAAGCTTAATGCATCTCTTGCTATGTCCATACAAAATGATTAATATTATGAATGCTTATATGTTAGTTGGACAAGGAGAGGAGAAACACACCCATGAGATTCCGCTTGTGTGTGGGTATCCTGCTGAAAGAGAATCTATCCTAGAAGCAGCATCCCCTGCGGGAAAGAAGTTTACCCCTTTTGATTGTGACCACACCTATGTGTAAGCCCCAACCCCTCATGCTTGGGGATTTAACTAGGCTAAGAGTGGGCTGGAGGTCAGTCCCAGAGCCAGATCTGGAGAAGCCAGATTCAGATCCAGATCTAGAGTGAGAAGGAGAATGAAGTAGCATGGGGGAGGAAAAAGCAGGAGGAGAATCAGCAGAGAATGGAGATGGGAATGGAATAAACTGCAACTGAGACCAACCAGCCTGGCCCTTGTTCCTTCCTTTGCCTGCCTCATCATCGCCATAAACCTCCCCGGGCTGGGGGAAGCGGCTGGGGACTACCGAACGTGGGTGGCGGGGGAGATAGAGAGCTGCTGCCCTGTGCCTTGTGTGGTGCCCTCCCTTCCTTTTTTGTGTGTGTTTACACACCATGGGATGTTAAATTAATATCAGTACTCTACCTTTTCATGCCAAAAAGTTCAGATATATACAACAAGTAAATAGATAAAATAAAAGAAAAACATTTAGTAAGCACAGTGGACCTGAGGCATGCTATTCTAATTTTCATTAGCTCTTCTTTCTATATTTTAATAATTTTTTACACCCATGCCATTACCTCTGGAGTTGGACCCCAATTGTACATAGTGCTTGTTGTTGTGTGAGTAAATGTAAAACACTGTTTGTCATCTCTATTTCTGGAAGCTTCCATTTTTCTAGGCCTTTCTTAGAACTTAAATTTTATTATCTCTGATACTTACCTGACTAAAGAAAGCTGAAATGATAGAATCATACTTATTCATGAAGATCATGCTTGACAAGGTGAGAAGGAACCTAGTTATATTGCCTAGCAAATCACAACAGTTTTTTCATCTTGTAACTGTTATCCTTAGTGGGGATTGAGGTTTCATTATTATAGTCTACTTGATTCAGTCACAGAAATATATGTCATCATTGGTTCTTTTTATTTTACTTCAAAGAGATTTTATATATTAAAAAAATAAACTTCAAGCATGATCATATTCTAAAAATAATTGATGATATACAATTCTGGAACATCAAAGATCAACATAATCAAATGACAGATATGAAACAATTCACTCAATAGCAGAGTGCAGATTTGTTTGTGTTTTTCATTGTATTTGATAAATAGAAAACAGATTCTTCAAATGCATATTCTTTGATGAAAATGGAAGCAAACTTGAAATAAATAGTAAAATAATATTAAAAAGCTCAAATATTGTAGTAAAAATAATTTTAAATAATGTAATAATTTAAGTTTGAATAATGTTGAATGTTCGGACGAGCCTCATGAATGAAGGTACCAGCAGAGGAACCCAGGTGTGCAGGATCCAGGGCTGAGATCTCCAAACCTGCTCGGAATAGGACTGGGCCTTCTCCACCCAGACCCCCCATTTTCCAGTAGTTTTGCAGCCACACCCACAAACTGATCCCGGAGCCGTGTAATTCTACCAACAGCCAACATCCAGAGACTATAAGACCAAGCTCCCAGAAGCAAGCAGCGGCAAAGCGGCCACGCTACATCTAATAGCCTTGTTCTCCCTCTTGGAGAATCTGACAAGCTACCAATAGTCTATTGCCCATACGGGAGACCCTTGCAAGTGCCCCATAGCGTATTCATATCCCAAATACAGTAAAAGATATATACATACCTCTCGAGATTCTGGCAAGCTGTCGAGAGTATACCGCCCGCAGAGCAGAGCCTGGCAAGCTACCCATGGTTTATATTTGATATGCCAAAAACAGTTAATGATAGGTCTCATTGCCCTCAAAGAGCCTCCAATTGTTAGGAAAGACGAGTAAAGAGAGGCTGCTAAAATCTCAGGGCTGAGTGTAATAGAGACATTACTGGTGCCCACTTGAGTAAATCAATGAATGATGGGATGACAGTGACAGTGAATGTTGAATAATCGATAGATAATTTATATTAAATAAAAATAAAACATCGAAATTTGTAGGGTATAGGTAAATCTTTCCTTAGAAGTATATTTATAGTATTAAATGCTTATATTAGCAAAAAAAGAAGTCTGAAATTAGATTTCAATCTTAAGCAACTAGAAGAGGATGAACGAAACAAGTATAAATCACAAAGAAATGATAAATATTAGAAAATAATAATAGAAAGCAGCATAACCGTTAAAGACTGTAATAATGAAAAGATTATTATTCTTAAAAAGATAAATTATTCTTAAAAAGATAAATATACTTAATAATAAAATTATACCCAGATAAATTTTTTAAAAAGTAGAAGTGACAAAAATTCCCAAAGTAAAATAGATTGAATCAGTAACAATTAACAATACTGCAGAATATAAAAAGATAACAAGAAAATAGTAAAATTAATATTATAATAGTGATTTGATGCTATAGAATAAAAACTTCTTAAAATCACAAACTTAATTTAAAATAATTATGCATTAGAAATAACCCTATATCTGTATTTTATCAAATTCTTATTTAACCTATTCACAAAGTGAAAGGAAACAGCCTATTTACAAAATAGCCTATTCAGAAAGTAAAAGCCAGGAATATATAAATTCAGTAGTGAAATATCCCTAATATTTAAGGAAAAGGTTATATTTAGCAATATATATTGCACAATATAAAGTTAGCAAAGGTATTTTAATTATTTTATCAAGTCAGTATCATATTATTATCAGAAAAAGCAAATAAAGAAATTAAATGTAAAAAACTGTACTTTGATGGACATATACACAAAATGATTAGAAAATTATTGAGTTGAACCCAGCAATTAAATAATAATGTATAATTTAAGCAAGCCAGTTTTACAAGAATGCAGGGTTGGTTCAACATAAAAATGAAATCATAGTAATTTCAAACAGATAATCTGAATTATTTACTGGAAATAAAACTAGAAGAAAAAGAGTTAATAAAACCACAAATCAACAAATTTTTTCCCCCAAAGATATCCTCTTAAATTTTTGTTTCTTTTCTGTGTTCCACCTGGCAGTGCTCAAGCTTACTCCTGTAACTGTGCTCAGGAAGCTCTCCTGGTGAGGCTCAGGAGTGATTGGGTGGTCCCAGAGATCAAATAAAGTTTGACTACATCCAAGACAAGTGTACTACCACTGTACTGCCACTCTAGCCCCTATACTACAACTTCTTTACCACTCAATCATTATTAGGCCCTTGGGTTATTTCCAAATCTATTCTATGTAAACAGTGCTGCAATGAATTAATGTCCCTAAATTTTTATTCAGTGTTTTTTAATTCATCAGAGATACCTGGGCAAAAGTACTCTAGATCTGCTTGAGCATTTCTTTCTTGCAGTCACTTTGATAAAGTTTATTCTTACAGTTATGTAATAACTCACTGTTATTTTATTTCAATTTCCCTGATAATCAGTGATACTGAGTAGTTTATTCATGTGTGTTTTCCTTCTGTGTCTTCTTTGGTGAAGTGTCTCTTCAGTTACTCTTCTCATTTTTTGATGATGTTGTTTGATTTTGTTGCTGCTGTTAAGTTTTGTGAGTGCTTCATAAACCTTCAGTAGTAACTCTTTTGTCAGAGTATGTGAATAGTTTCTCCTATCCAGTGGGTGTATATTTATTTTACAATAGTTTCTTTCACAGTAAAGAAACATTGGTCATTTGATGTGTTTGATTTTCATTTTGTTTTCATTGTCGGTGGAGTTGAATCAATGAAGGTATCCACACGGTAATATAATGGAGCTATTTTTCCCCTCAGCTTTCTCCACTGCTGAGTAAATTCAGGTCTACCATGTAAGTGTTTAATCCATTTTGAATTTATGCCTAGTGTGATATTGTGGTCTAAAAAATTATCAATATTAACCCTCTGGAAACGTTTTGTTTACATAACCTATATCTCAATTAATAATACTCATTGTCCAAGCATAAGTTGCAAAATGATTTTTTCCTTCTATCTTCAAATAATAGTTATTTTTAATAATAAGTTTTTCTGACAAAAATTCAGTTTACCTCCTAGATAGTTCTTGAATATTTCTTATTTCTTCTAACTTCATCCCACTTTCTTATTAAAACTTCTTATAATTTCCTGTTATTGTAGCCACAATTTATTGTTTACTGTGTACGTAATATATATTTATCAAGCAAAAGTTTTTTCTTTACTAATTATTTTTTTATTTATTTACTTTGGCTTTTTGGGTCACATCTGGCGATGTTCATAGATTACTCCTGGCTGTGCACTCAGGAACTACTTCTGGAATGCCAGGGATTGAAACCATGTTGGCCACGTTCAAAGCAAATGCTCTCCTGACTGTGCTATTGATCCAGCCCTTTATTAGTCATTTAACTTTTATTTTGATGTGCACATCAGAATTCTCTAAAGAAATACACTACAATTAGTATACATACATGAAAAAATTGCTCTTTTAGAGACTTTACTATGAAGACTGACAAGCCCAAAGTCTGCAGAGTAATTAAGCAGGATAGGAACTCAGGGAAGGTGTTACTTTGCTGTTAGTCCTTACAGAGGACTACTGACAGAATTTCCCTCCTAGATATTATTTTTATGGAATGAGATTATTCTTGATTTGTTTCTCCATTCCTTTTTATGCTGCCCTTCAAGGCAAATAAAGATGCTAATGTTATTAAATGGCACGTCTCCAGGAGCAGCAACTTCTTAACAAATATATCTAAGTTATTGGTGTGTGTTAGAAATTACTTAGAAAAAGTGAATTACTGATATTTTATGAGGAACAACCATTACTGTTAAAAGCCTAACAATAGATGAAGCAGACCAACTTGTAACTAGAAGTTGTCTTAAATCAAATGCTCATTATATCTTTACCTGAAAGTCATTTAATAAGAACATGTTAGACTGTGTTTCCAATCCAACTCATTTATATGTTTTTTTTAATTTATTTTATTCTTTAATTAGTGAGTCACCATGATGGGACAGATACAGATTCATACATTTTCGAGCTTGTTTTTCCCTCATACAATGTTCGCAAACACATCCCTCCACCAGTACCCATTCTCCACCATCAATAAATCCAGTATCCCTCCTACCCCCCAATCCCATCTCCCCCCCACCCCACCCTGCCTCTGTGGCAGGGTATTCCCTTTTGATCTCTTTCTCTCCAATTGGGTGTTGTGGTTTACAATAGGGGCATTGAGTGGCCATAGTGTTCAGTCTCTAGACTACTTTCAGCACGTATCACCCTTCCCTCGCAGGATCTCCAACCACATTTTACTTGGTGTTCCCTTCTCTATCTGAGCTGCCTTTTTCCCCAGCATGTGAGACCAGCTTCCAAGCCATGGAGTCAATCTACTGGTACTTTTTTTTTTTACTATTCTTGGATATTGGTCTCCTACTCTGTTATTTTATATTCCACAGATGAGTGCAATTTTTCTATGTCTGTCTCTCTCTTTCTGACTTATTTCACTTAGCATGATACTTTCCATGTTGATCCACTTTTGTGCAAAGTTCATGACTTCACTTTTTCTAACAGCTTCACAGCATTCCATTGTATAAATGTACCAGAGTTTCTTTAACCAGTCATCTGTTCCCTTCGAATCTTTTTGAACCTTAAATCTATGTTGTCAGATACTAGTATGGCCACCCCAGCTTTTTTGAGGGAGTTATTTGCCTGCAGGATTGTTTTCCATCCTTTGACTTTGAGTCTGTGTTCGTTCTGATTATTCAGGTGTGTTTCTTGCAGGCAGCAGAATGTTGGGTTTAGTTTCTGGATCCATTTTGCCACTCTGTGTCTCTTAATTGGTGCATTTAGGCCATTGACATTGAGAGAGATTATTGTCATGGGGTTTTGTGTCATCTTCCTTTGGGGTTTGTTGTTCTTGTGGGGTTCTTCCTTGTCTTACAATAGCCCCTTTAGTCCTTCTTTCAGGTTTGGTTTTGAGTCTATGAAGTTCCTGAGCTGCTGTTTATCTGAGAAATAGTGTATGGTTCCTTCAAGTTTGAGTGAGAGTTTAGTTGGATAAAGTATTCTTGGTGATGTGTTTATTTCGTTGAGTTTTTTCACTATGTCCCACCATTGTCTTTAGGCTTGGAGGGCTTCCTCTGATAGGTCTGCTGTAAATCTGAGTGGTGCTCCTTTGTATGTGATTTTCTTTTTTGACCTTGCTGCTTGCAGAATTGTGTCTCTATCCACAGCATCCATCATTCTGACTATGATGTGCCTTGGAGTCTTTTTATTTGGGTCTCTTTTTGCTGGTACTTTTCGGGCTCCTTGGTTCTCGATGCCTGCCTCCTCCAGCTCTGGGAATTTCTTAGCAATGATGTCTTTCACTGTGTTTTTTTCATTGGGGTTCCTTCCCTGAGCTTCTGGTACTCCAATGATTCTTATGTTGTTCCTCTTGAAGTCTTCCTCTAAGACTCTGATTCGCTCTAGGACCATTTTGAGGTATTTTGCCATTATTTTTTGTTGCCTGCAAGCATTCTGCAGCTCATCTTCAAGCTCACTGATTCTGTCTTCGGCTGTAGTCACTCTATTGTTGAGGGCTCCTGCTGATATTTTTAATTCGTCTACTGATTTCTTCATTTGTGTGACTTTTGTTCATGACTTTGAAATTTCTGCTCTCCTTTCTTCCTGCATTTTCTTGGTGGATCACTCCAGTGCTTCATTTATATCCTCCCTTAATTTATTGGATGTCTATTCCATGGTTGCTTGGAGTACATCGACTCTCCTCAAGATTTACGCTCCGAATTCTTTTTTTGAAAGATTGTATATGTGGGTAGCCTTTGTTGAGGTTTCTGGAATCTTTTCTTCTTCCTCTCATCGAGGAGGGGACTTTTGCTTTTTCTTTATATTGGTATGGAAGTATAGAGTTGGAACGTTCTAGTTGTCTATCCCTATTCCCTCTTGCTGCGGAAGGAGGGGCTCCTTTCCGCTAAATTGATAATTGTAGCCTCGTTCCTATTCTAGAATTCTTTCTAATTCTCAGGCATTCATCCTGAATTATATGGGGCCTCGGTGACATTTTAAGGCTATGTTCTCCTTGTAAAGTTTCTACTGTTAACGGATAGTTTTTGTGAAGTTAGAATAAGATAATAGACTACTGACATAGTGGGGCTGGAGCGATAGCACAGTGGGTAGGGCGTTTGCCTTACACGCGGCCCACCCAGGTTCGATTCCCAGCATCCCATATGGTCCCCTGAGCACCGCCAGGAGTAATTCTTGAGTGCAGAGTCAGGAGTAACCCCTACGCATCGCCGGGTGTGACCCAAAAAGAAAAAATTAGACTACTGACATAGAATGATTGAGATGCCAGGATATTTTTCAAAGAAACAGGTTATACAGATTATATTAAAAACAAGTAATAATAACTGCGGCCGCTCAGGCAGGAGGCCACACCCCCTTTGAGACCATGTCCACTGAGATGCAGGCCACGCCCACAGTAACCACTTGGGACGCTGGCAGTGTTCAGGACAGGGGCGGTGGCGCAGTTGGGGAGCGAGCAGAGAGGTGTGGCGATGAGAAGCAGGGTCTAGGAGGTCATGGAAGAGCCGAGAGGGGTGGGGCCCACGCCCAACTCACTTATATGTTTTAAAGATGCCTGTTTTAGACACTGTATGGACAATTTCTCTGACCATACATTTCTCTCCCTGTATACAAGTCTACAGATTTGGATCATTGCTTTGAGTCACTCACTCATTCATTCTGTCATTTAGCAGCAAGTTATAGGACAACTATTATGTGCCATTTCTGCTCCTAGTTGCTGAGTGATAATCAAGCATTTCACCCAGGACACACCTGCACAGAGGTCAAATCTAGAGTCTTACGCATGCAGGGCATATGTTCTACCATGTGAGCCACCTTTCTGGCATTTAACAAATGTTTTTGTTGAGGATACTGTGTCCCAAAACTCTTTGCTCTTCTGAAATACATATTTATGCAATGGTGTGCTAGCTGAGAGCATTGCCTAAAATTCTACCATTCATTTTACTGATTCTCATGCACTAGTTTTCAGATCAATAGTACTAGAATCTCCTAGGAATTTCTGATATAAAAAATTTTCGATCTCATCTCTATTCTAGTAAACCATAATAGTTAGATTTGAGTCCATCACTGGTGATTTAACAAGAGTTTCCAGTGGGGCTGGAGCGATAGCACAGCGGGTAGGGCGTTTGCCTTGCACGTAGCCGACCCGGGTTCGAATCCCAGCATCCCATGTGGTCCCCTGAGCACCGCCAGGAGTAATTCCTGAGTGTAGAGCCAGGAGTAACCCCTGTGCATAGCCAGACGACCCAAAAAGAAAAAAAATAAAAACAAGAGTTTCCAGTGAACCTTGTGTAGAAATAAATTTGAAATTTAGTCACTTAGCCTTTTTCCAAAAACAAGTTCAGTAGGAAACACTTTGAGGATTCTTCACCAAAGGGTCATAATTAGTAAATGAACTCTGGAAAATGGGTCTTCTTTCTCTATTCTACCTAACTTCTTGTCATCAATAATGATATTCACAAGGGCTAGTAGCTTAAAACTCTCTTTCACTTTTACATTACTAACTTCTCTAACAGTACTTATTGTTTTACTGTTTGAGTAAACACGCATGTTTGTTTTTACTCTCATTTCTCCTAAATAATCCTCTATCTTTTATAATCTTTTGATTTATTTTTAGCTAGACCTAACTCACATTTCTTATAAGAGTAAATCAGGGTACAAACGGAGGGCAAACAAGATATTTCTCATTATTTAATACCCACACAGCACCCCTCTTGAGATAGGAGAGGTGGAGTCATGGTAATAAAAGTGCACTATTAGTAATACATAAAAAAAAAACTTATCTGTTCCCCCAGCAAAATGTCAAGAGCTATTTGGCTTAGAACCCATTACTTTGTGGGTAATAAAATAAGCATAGATTTTATAATCATATCATAGGACTAAAGGACTCAAAGGAATTTTAAATAAATGATTTCTCTAAATGAGTGAATGCATTAATTGCTATACATGGCATTTAGCTTATCTGTTAATATGTCTCAGTAAATTAACTGATACTACTTCTTTCTTCTCAAGGTGCCTGTGGCTATCACGATGCAATTCAGACAGGATGAAATGCACAACTGAGGCTACATAAGAAATATTATCACAGAAAAGCCTATCGTCTTGTGTGAAAACATATGGACAAAGAAGAAATTAACAGTGGAAAAGCTAGTGGGGCAATAAATATGTGACATTAGCACTAAGAAAATCCATTTAGATATTTAAATAAAGCACTCTAGTGTCTAGCTATTTAAATTGACCTATTGATCTTTTGTTTCAATAAACTGCTCTCACCTTGATTGCCTGGTTAACCTAGTATATATCAAAGGCATATCTTCCTTTCAAAACTTCCTCTTTCTGGGACCAGAGCAATAGCATTGCAGGCAAGGTACTGGGCTCAATCCCTGGCATCTGTTATAGTACCACTTCCTCACCAGGAGTAATTCCTGAGTGCATATCCAGCAATTCTGAGAATTAATGGGGGTGCTCCTTCCCCCCCAAATAAAACATTCTTTCTTCTTATATATTAATTTAAATCTTTTATTTCCCTCTCTTTTGGTTCCTTCCATAGTCTTTCAAAGTGTTAAAACCTAAGAAATTATACCAACTACATTAATAAACTTGCAGGTAATTATTAAGGATAATTGATAGGGATGACCTGAGAATGTGGATTGGGAGGTGACAGTTTCTGGAATCCAAGCTAGCCCAAAATATATAAAGGTTAATACAAGAAGCTCAGAAATACTTTTAGATGAAGATGCCAAATATAATCTAGACCTTCTTAAAGGAGAGACTCCAATGCTTGAACAAAGACCAGGCTAAGGGCATCAAAGAAAACCATCATTATTAAGTTCTCTTTAACAATGCCCTTAAAACAGGATTGGAGGGGCATTTTGGAAAACCTGTATAAAATCAGAGTCAAAAACAGTCACTTTTTTTGTTTTAAATGATTATTTAAACAAAATTATTATTTTGCTTTAAATTATTAAAAACATAATTTGAGGTTCCTTGAATGTCTGCCTGTGATGTGATTATTTCCTTCACTTTATGGCTTACATTCTTTATCTTGGGAATTCACTCATAGCTCTTCTTGGTATGTGTACCCGGCTCTTTTCACTTTGAAGAAGTTCTTGTTTTCTCTTGAGTATGTAATTCTCCTTCTCTCATTGCATTTACCAAGTAGACTTATTTCACTATACATCTCCTATCTAAAATTCTTTTGTCTGCGAAGGCAAGTGACAAATCATAAAAGAAAAATATCTCGACAGAGGTAGGAGTGATATTTTACTTTCCTGTAATGAATAATTCCTTGCTCAAGTCTGAGACTAGGGCTCCCTGATAAATGGTGAGGTGTAAAACAATTCCAATGCTTTGACAATCAAGTGGGACTTGGGTGAAGTTTGGTGATGGCTGCATCACACTGGTGAGACAAATGTCGACACCATGTAGATGCTAGTAGCAACCTTTATCAGCTTTGCTCATCCCAGACATGCATAAGTAACAAGATGGGTGAGTAGGATAGCAGAGGATGACACTCTTAGATTATTACTTCTCTTCCCACTTTGCAAGGCATTGCAACAATTGGACCTGCTGCTAATTGGCTGGATTACACAGTGGTTACAGGCGCTTTAATACCAATCACAGTCAAGACCACTGCTGCCTTGCTAGGTGATTTTAGTCAGTTATACAATTTAGTCAGGTATATAGATGTATAATAATGTAATATAAGTATTTATAAGTAATATAAGTATGCGGCAGGGTGATACCATTTCACCAAAAGTCTTCAGTGCCTGGGGCTGGAGCAATAGCACAGTGGGTAGGGCGTTTGCCTTGCACGTGGTCGACCCGGGTTCAATTCCCAGCATTCCATATGGTCCCCTGAGCACTGCCAGGAGTAATTCCTGAGTGAAGAGCCAGGAATACCCCCTGTGCATCGCCAGGTGTGACCCAAAAAGTAAGAAAAGAAAAAAAAAGTCTTCAGTGCCACCCATGAGAACATCATGCGGCAACTGGAATGGAAAGGAATGGGAGTGAAGATAGACGGTCGGCAATTACACCACCTCCACTTCGCTGATGACATTGTTCTCATAACACCAAACATTGGCCAAGAGGCACAAATGCTGGCCGACTTCAACCACGAGTGTGGAAAGGTCGGATGGCAGCTGAATCTCAACAAGACGATGTTCATGAAAACTAAACTGGTCCCTGAAGCTCCATTTGCTCTCAATGGAACAAACATCTCTGAATGTAGCAGCTATGTGTACCTGGGTTGAGAAATCAACATGAGGAACAACTTGGTGCCAGAACTGCGCAGGAGGGAGAGAGCAGCGTGGAATGCCTTCAAGAGCATCGAAGAAGTGGTTAAGAGAATAAAGAACCTCTGACTCCGGGCACAACTTTTTGATTCCACCATTCTTCCTGCACTAACATATACCTCAGAGTCCTGGGCCCTACGCAAACAGGATGAGAATGCTATTCAGGTATCCCAAAGAGGAATCGAAAGAGCTATGCTAGGAGTATCACGTCTCACTCAAGTGAGATAAGGAATCCGGAGTTCTGACCTCCGTCGATGGTCAAGAATCAGGGATGCTGTCTCATTTGCCAAGGCATCAAAAATCAGATGGGTCGGTCATGGAATGCGATTCAGAGACAACCGCTGGACTAGAGCTGTTACTGACTGGATTCCATGGGACGTCAGAAGACCTCGTGGCCGCCCACCAACTAGATGGTCAGATTTCTTCGTCAAATCCCTGAATTAACGATTTGAGGCTCTTCCTGTTCCTGGAGCAAGCAGATATCATTGGGCTGCACTAGCATGTAACAGAGACAAATGGCGACGTTACTGGCACCCGCTCGAGCAAGTGGACGATAAACGGGATGATAAGTTATACAAGTGATACAAGTGAAGTATTTAGAATAATTTAGAGTGCTTAGCATATACTGTGTAAAGTTAGTTAATATTTAAGTTTAGTCACCAGAAGTAATTGGAGACATTACCTTGGAACAGAGAAATAATGCAATAAAACTATTTTAAATAACTATTTTAGTTGAGAATTGAGTATTTTAGTATTAAATGTTCTTAATGATTAAATATATATATTCTTTCCATACATCAGGACATGTGGTAAGCATTTGAAAATAAAAGTTTGTTGTTTATGTATGTATGTATGTTTGTGATCAAGACCAAGAAATGAATCCAAGATGAGAAAAAATTTACCTTACTTAAAAAATTATATCTTCCCCCAAATCCTGTTTTTTTGTACTTCCTAAGAACACATCTCAAGAAATATTCTCCTATAAACTCCAACTTGGAATCTGCTTCCCAGAAACTCTAAACCAATCACTCACCACTCTATGGAATCACCTTTTCCAAGAATCATTGATAAAGAAGATTTTGGGGGGAAGGGTAGTGCACAGAGTAGTGCTTACTCCTGCTTTTGTGTTTGTGGGTAACTCCGAGTGGTACTCGGAGCCTATGTGGTGCAAGGAATTAAACCTGGATCTCCTGCCTGTGAATCATGTGCTCAGACTGGAGCTTTCTCTTTTCTCTATCAACTTTCTACAGTGAAACTATAATTTTATCTCACTACCAGTGTTTCTCACGAAGAAACTGGGATTTATTGATGAGAGAAGACATGACTCTACAATAAAGCAAAAAGGTAATCAACTCATTATTCAAAGTAGAATCACCTACCTACAAATCTTTTAATCATCTTTAAATTCGTGGAGAATATTATAGGTCTTCCAAGACAGATTTTTGCCTAATATAATTTGGATTTTTGCAGTAACTAAATGCAATTGTATGTATGCATGCTTTTATGCATTTATATTTAAATGCATTTTAAATTAAAAAAATACTAATTTGGAGTACTTCCATACTTCAGGTGCCTCACTGAAAATTATACTAAATATAATAACTATCATTCCTATAAATATTTTAGCATGTATATATTTTTGATTCCCTTACTCCTTTGATATTTCCTAAACGATATGTTTAAAATGGATGTATACTTCAATCAAACATTATAGTCTGTGTTTACCACGTAATCAGTTGTCAGTTGATTATCAATGCTTTTGAAGCATAATAATAATTTTAAAAGATAGGAAGCTTTTTAAAAATACAAATTCTCAAGATCTATATTCCCAGACAAAGTAAATTATAAATTTTGAGCAAAAATTGGAGGGATTTTTATACCTTAAAGGTTTCTTGAAAAATTGTAAAGTAAAAAGTGACTTAACAGAGTTTTCTCATGAACATTAAATTAGCTTCTGTTAAAATATTCACCAATTAATGATTGCAACATTCAATTCACTCATTTATTCATTTCTTTTTAAAAAAATGTATTCCTATGGCAAGCATTCCTAGAGTACTTGTCGTGTGTCATGCATAGAGCTAAGTCTTAAAAATTCAGAAATGAAAAATGTACTGCCTTTCATTTTGAGAAAATGCTTCTACTGAGCAGTGAAGGCCAAAGACATTTGAAAAAGTAATGAAATTTCAAAACTTGGTAAAAAAAGTGTCTGCAATAAGTTAAGAAATCTCAAGAATGGTTAAGATTTCTAACTTAAACTATGGAGTTCCAGAGATCTTTCTTGAGTAGGTTTTGGTTTAGCATATCCAAAAGGAATAATAGTTAGGGTAGAAACAAGAGAGCCAAAAAGGACCAGTTCCACGAGCACTCCTGTGGCATCTGGAAAAAGAACACACAAAACTGAACCGAACGCAGTATCTCACAAGGGATCTCATTGAGAAAATTCACTGGAGAAGAGAGTCTTAATCTAAGAGAGACTCAACTCTGAAACACTGAATGGCTGACCTGCTCAGAGTGAACGAACACTCCCGTGGGTTTGGGGAGGGGAGAAGCAGAGAATTAAAGAGAAAGGGTACCAGTAAGCATGCTATCTGTGAATAGTGATAGTTCTATTGCTTTTCCAGTACAGATCTTCTTATATCTTCCTGCCTAATTGCTATGGTAAGGGTTTCAAATACTCTTGGGAAATAGAGTAAGAATATAAATTCTTGTCATGTACTGATCTAAAGGAAAGGGACTCTGTCTCCCTGTCTCTGCCTTTCTGTCTTTCTGTCTCTTTCCCCCCCTCCATATATATACGTATATACATATTTGAAAAGAAACATGTATATATATACACATATATATACATATATATATGTCTCTCTCTCTCCCCCTCTTACCCCTCCTCTGTGCCTCCATCATTTCTTCCTCCCATAGCTTATAGGCTTATATAATGTTAGCTTTGTAACAAGATTCTGATCTTGTTGGGCCCAGCACGGTGTCTGCCTCTCTTAGCCTTTGCTGGGAGCAGCATTTCCAAAGTGACTTCATCCCTATAGGACTGCCATTTGGATCCATCCCAACTAAGTGGACACACCCCTGCCCCAGCACACAAGTTCAAGACTAAGTGCCACGCTATTAAAATTTTCACAGAAATCTATTTTGTACTGGAACTCACTGAGTTGTAAAGAATCTCAGGACTTGCTAAATCAAAAAAGTTTGTGGCTGCACTTGAAACATCCATTTCCAAATAAGGGCCACAGAGCAAGGTGGATGCTTCAAAAGCACTCAGGAGGGTTACAGCCGACATCCCACCCCAACAGGGTCACAGATTCAACCATACCCTAACAAGCTCTCTTGTAGTTTGTTTTTTGCTTTTTCAGTGAGAGACACCAAAACCATATTCAAGAGACATAGGTGTCTCAAGTGGAGACAGTCAACCAGACTGACATTTAGTGCAAGAGCCCAAGAATCTTGCTGCTCAGACGACACTTTGCCAGGGACACACAAAACTTGAGAGGCAAAATATTAGGTGGCACCACTTCAAATAGCATTGATATAGCAAGCTTTATGTTAAGGACTTAACTATTTCAATATTATAAGGATTATCTCTATTTTTCAAATGGTATAATTGAAACTCACAGAGATATTAATGTATAGAAATGAGATCACATCACTTAAGAATACAGATGAAATATTCAAACTCACCATGAGAATCCAAAATAGCAGAAAGTAGAAATATGTTTTCCTACTCTCAATATTATATTTGTAATATGAGTTTATCATTGTGAGAAGTCATCAATCAATATAAATTTATGGGTGAGTGTTAACACTCGGTTGTAAGAATGTATGCATACGTGTATTCAATCTCAGATGTGATTTTCAGCACCACACAAAAATTATTTATATACATATATATTGCATTCAGTGCTGCTGTGCAGTGAAGACATAAATAACTACATTATATATTTATTGTGAATATTTTCATAAATAATGCAAAAAAATTTAATACTTGTTATATAATTTAGTATATATGCAACATGTTGCAGCCATTCTTTGTGCTTTAAATAGTCTTATTGTTGGGGCTGGAGAGATAGCACAGCGGGTAGGGCGTTTGCCTTGCACGCGGCCGACCCGGGTTCAAATCCCAGCATCCCATATGGTGCCCTGAGCACGGCCAGGGGTAATTACTGAGTGCAGAGCCAGGAGTAACCCCTGTGCATCGCCAGGTGTGACCCAAAAAGCCAAAAAATAAATAAAAATAAAAAATAAATAAATAGTCTTATTGTTATGAATAATATCATAATTAAAAAATACTATACATAATTTGTGATCATATTTCATAGAAATTTTTGTTTAGTGCTTTCAAAATTATGTTACACTGTGTATATTCTCTATAAAATAAATTACATCTCTTTAAAGATAACAATATAAAGTATCTAATTAAATGACATTTGTTTTTAATGTATAAATTATTAGTGACTGAAATTACATGGTTATCAAAACCATATATGTTTTAAAGGTACAATTTTGTTTCTCTCCTAAATGTTACACATGTTCCATGGTCACTACCTGTAGCACTGTCTGTCTGTAGCACTGCCATCCCGTTGTTCATCAATTTTGTTCAAGCGGGCACCAGTAATGTCTCCATTGTGAGACTTGTTACTGTTTTTGGCATATTGAATGCACCATGGGTAGCTTGCCAGGCTCTGCCGTGTGGGTGGGATACTCTTGGTAGCTTGTTGGGCTCTCTGAGAGTGATGGAGGATTCGAACCAGGGTTGGCTATGTGCAAGGCAAACAACCTACCTGCTGTGCTATTGCTCCAGCCTTACATACTGAAATTCACCCACCATCCTTGTGGGCCTTTCCCTACTTCAGTTCCCTTCCCCTCTTCATATTTTCTCTCTGTGCTACCTCAATTCTAAGGTAGTTTCGAAGATTTGTTTTCATTGGTTGCTTCTGCTTTGATTTGCTCCTCCATGTCAAACTAACTAATGGAGTGAGAATATGTGACATTGGTTTTCTTCTCCTGACTTGCCTTGTTTATCATGACCCCCCACCTCCAGTTCCATTTATGCTGTGATAAAAGGCAATATGTATGTAAATATATGTACATAAGCTATTATTTCACTATACAATTATCTGTTGTTTAGTATTTGATTTGTTACCATATTTTAGCTATTATATGTAAAGTTACAAAGAACAGACACTTACATATCTTTTCAAATAGGTATTTCTTTGTTCTTTAGATACATACTTGGGATTAGAATATCCATATCCAATTATGTTTGTAATTTTAATAGTTTCCATGCTTTATTTTTCCATAATGATCAGACCAACTTACTTTTCTGTTTGCAAGGGGCTTCAATATTGATATGCTTCTGCTCAGCCCCAGAAGGTATGTTCTCTGATCTTGACCCCAACATACCTCTAAGTGAACTCCACATGCAGGCTCCCCAGACAATTTCATCTATACAAAGGGTAGCATGAAGAATTCCAGGAACTTCAGAGACTTTGAACCCTGTCTTACCATTCAGGATTTCTTACTGTTGGTGGACAGGAACCCCAGAGCACTCGTGAACTAAAATACCATGTCTCTATGCCCAGACACTACAGTAGAGAAATATTTCCTATGGCGAGTAATACATCCCCTGTGGGACAATGACTCAATGTGGGTAGGAATATCTTCAGGTGAAAATGGAGGGCACTTTCTGGTTGGGCCCCTAAAGGAATTAAATTTCCAGACAGACTCTCAGTAATATTTTTGGGACATTAGGTTCCCACAAATTCACCCTATATTGTTTGAGCTTGGAACAGACTAAACCACTGCTACACATCCCTGCTTTCCAATGATTCACACTTAGCACATACATGCATCTTAGCACAGACTTTCTTGTTTTCTGTGTTTTTGTTGTTGGGTCACATGTGGTACTCAAGGCATACTCCTGTGTCTGCACTCAGGTATCACTCTTGCTGGGCTCTGGAGACCATATGAGGTGCTAGGGATTGAACTCAGATCAGTCAGGAACCGTGCAAGCACCTACCCATTCTCTGTCAATATGGTCTCCACACAGAGACATTAACCCCAGATTGCTCCTAATGCTTGTTCAAACTTGATGTGCAAGTTCCCCAGAAAACTGTACATTCAAACTACTGGACACTGCAGAAATATACACAAATTTGGCATCAATGAGTCTGAACATTTGATTTCGGTCCTGACCCACTCAATTTGGTGTCATAGACCTTACAAAACTTACACAGTATTGTATCAAAGGACTACACAACCATCCTTTATGCTTGAGTTACTATAATTACTCTTAAATGTTGGGAATCACAATTACCCAGTCACAAAGGGTATACTCAGTCCTGTGTTTATTATTGCGCTCTTATTCTCTAAACCTAGGCCAAATCTGTTTTTCACAGGAAACCTACTTGAAGTGCAATGATAATTATAGATTCAGAGCTGTCACTTTCACTGTCACTGTCATCCCATTGCTCATCGATTTGCTTGAGCTGGCACCAGTAACATCTCCATTGTGATACTTAATGTTACTGTTTTTGGCATATCAATAAGCCATGGGTAACTTGCCAAGCTCTGCCATGCAAATAGTAAAAAAACAATCATACATGAAAATAGTTCCCTAAAAGCCTGGGATAACCATACTTATATTATACCAAATAAACTTAAAGCTAAAATGATAATAAAAGGGAATTAACAATATACAATGTTTTAGGAATCAATACTGCCAGAGTATGTCTATATGGAAGTAATATATATACATGCAACAAATGAAGGGAAATCTGAATATACAAAGCAAGTACTATAAGTCAGAGAATGAATTGGTAGCAACATAATAGCAGTAAAATACAACACTCCATTCTGGCCACTGAATTTATAAAACAACCAAGAAATTTATGTGAAAGAAAAATTATAGCTTTAAATGAAGTTTGAAAAATTAAATATGGTAGCTATTTTACAAGCTTCTCTAGTCCCTGAAAAGTAGACTAAATTTTATTACTTAGTGTACAGTAACAACAAGTCTCACAATGGAGAAGTTACTGGTGCCCGCTTGAGCAACGGGACAACTGTGCAACAGTGCTACTTAGTGTACATGGACTGGAGTGATAGCAAAGTAGGGCTTTTGCCTTGCACGAGGCCGACTCGGGTTTGATTCCTCCATCCCTCTCGGAAAGCCTGGAAAGCTACCGAGAGTATCCCACCCACACAGCAGAGCCTAGCCAGCTACCCATGGCATATTTAATATGCCCAAAACAGTAACAAGTCTCAGAATGGAGATCTTACTGGTGCCCGCTCAAGCAAATTGATGAACAATGGGACAACAGTGCAGTGCTACAGTGCTACAAGGACTATTCTCAAGTACGACCAAAAAACAGAGCACATTTTATATGCAAACAAATCTAGAAAACAAAGGAAATAATCCCATTTAAAATTGTATTTAAGGGGGAGCAGGAGTGATAATATAGCAGGTTGGGAATTTTCCTTGCAGGCGGCTGACCCAGGTTTGCTCCACAGCATCCCAGAGAGTCCTCCAAGCCCCAGAAGTGATCCATGAATGCAAAGTCATGACTAAGCCCTAAGCTCTGTCAGGTGTGACCCCCAAACAAACAAAAATGCATTTAAGAACCAAAGAGATATTAAAATGCATAGGATGTTTACCTTACACAAGGCTGACTGAGTTTCCATCACTGGAAACATATATGGTCACTTGAGCATTACCAGGAATGATCCCTGAGTACAGAGTCAGGAGAAAGCTGAGTACTGCTGAGTACTGCTGGGTTAAGGCCAAAAACTAAAATAAAATAAAATTACATTGAAAAGAGTTAACAAAGAAATTATTAAAGTACCTATACAATGAAAGTTGCCACTATTAAAAAATAAATACACAATAATAAAAACATTTTATATTCATACATAGAAAAAATTAATACTGCAAAATTACCAAAGCATTAAACAAATTCAAAGCAATACTTATCAAAATTCCAATAGTATTCTTTGACACTACTAAAAATAATTTTTTTGTTCTCTTCTCATCTTGTGGTATAGACAAGATGATGTCTACAATAGCAAAGTTGTCTACTATAGAGTTTTAAGCATACAATTTCCATTTTTATTTATAGCTTTCTGTCCCTTTTATTTTTAACCTTTCCATTTATCCATCGGTTTTACTTATTTACTTTCTTTTTAATATTTTTTATTGAATCACAGTGAGATACACATTTACAAGGTTCACAAATGACTTTCAGTTATGTAATGTTCCAACACTCTTCCCTTCACCAGTGTACATTTTCCATTTCCCAACACTAATGTCTCCAGTTTCCCTCCCATACACTCCCCTACTGCCTCTCTACTGCCTCTATGTGGGCACTTCTCTCTCTCTCTCTCTCTCTCTCTCTCTCTCTCTCTCTCTCTCTCTCTCTCTCTCTCTCTCTCTCTCTCTCTCTCTCTCTCTCTCTCTCTCCCCCCCCTTCTCTTTTGGCCATAATGCATTATGGTTTGCAGAACAGATAGTGAAGAGTTATCATGTTAGTGAAAGGTTATCATGTATATCCCTTTACCTACATTCAACACTCAGTTCTTGTCCAGAGTGACCATTTCTAACTATTATATTCATACTTTTTCTTCTCTATCCTAACTGCCCTTTCACTCACACAAACTTGTGGAAGCTTCCAACCATTGACCAGTCCTTCTGGCACATGTTTTCCCTGGTCTTGGATATTAGTCTCATATTATTATTTTTATATCTTACAAATGAGTTACAGTCATTCTATCTGTCCCTCTGACTCATTTCACTCAGCATGATATTTTCCATTTCCATCCATTTATAAGAAAATGCCATGGCTTCATTTTTTTCTAATAGCTGTTTTAACATTCCACTGTAATAATATATTTGGGGTTCAGTGTCAGGATATTCAACTTTATTCCAATGATCTGCAAGTCTGTCTTTATTCTAATTAGATGCTGTTATAATTACTACTACTTTTTATTACAAAGTAGTTTGAAATATTTTGAAGTTGTGGAAGGTGATGCTTCCCATCTTCTTTTTTCCCAAACATTGCTTTAACTATGCATGGGGGTTATTTCTTCATATGAATTTCAGGAGTACTGGTCTATTTCTTTAAAAAAAAAGTCATAGTTATCCTTATCAATCTGAAGGAAGGAGTTCCAGTCCCGATCAAAGCGGACTTAAAGATCTCAGTCACGAGTTTCTGCACGTCTGGGTTTTCTTGTCAGTCCACTCTATGGTGAGGTTCATCCTGTTTTGGGTAAGACTCATGCCCTCTTGGGTGAGGCTCATCTGAGCTTGTGAATAGTGGCCTTGGACATGGCAGTGGTTGGGTTCTGAAGGTTTTGGGCTGTCGGGGTTCTGTTTGAGGCAGGAAGGGAAACTCAACCTGCCCCCTCTGAGGTGCCCCAGTGAAGACAGTCTGGTGCTGGGTCAGAACATTCCGTGGTGCTCTCTTCTGGAAGCTTTAATTTATAATCTCTGGATCTTGACCTTTGATGAGATTACATGGCTCCAGGAGCTGTTCATGGGTGTAGCTGCCAAGCTACTGGAAAACTAGGGATAGGGGGGAGGAGGCTGAGTTCTGATCCAAGCAAGCCTGGGACTCTCAATCATGGGTTCCCCCCTACCTCCGCATTACAAGCCCTAACTGCATCTTTTGATCTCTTTTGTGATTTATGGATCTCTGAAATAAGGCCAATAAATGAGCCTTTATAGCTGAGCCAGATGTGGTTTGTGGGTGTGTCTCCTACGTACCTAACTTTTGGCCATTTAATTCTTGGTAAACTTGGCACCAAGTTGTTGGGGTTTGGCCAAAGACACAGCAGCAATTTTGGGGTATCTGGAAGTTGTAAAAAACTATGGCACGCCAAGGGGCGCACACACTCCCGGGCTCTCCGGGTGGCTCTGTCTCACCACCCACGTTCCGTGCCCTGGAACTGCTGTGTGTGCTGTCGGTCGAGGGCAGGCGAAGGAAGGAAGAAGGCCAAACTGGTTGCTCGATCAGTTTATTTCATTCTCTCTCTCCGCTTCTCTCCCAGCTCTGGATCTCTCTCTGGATCTCTGGATCTGACCCCCGACCCACTCTTACAGCCTAGTTAAATCTCCCCAGCATGAGGGGGTTGGGGTCTACACCTAGGTGTGGTCACCATCAATAGGGTAAGGTTCCTTTCCCTCAGGGGATGCTTCTCCTAGGACTTAATTCTCTTTCAGCAGGAGGATCCACCCAAGGGTGGAGTCCCATGAGTGTGTTTCTCTTCTCCTCAGCCAGCAAACATATAAGAATTCATAATATTAATCATTTTGTATGGACACAATAAGAGGTGCATTAAAGCTTATAGAATTGCTCTCCTGGGGCCATCTCAATCTCAGACTACAGTGCTCAGGCCAGATCACTCTTTCCTATATCTAACAGGGTCCTAGACTCATCATTACTTTTGGATCATGACAGCGTTTGTCTATGATCAAGCTCTTATAGTTAAGAATTAGGCACTTTGGCCAGGCCCATCTCGATGCCAGGGTAGCATATAACTCACCGCTTGCCCTGGATCCGTCCCGTCCCTTGTTGGGACCCTGCTTTTGGGGTGCTAGGAACTGAGGACAACTGAGGCTTAAGTGGAGAAAGCAGATGCCCGGGAGGGAATAATATTCGAGGCCAATTAAATCCCAAATTACAAAAGCATAATATTGTCTTCTCGTGTCCATACAAAAAGGACATTGCTTTAAAATAAATTATTCAAAAGGCACAAGAAGAGGAGAAAGGCAATATTAACTTATATAATATAAATTCAGTATCCTAGGAAGGTCTGACATCACAAATTAGCAGAGTCAGATTAAGGGAAAACCTCGGATTAACTGTTTGGGGGAAGAGAGCATAGAGAAGTGATTATAGCTAAACTAGCTAAACAAAGGGATGGGAGAGATTTGGGAACACCTTGATGGGTGTGACTGGGGTAAGCCTAAACTCCGGGAAAAACCGGGACAAGCTACTCATGGCAAGGGGTAGAGGACAAAGCAATGTCATCCTACAGGAAGTCTGAAGGCATCGTCAGGTTACTGATGAACTCAACCCACAGGTACAGTTTTACCTGCTGATGGCACCATGCCTCCCCTTTTATTTAATTTTTTATGTAATTTTCTTAGTGTAGGTCCTTGGCCTCTTTGGCTAAGCTGATTTCACGGTACTTGATTTGGGGGGAGGGTGCCATTGTAAATGGGTTGTTTTTTAATATTTCTTCTCTTTAATTATTTGTATATAGGAAAGCCATGGACTTTTGAATGTTGATTTTATACCTGTCACTCCACTATACAAATATATTATTTCCAGAAGCTTTTTAGTAGAGTTTCTAGGGTTTTCTTAGTATCATGCCACCTGCAAATAACTTCTTTCTTTCCTATCTGGATGCTCTTGATAACTTTTTTTCCTTGTTTTCTCTTGCAAGTACTTCTAGCACTATATTCAATAGCATGGTGACAGTGGGCACCCTTGTCTCATACCTGATCTTAGAGGGAAAGCTGTTAGTTTTTTCCCATTGAGAATAATGTTTGCTGTGTGCTTGTGGTAGATGGCTTTGACTACATTGAGGAATGTATCTTCAACTACATTTTGTTGAGGGTTTTTCTTAATATAAATGGGTGTTGTGTCTTGTCAAATACTTTGTCTGCATCTATTGATATGGTCGTATAGTTTTTATTTTACTTTTTATTGATATTATTGATATATTGTATTATATTGGTTGACTTGTGAATGTTGAACTATTCTTGTATCTTGGGATGAATACTACTTGTTCATGGTATATGATTTTTTTTATGAGTTCTTGGATTATATTTGCTAGAATTTTGTTGAGAATCTTTGCTTCTTTGTGTTCATCATGGGTATCAGCCTGTAACTCCTTTCTTTATTTTTTTGGTGGTGTCTCTGTTTTGGGTATCAGGGTGGTTGGCTCATACAAACTGGGGGTTTTTCTGTCTCTTCAATATCCTGAAAAAGCTTAAAAAGAATTCACAGTAGGTCATCTTTAAACATGAAAGAATTTACTAGTTAATCCATCTGGCCTGGGTTATTGTTTTTGGGAAGACTTTTGATTGTCATTTCAATTTCTTTGATAACAATAGGTCTATTCAGGTATTCCAAATCTTTTTGGTTCAGCCTTGGGAGGTTATATGAATCTAAGAATTGATCCATTTCATCTAGGTTTACCTGTTTCATGGCATAAAAATTCTCAAGGTACTCTCTGATGATCCTTTGATTTTTATGAATTTTATTGTAATGTCTCCTCTTTTATTTCTGATTTTATTTATTAGGATATCTCTCTCTCTCTCTCTCTCTCTTTCTCTCTCTATGTGAGTCTTGCTGGTAGTTCATGGATCTTGTTTATCTTTTCAAAGAAACAGATCCTGGTTTCATTGAGCATTTGAATTGTTTTCCTTGGATTCCAGCTCATTAATTTCTGCTCTAAATTTTATTATTTTCTTCTTTCTGCCTGGTGTGGCTTCATTTAGTCATTTTCTAAAATCTTAAGCTGTGAAGTCAAATTATTTATGTGGGCCCATTCTTCCTTCCTGAAGTATACTTGCAAAGCTATAAACTTTCTCTTAATACTGCTTTTTCTGTATCCCACAAGTTCTGGTAGCTTGTGTCTTCACTCTCATTTGTTTCCAGGAATCTTTTGATTTGTTCTTTGATTTCCTCTTTAATACACTGGTCATTTAGTAGTGAGATATTCAATTTCCAGGTGGTTGATTTGATTCTCTGTTTCTGGGCAAACAATTTTATAACTCCAATCCTTCCACCTTGTACACATTCCTCCAACAATATAGCCAAGTTCCTTCCTATGATCCAGCTTGTCTTATTGGCATACATGTTTTTACCTTAAATTATTGTAGTTTGGGTCCCATGCATACAATAACAGTGATTCTAGTACTTAAATGTATACAAATACTTTTCTTCTACACCCAAGATGAGTCCAAGGTCCTTCCTGCTTGCCTCTAGATTACTTGCAGTCCATCTCTTCTTGCATCACCCTCCTGTCTCTCCTTTCCTGGACTGACAGTTTCTATATTCTAGGATCAAGAGTACGTTCACATTTGATAACTTCAATTCCATAATGTTATTTGTATACCACAAATATATAGAATAATATAACAGTGATTCTAGCCATTATATATATACATATATGTGTGTGCACATATATAAAGACAGATAGACACACACACTGGAGATATATATGTAGAAATATAGGTAAACTATTTATATATAAGCTATTTCATCATTCTTTCATTGTCTTCATAAATTATGTGAAGAAAAGAAAATGGTGAGCTTCTTATTCATCAACACTAACCCCAAATGTGACTCTATATTCCTGATAAATAGGACTTATCACACTTCTGAGTTATTTGTATGTTTATTTTTGTACATTTGTCTGCTTGTTCCCTCTCATTTCCCCATCATTCAGTCTTTTGTTATTCAAATTTGTGAACCAACACCAATTATATTATCCAGAATCTAGAAGACAAAAAATAATTACATAGTTTCAAAAATCATAATTATGGTTTTAATATACATCTCTTATTTAAAAGGCAAAATACCTTTTTAAGCCCAAGCACTGAACTATTACTTTATAGTTTCTATATCTGTTAAATAGACATAACCATTAGAAATGTTAATCTCTTTCAAACAGTCCTGAAGTGTAATAATGAGCAAAGTAATCTGAAATGTTGAAAATCTGGAATATATAGTTGTTGTTAAAGTAGTTACTCAATTTATTAAGTAGCAAAACAATTCCACAGATTTTCAGTGTATTTAACAGAGGATATTTGTTTATCTAATAATAATTTCTACTCACTTTCTCCTTCAAGAAAAAAAATTGCATGTTTCTTTATTTCTCTCTGGATTCTCTGAATTATGAAGATTTTAAAAGAAAGTATTTTTAAAAGCTTGACATTGCAAGAATCTACTATAACCCTGTCACTTTTATTTTTTCTAAAAATAGTGTGGAGAGGATTCCACATTATTTCCTTATCTGTTGAAAGCTTAGTTCTTGTAGAAAGCCAAGTTTCATCTTTTGCTCTGCATTTCTCACCTAATAAGGAGGTTATATTGGTGTTTTCAAGTTTGTCCAAATCCTAGTAGTTATCCCACAAGGAATATTCATTCTTTTTCAAACATGAAGTGACCATTAAGATGTACCAGTAAAGAATTCAGGGCTTTTAGTGTCTGGTTCTATTTCTTTTAGTTCCAGGATTTTAAGGAAAATACATTGCAATTAAAAAGAAAATTTATGATTATGTATGCAAATACATTAGTATTTAATAAATGAATTACAACATATGCAAATAAGCAAGCTTTTCCTCTTTAATTGAAATTTAAATAAAAATAAATTTGTAAGTATGGAATAAAAATAGTATTTACTTATAGAAAATGTCTATAAATAGAACCACATTTTTAGACTGTAATCTGTCTGATACTAATTGGGAATGTTGGGCGTCCCTAAGTCAGGGTAAATCCACAGAATGGAGAGTGGTCCGGATAAATAGTGGAGGTGGATCATGCAAGGACTTATATTTTATTTTATACTTCAGAGTCAAACCACAATTGCTGAAAATAACAGAAAAGAGACATATGTGGTTTAGTCATATTCTCCTCAAATAAGTAAATGGGCTCTGAAATAAAAGTGACCTTCATATCTCTAAGGATTGCTGACTTTCCATAATGATTCCTCTCCGCTGCTTAATAGTAACTGTAGCATGAAGACAGAGTAATATTCCCTGTTATCTGGATAAGAAATAGTAACCTTTCAAGAACTCATAAAATGTATGTGTCATATGTGTACACCGATAAGAAGGAAAGGAACATTTATTATCTACCCATATACTGAGTCAAGATGTCTTCAAATGAGTTTTTCTAAATAATTATCTTCCCTTTTACTGGGATATGTTTGGCACTGGCTTGTTGTGATCAGAGAGCTGGAAATATTAAACCAATCTCAAGCTCAATTCACATTACAGCATTATAATACTTACTACATAAATGCACCATATTAGCACTTTCTAATAGAACTTTAAACAATGCCAGGAATAATTTATACTATGTCAATATTACTTTAATAAATTGAAATTGATTGATTGTTTTGGAGGCCATATATAATAGTGCTTGAGATCTTAGGGCCACTCCTGGTAGAGGTGGGAATAATGGGGCTACCTGCATTAGAGGGTCACACCTTTTGGCGGAGTTGAGGGGTGGAATATGGTATATTTATCACTATGACCCAAATACATATATGTACATCACTATCTGTAGGAAAACATGGGGTTAGCCTTGCCGCAGGGAACTTAGTTTACCTTAAAGCAATGTCCTTTCTATATGGACACAGGAAGACAGTTAATATTATGCTTTGTAACTTGGGAGTTGATTGACTCCAATAATATTTATTCCCTGGCATCTGCTTTCCCAACTCAGTTGCCCTTAGTTCCTAGCACCCCAAAAGCAGGGTCCCGATGAGGGACAGAACGGACCCAGGAAAAGTTGTGAGCTACCCTGGCATCGAAATGGGCCAGGCCAAAGCACTACAATACTCAGCTATAAATTGAGAGCATGGTCATAGACAAATGCTTTCATGATCCAAAAGTAACAATGAGACTAGGACCCTGCTGGGGTTAGGAAGACTAACCTGGTCTGAGGACTGTGGTCTGGAATACATAATGATATGTCCTCAGAAAGAACTAAACTTTAAGTTTGATATGTCTCTTACGATGCGCATACAGAATGACATTGCTAGAAATATTAGAAGTAGATTTGCTACAACTATTTAAGTGGATTACTAGCTGAGGAAGGAAGAAAGCGACACACCCTTGTTTGGATCACACCCTTGAGCGGATCTCCTAGTAATCTGGAGTAATCTCCTTAGATGAGCTTTTGTTAGTCTCCTGGAGAAATGGTCTTATTCCTCTTTGTTGATTTGTTAATGTTCAACCCACCTTTGTGTCACCACCCTATTGGATTGTTATAAACTAAGACTGTAAGGGGGAAAAACAGAGGCAAGACAGAAGGCACAGAAGTGGAGAGAAGACACAAAAGCAAGAGAGAAGACACAGAAACAAAGACAGAGAGAGGTTGGAAGAGACCAGAGGAGAGACTACAGAAACAGAGACAGAGACAGAGAGACAGACAGAAGAGAGCACAGCAGCACAAACAGAAGCAGAGCACAAAGAGGAGCCATCCTGATTCGGTCCATATACAGTGCCTCAAGAGCACCGAATGCGAGCACGGGGGGAGGAAGGAGAGAGAGAGAGAGAGAGAGAGAGAGAGAGAGAGAGAGAGAGAGCCTCTCCAATAGCCCGTGAACAATACACAGCACACACATCACATCATCCTTTCTACGCTCACGCATTTGAATTTTTTACAACTCTCACTATCACTATCATCCCATTGATCCTCAATTTGCTCGAGCAGGCCCAGTAATGTCTCCATTTGTCCTTGCCCTGAGATTTTAGCAGCATCTCTTTACTCGTTCTTCTCAATGGTGCTGCAATAGAGGCTCTTTCAGGGTCAGGATAATGAGCCCTATTATTGTTACTGTTTTTGGTATATGAATACACCACAGGGAGCTTGCCAGGCTCTCCTATAGGAGAGCAGGAAGCTCTCAGTAGCTTGCCAGGTTTTCCGAGAGAAAGAACTAGGCTATAAGATGTTGCGCTGCCACTTTGTGGTTGCATGCGTCTGGGATCTTGGTTTTATAGTCTTTGGCTGTTGGCTGTTGATGGGATTACACCGCTGGGGGCAGTTTGTGGGTGTGACTGCCTATCTACTAGAAACTGGGGGATCTGGGTAGAAAAGGCCCAGTGTTGATCCAAGCAGGCTTGGAGATCTCAGCCCCCGAGTCCCACACACCTGGGTTCCTCTGCCTGTTCCTTTATGCGTGAGGCTCACCCAAGCATGTGGAGAGTGGCCTTGAGCATGGCTGTGGCTGGGTTCCAGAAGCCTCTGGTTGCCAGGCTCTGCTCAGGGCAGGGAGGGAGACTCAACCCACCCGCTCTGAGGGCCCCTCGTAAAGATTGTCAGGTGTGGGGGCAAGAGACTATACATAAATACATATATATATATACATATATATGTGTGTGTGCAGAGATAGTCTTCTATCTTCTATGCTATAAGAAATTAACATCAGAGCTCCTAGTGAGAAATGTTAAAGATTTTCTTTCAACTCCCATTTTTCTCATATTCTGACATCACTCTTTCTCCACAACTATTTATTATTTTCTATTACATAATCCCTAGACATCAGAACATGTTTGAAATGAAGATTTCTTTAAATTATTTCTTTAATAAGAACTAAGAAATCTGGCAAAACTATTAAATTCAATATTTGGATGGGAAAAACTGAAAAAATACATCATACAGAAAATGATGGTGTTAAAGAATAGAAGTAGAACTCAGCACCAAAAAGAAGTTGAAAATCAAATCAGTGACCATGAAGACAGGATCACAGCATCATCAAGAAAGTGTAAGCAAATAATAGAGATTTATTTTCTTCAGTGAAGAAATTCCAAGCTAGAGACACAGTATAGGGTAAAGCACTTGCCTTGCAACCAATCCAATTCAATCCATCGCACTTCATATGGTGCCCAGAGCACCATCAGAAATGGTTCCTAAGCACAGAGCCAAGAGTAAGCCCTAAGCACTGCTTGCTATGACCCCAAAACCCACAAAAGAAGTAATGTTAAAATATCAAATAGATAATATTAAGAACAACTTCAGATTTAGAGGAATTCCATAAAGAGAGGATAGAGTGAAGGGGGAGGATGGCTAGAAGGAGAAACAATAGGAGTGAACTTCCCCAGTCTGAGGGAGAATGATGCCCTGTAGCAGAGGACCAGACTGAAAATAAAGCAATATATTGTAATCCCAATGTAAAGAAATTAAAAGGTAGGATTTATAACATGTCAAAAGAGAAACAAAACTTCCCATATACAGGAAAGAGCCTGAGATTTGCATTTGTTTTCTCAAATAAAAATTCGAAAGAAAATGTAATGTAGTACCAAAGAAAAAAGAACTTCCAAAAAATGTACCTTGCAAGATTATCTTTCAGATTTGAGAAACTGATACAAAATATTTAGGACAAACAACTGAAAAGTATTTGTTGCATCTAAACCTGCTCTGCAAGAAATACCGAAAGGCCTTCTGTAAAAAATATGTTGAATAGCAAAAGTGACCAAAAATCCTCAAAAAATAGCAACAAACTCATTTATATCAATGTTTTTTTTTAAACGTCAATGAAATATACTGTACTGTAAATGCAGAGTATATCAGAAAACAAAAATCAATCCTTCTGTTACTTACAGGAGACACACCTAAACTTTAAATATAAAATTATTCCAGAGTTAAAGGATGGCAAAAAATCATACATGCTATAATTAGATCTTTAAAAATTGAAGTCTGCTATATTTATATCATACCAAATAGCGTTCAACTTAAAGAAAATAATTAGAAATAACTATGGGCAGGGCTGGAGCTATAGCACAGCAGGTAGGGTGTTTGCCTTGCACTCGGCCAACCTGGGTTCAATTCCCAGCATCCCATATGGTCCCCTGAGCACTGCCAGGGGTAATTCCTGAGTACAGAGCCAGGAGTGAGCCCTGTGCATCACCAGGTGTGACCCAAAAAGAAAAAAAAAAGAAAGAAGTATGGGCATTACATACTTTTTTATGGAATCAAAAGATCATGAAGAGTTAAATTTTATCAAAATATGTGCATAAAATGAATTAAAGAAAAGTTTATAAAGTAAATAATAGATCCGAGGAACCACACTGTTGTGACAGAAACCTTTAAATCTCCTTTCTTATTAAATAGATCCATGAGAAAAAACATCAGTACCGAAACATGAGAGAGGAGGATGAAGAGGAGGAGGGAGGAGGGGCAGGATGAGGAGGAGGGTGAGGAGGAGGGAGGGGAGGAGGAAGGGAAGGAAAAGATGGGAGAGGAAGAGAAAGAGGAGGATGAGGAGGAGGTGGAGAAGGAGGAGGAGAGGAAAAGGAAGAGGTACAGGAGGAGGAGGAGCTGGAGGGAGAGGAAAAGGAGAAAAGGAAGGAAAAGAGGAAGGATCCCGAAGAAGGAAAAGGAGGAGGAGCTGGAAGAGGAGGAGGAGAAAGAGAAATCACTGACAAACCTCCATAGTACTGTTGTCCCATTGTTCATCTATTTGCTCGAGTGGGCACCAGTAACATCTCCATTGTGAGACTTGTTAGTGTTTTTGGCATATCAAATACGCCACAGGTAGCTTGCCAGGCTCTGCCGTGGGTGGGATACTCTCAGTAGCTTTCCGGGCTCTCCGAGAGGGGAGGAGGAATCAAACCATAGTTGGCCGAGTGCAAGGCAAATGCCCTACCTGCTGTGCTATAGCTCCAGTCCAAAACTCAGTAACAATGGCAAAAAGCAAAAGATAAGAAGAGTAGACAGACATCTTCACAAACAGAAGATTTAGACAACCAGCAGTCATTTGTAATAATCTTTATTATCAGGGAAATATAAATCATACAATGTGGTACCATATCACACCAGTAGGAAAGCTAAATATCAAAAATACTTGGAAACAGGAGCTGGATAAGTAGTTTTAGATAGTAGGTGCTTTCTTGAATATGACACTCCTGAATTTAATAAGCCACATCTAATATGGTCCCTCAATCTCAGTGGGAGTGATCCCAGAATGCAGTGCAGGAGTAAGCTCTGAGCACAACTAGGTGTGACCAAAATAAATAAACAAACAAAGCAATGGGAATAACCAGTGTCTGTGAGGAATCGGTTAAAAAAAAAAAAAACCTCTTATTCACTGACGATGTAAAGTTTTTTTTTTTTTCTCAAAAATATCGGAGAGATTCTTTTGAACAGAGCAGTTCCATTTCTTGGCATTTACTGTACAAAGATGAAGCCATTAATTTGAAAATACTTATCTTTAAATTCTAAAGGAGGTTGAGGAATAAACAGACATTTTATCACTGCAGTGCTTCATCTCTGTTACCTGACCTGAAGAATTAGGTTCAAATTTAAATGAAGTTCAAAATTTTGATTAGTATATTAAAATGAATTAATTTCAAAATGCACCTTAGCACTGTCGGCCTGTTGTTCATCAATTTACTAGAACTGGAACCAGTAGTATCTCCACTGTGAGACTTGTTACTGTTTTTGAATGTCAAATATGCCACAGGTAGCTTGTCAGGCTCTGCTGTGCAGGCAGGATACTCTCGGTAAGTTGCTGGGCTCTTGGAGAGTGACAATGGAATGGAACCTGGGTTGGCTGCATGCAAGGCAGATGCCCTTCCCGCTGTGCTATCACTCCAGCCCAATTTCACAATATCTTCCTTAATTAAAATTAATGTGGTATGTCATAAGAACTGTCAAAATATCACCGAAAGGTTGAAAAGAGAATAAATGTAATACCTTTAAATATATGACAAAGAGAAAAATAGTTTTCCTCTGGTCATATTCTAAAGAAGTACTATAAGTATTCACTGTTATGAATAGATAATTAGATTAAATATTTGGTAGTTATGTAGATAAATACATGAAAAGATGGATAAAATAATTAATTGATGATAAGTAGACAAGATGCACAATAGGTAGGGAGATGTAAGTATTCATAAAGCCTAATACATGGTAGAAAAAAAGTGCTCACTGAAGGTATGAGGCATACAAAAGAGATTCTTGGCATAGAGTCTGAGCCAAATGAAGACAGGATTTATTTCTGAGAAACCAAGGAAGAGCAACTCATGTTCAGAAAAAACTTATAACACAAAAAGTGAATATCCATACTGGTCAATGTGGAAAAATGAAGTTCTGGAACACTAGTATTCTCACTGATTACTGAAATTGAGATTCTTGACTTATAGAAAGTAAAAATTTTTATTCTGTAAGTTTACCTACCCAGTTAGTGACATTTAAGCAAAACTAGTGCCATATTTTTTATGAGACAGGGAATTTGTGATACTCATGAGCACTAACTCAGAGTACTCAAGTGCCCTGAGGAGGAAGAAATATGGTTTTAAGAAAAGTCAGACAACATCTGGGATATTGGAATTAATAAGATCCTGATGAATTACTTGCTATTTATACAGAATACAAATGCTCATAAAATGCCTAAATTACCAGAGTGAACAGACTGATGTATGTATGTATATATAGTTAATATGTATATATAGTATATATAGTTTATGTATATGCATATATGCATATATAGTAATATAGTTAATAATAGATATGGAATATGTATAGATCCTACAGACATAAATACTGACTTAAATACTAGAAGAGTCAGACATTGTCAGTGCCAAATGGTATATATAAAAAGAGATTACTTTATATTTGACTATTTTCTATAAAAAAAAACCCAACTATCAGAATCTGTTAGAATACCGGGTTCCATTTTTCAGTTTTAAGCAAGGGGTACACAAATAGTCCCTGAAAACAGCTGATGAAACACAGGGAAAGTCTCAGAGTGGATATTCATCATGCAAACAACAGCAAGTGGCCATGAATTCAAGTAGTTCTCTCTTTAGACTGTAGAGGTAATTGAGTAAAGGGAGATGGATGGACACTCCAGCTGCCTTCAGCAAAGTCCCAGGAATTATAAAGCTCCTCCAAAACTCTGAGTTTCAAGCTATTGCTTGACCCTAGAAAATTTTGTGAGCACATGTTTATTTATCCTAGATTACAGAGCTCCTTGTGAACAGAGCTGATTTAAATCTGTAGCCCTAGTCCTTATCACTTTACCCAGCAGAGCAGAGAACTCTAATTACTTACTCCCTTAAATTAATGTTGCATCAATTATGTAAAGCAATTGCTTTTCAAACTGAGGTCTGCATTGTCTATGGCCGTTCTTACTGAAAAGAAAATTGTTTTAATTGTTTTTTGTTTTCATTGTATTATAAAGATAAAATAAGTTATTCAGAATCATTTTATGATGAGTATGTTACAGAGTTCAGACACTAGTTTCTTGGATCTGCATCATCCCATCCTGTGTCTCTGTCTCTCTCTGTCTTTGTCTCTCTCTCTCTGTACCTGTCTCAGGGGAGTATCCCAGGCAATGCTCAGGGGATCATCTTCACAATTTTAAGCTAAGAAGAATTGAATAGTTCCATGCTACAGCCAAATTACATAGAGATGCTGCATTATAACAATGTTGAGTATCACCAGAGGTCACTCTCGTGGTTACTAGTGACATCCAGGATTACTCAGCAGAGCTCAGGGGGCCACAGAGAGCTCCATCTCAATCTTGAGTCCTTGTTGTAATAATGAACACTGAGTAATCTCTCCAGCTCCATGCATCAGTTCTACTCAGTTCTTTCTTTTCACTTACCAAACTCTGAGCCATATGTGTGTGTTTAGCTGCATAATGAAGGATCTAGACTTCTGAAGGATACCATGTCATCAAATAAAAGCAAAGAGAACTGGTAGAGATGTCTGTGCATACTTCTGGAATTTCATTCAGCGGTATAGTTCTAGTTTAACCTAGTTCTACCCCATCTGGTCTAACCCATTCTACTCCATTTGCATCTGTCTTGTCTTTCTGTTTGCGTGATAGGCAACATCAGGTACTAGTTTCAGAGAACAGAAGCTGCTTAGCCTACCCCTACGATTACACAAGATAGTTCTCTGCAATAAATCCCTTTATTTTATAAGGCAGTAGTTATGTTTCTCTGGTTACACTGATATAGCAGTTGATTCATTGCTTTGTTCTTATCAGTGTTTTACTTTTCTCATAGTTTTACTTGTATCAAATAGTAATATTTTAAAAAGCAACAAGAAATTTTATGTTCCTGATTCTAGAAATGGATGCATTAAGGCATATTTTAATAAAACTGCCATCTTAATTTTACTTTCAGTTAGACCAAAGAGTTGTTGGAGTTATTATGTAATACATGACATATAGATTTTCTGTAAGTACAGAATAAATATTTGGCACTGTATCATATAATTTGCCATTGACCAGACAGATTCTGTGAACATCATTATTGCCTGAGGTTCACTGTGATCACCATCTTTCTGTTAAATCATGCATAGAAGGACAATAGATGTGCTAGGTTCAGTACCATTTTGACTAACTGCCTTTCATTTCTTTAGAAACTCTAAATCTGACTCAACCAATGCGATTTTGCAAATACATAAGAGAAACACAAATATAAATCCACTATAAAAGAGAACCAATTCAGCCCTTATATATATTTGTACTTCCTATTAAGAACACATCTATTTTTATAAAATACTAAAATTAAACTAAAATAGGTGGTGGGAAATGTTTACTGGTGAAGGGATAGGTGTTTGAACATTGTATGCCTGAAACTCAATCATAAACAACTTTGTAACTGTGTATCTCACAGTGATTCAATAAAAAATAATAATAGAAATGAGTAAAATATCATCATAATATGAAAAAAGTTCAAATAACTAAGATTTGAATATATAGCTCATGAATGTTTTCAAACAAGAATGAATTGCAGCAAAACTTTTTGTAAAAAAGAGTTATCAGTTTTAATAATCCAATAAATATAGACTATAATAAAATGTAGACCAGGAACTGGTGTTGTCTTTCCACTGTTATATTTAACAATACCACACTATTTCAGCAAAACATAATCTACAAGTTACTATGTCAGTGTTGATGATTAAAATATTGATTTTGTAATTTTGTTGGAAATCCTTATTTGTTTCCATTTAAAACCCTATAAGATCCAAATGTAAAGTGCAAATCTCTATTTTGTAACAGTTTAAGCAGTATAGCAACAGAACTCATTTCCATCAGTAAATTCTACTAATAAAAATTTAATTTTTACTCTCTCACTACAAATACTACACCCTCTTGTCTTCACATAAAGACCCCATTTATTTTTCAGGACTCAGCTCAAATGTCCTTTCTTCTCTAAAGTCTTCTCTGACTCAGTATACAATAAAAAGTCTAACATAAGCCCCTAAATATTTAACTTTTATTTTCAGTAGTTCACCACTTTGTTGACATATTAAAATTATTGGGTGGAGAAGCAAATTCCCAGTGATTGTGAAGTAATTGTTATAAACCAGGCCAGCCACTGATCTCTAGGTAAAATTTATAATTCATCTCTCAGTAACCAAAACAAACTTATATAAGATTATGAACATTGTTAACCAAGTTGACATCATTGGACTGTATAGAACATCATATTTCATAAAGAATGTAAATTTATTTCAATTGCAGCTCAATTAAACAAGTATGGTTTTAATATGTATTAATATTATTTTAATGGTGCCCGCTTGAGCAAATCGATGAACCAAGGAATGACAGTGATACAGTGAGAATTACCCAGTGCTGCACTTCCCATTTATCTTCCCTTTTTTATCTTGGAATACAATACTTTCCACCTAAACCCTACACATCCATAACTCTAACCCTAACTGTAACTCTAACCCATTCTTTCCACCTAAGTCCTACACATCCCTGTTCTAACTCGAGACCCATTTCTACCTTTAACCCTAACCCAAAGTAAGCCTATCTCAAGTGTGCTTTCCATTTATTGACATGACTTGGGAGGAAACCACAGTCAAGAGTTTTACTCATATTATGTTATCTAATAATTCATTAGAAAATTATATAAATGTATATAATTACAACATGAAAAGAATAATCTTTGAATTGATGGGAAAGTGATTCTGACAAACTATATAAATGTTGTACTATAAAACATTTCCATATCAGAAGCTTTTACAAACCAGTTGAATATTTTGTCTGAAATTGGCTCCAGAATATTAAGTTGTTCTTTTGTTTCTTTTTGAAGCTGGAAAAAAAATGAGTGATTAGTATCACTTAATCAAAAGCTTAAAAACTGGCTAATTTTGCCTCTGGATTGGTACTTAAGCTAATCTTTTTCTCTTTAGTCAAAACATCAAAGCAGAATAGTAGCATCTCATTTTCTCAGCTTCACTCGTACCTACTCGCAAGGTCATTCACTCATTCATTTGTTGTTTCTACTCTATTCTACTAAAAGTGATACTATACACATTAATGAGAAACATCTCTGAAAAAGAAACTAAAATTTTAGTGGTGAAAAATAAACAAATAGATAAATATAAGAATATCTGCTCCCGAAGAGATAGCACAGTGAGTAAATCAATTGACTTAGAGGTGACGAATCTGGGTTCAATCCCTGATCCCCATGTGATACCTAGACCACAGCCAAGAATGATCCCTAAATACAGAGCAAAAATAAACTCTGAGCACCACTTGGTGTAGCGCCCCCACCCCCGACAACAACAGAAAAGAATATCTAATTAAGAAAAAAATAAGTACGATATTTTTCATAAAGGTATTTGATAAAGGTATTTGATGTTTGTTTTTGTTTTGTTTTGTTTTCTTTGGAGGCCACGCTTGGCAATGCTCAGGGGTTTCTCAGGAGTTTCTCCTGGCTCTGTATTCAGCAACCACTCCTGGCTTGGGTTGGGCTTAGTTTTTGCTGTTTCTTCAGATGGAAAACTTTATCTTAGACATGTTTCTATACAGGCCTGCCACACTGAGATAATACTACCCAGCATCTCTGCCAGGATTCAGTCTCCCACTGCCCTCCTCTTGTCCTTTTCCTTAAATCTTAGATTTTTGTTTAAATAGTACTCTATCTAGAAAGTTGTTTCACTATTCCTCTCTGCCATATTCGTATACCCACTTTTTATAAAAGACAGTTTAATTTGTTAAAACTTTTGTTTACCTTTTGGCCCTTATGGTTCTTGTGTGTGTGTGGCATGTCTTATTCCTTTCTTCATACTTTCTTCATACTCTCTATCTAGTCTATAGGACATTGTAAGGCTGAGAGTAAGGCCCATCTCATACTCGCTCTCTACTCATAGCAAGGGACAGAAGCATAACTTTTTTTGGAAAGGGTATTGAAAATGGGGATTGGGATGGACTGATGTTGGTAAGGCTGTTGGGCAGTATGTACCATGTCTAAGATATTGACAGTTCTTCCTGCTAAAGGATCATAGAAGAGCTGGAATTCAAACCCATTTTTCCCTCTCCTTACCTGTACTCAAACACATTCTTTGTCAACAGATTTGTCGCAGATGTAGAACAAGCAAAGGTCACAACATGCAATTTCTCTATTTAGTAACTGTGCTGATGTGGAAAACCTGTAAAACATAGTTTAGAAATAACTGCCTTTCCTGAATTTCGCAGAAGAGCAATTTGCTTACATAAGAATGTTTTGGGTATCGCAAAGGTATTAACATATAAGACAAAGATGCACACTTTTCTATACCTATGCAAAAGGGAATTAAGCCTAGAACTCATTTTAAAAAGTTATTTCCCCTAGGAATGGATAGAGATAGCCACAGCCTATATCAGAATTATTTTTGTATTTGTTTAAATGCTCTAGATGTAGTTTTTCCTGACCACTTTTTATAATGGAGTAAGCAATATCATGCCAACTGAAAGGTCATGGTGCCTGGTGACTGGGAATAAAGTATAGCCAGCCACATTTCAAAGACAGTGAAGTAGATTCTAACTAAGAGCTCACTGTGCATTACTCTAAGACCAGCTAAATCAAAATGTCTAGTCATGAGACCTACACATTAGTAATTTCATTTTATTTTGTTGTTTGGGGAACTATATCTAGCAATGCTCAGGGTTTTCTCCTGTCTCTGTGCTCAGGAGACCAGAAGAGTGCTGTAGATTGAACACAGATAAGTCCTACCCAAGGCAAGTACCCTGGCCAATGTACTATCTGGTCACAACATTAGTAATTTTTAAGATGTCCCAAGTGACCTTAGTGTAAAACCAAGTTAAGAATTATAGGCTGTAGGTCCTAGTGGTTGCTGTTGAAATAGGCAAGTTCATGAACCCTGGAAGATGGTCTGGACCTGAGTCGGACATGAAACATTCTTTGTCAAGAACATTGATGACGGCATCTCAGACTGCCCGACAGCCATGCCTTGTGGCTGGGACTGACCGCTATCCCCACAAAGTGAGAGCTGCCAGGGGCAAGAAGAAAGTTGCCAAAAGATCAAGTCTTTCATGAAAGTTTATTACTGTAAAACCTCATGCACACAAAGTACTTAGTGGACATCCCCTTGGACAAAACTGTCCTCAGCCAAGAATGTCTTCAGAGGCCCTGCTCTTAAATGCAAGGCCTGGAGAGAGGCCAAGATCAAGTTCTCGGAGAGATACAAGACAGGCAAGAACAGATGGTTCTTCCAGAAGCTGCAGTTTTAAATGTTTGTTTCAATTATTAAAAAATAGAATTAAGATTTAGGAAAAAAAGATATATAGGATATTTGGGGTGGCTGAGGAGCAAATCAGAAAACAAGAGGGGGGAAAGAATTATAGAATGCAATGGTAGCAATGTTTTTTAGATATATCGTCTTTTTTGTGCCTATATTACCTAGAAAGTACTGTTACAAGCCGTCCACTCTGAACCATAGAGTGCTCAGATACTTGGTCAAACATGTTTCTGAGTGTTTCTGTGAGAGAGAAATTCTGGGTAAGATAGACGGCTGAGTATGAAATGTTTGAATAAACTGAATAAAGCAAACTTCACTCCTTAATATGAAAAGACTAGCAGTTGAAGGTTGCCGAGTAAGATCCCTCTTACTCTTATGACATCTCCTTTTTGCCAGATTCTTCTGAATTGGAATATTGTTCTGTTTGGGTTTTTTCCTACCTTTCAACAAAAATGGAAACATTAGCTCTCCTTGGTCTCAGGCCTGCTGGCAATAGTAGTGGAGTTTGTAACATTAGCTATGTACCTCCAGAGACCTCTAGATTACTCACTATAACTGTGACTTGATAGGCTATATCTTTTATAATCATGTGAGCCGATTTTTAGTAATACATATTTCTTTTAAATAATACATATATACATTTGTCTATTTGTATCATGTATATGATACATATCTATATATCCCGCACTTTTCATGCATTGATACAGGTATCTTGGCCCTGTCCCTAAATATTGTTTCAACTGGAAAAGAGTAAGAAATGTGGAGTGGAACAAGGAAAGTGTCTTCAACAAGTAGTGCTAGAAAACTGGATAGCTACCTGCAAAAAAATAAACCCTGACCTCTGTCTAATGCCAGGCACAAAAGTCAGATCAAAGTGGATTAAAGACCTCAATATCAGACATGAATCCATAAGGTACATAGAGGAAAATGTAGGCAGAACTCTCCATGACATTGAGGCTAAAAGCATCTTTAAGGACAAAACAGCACTGATCATGCAAGTGGAAGTAAACATAAACAAATGGGACTACATCAAACTAAGAAGCTTCTGCACTTCAAAAGAAACAGTGACCAAAATACAGAAAGGGCCGACAAAATGGGAAAGAATATTTACCCAGTAACCATCTGATAAGGGATTAATATCCAGGAATATACAAGACACTGTTAGAATTGTACAAGAAAAAAGGCCTCCAACCCCATCAAAAACGGGGAGAAGAATTGAACAGAAGTTTCCTCAAAAAAGAAATACAAATGGCCAAAAGGAACATTAAAAAATGGTCCACATTTCTAGTCATCAGGGAGATGCAAATCAAAACAACAATGAGATATCATCTCACACCACAGAGACTGGCACATATTCAAAAGAACAAAAGCAGCCAGCGCTGGCATGGATGTGGGGGAAAAGGAATGTCCTTTCATTGTTGGTGGGAATGTCCACTAGTCCAGCCTTTCTGGAAAACAATATGGACAGTCCTTCAAAAACTAGAAATTGAGCTTCCATATGACCCCGCAATACCACTTCTGGGAATATATCCCGAGGATGCAAAAAAGCACAGTAGAAATGACATCCATACCTATATGTTAATTGCAGCTTTGTTCACAATAGCCAAAATCTGGAAACAACCCAAGTTCCCTAGAACAGATGACTGTTTTAAAGAAACTTTGGTACATCTACACATTGGAATGCTATGCAGCTGTTAGGAGAGATCAAGTCATGAAATTTGCTTATAAATGGATAGACATGAAGAGTATCATGGTAAGTGAAATGAGTCAGAAAGAGAGGGACAGACATAGAAAGACTGCACTCATTTGTGGAGTATAAAACTACATCCCATGAAACTGACACCCAAAGACAGTAGATACAAGGGCCAGGGGGTTTGCTCCATCGCTGGAAGTCTGCCTCATGAGCAGAGGAGAGAAGGCAGCTCGAATAGAGAAGGGATCACTAAGAAAATGATGGCTGGAGGAATCGGTCGCGATGGGAGATATGTGTTGAAAGTAGATAATGGACTAAACATGATAACCTCTCAGTATCTGTAATGGAGGCAGGGGAAGGGTGGGAAAAGGGGGGTATACCGGGGTTACTGGTGTTGAGGAATGTGCACTGGTGGAGCGATGGGTGCTTGATCATTGTGTGATTGTAACCCAAACATGAAAGCTTGTAATTATCTTATGGTGATTCAGTAAAATTTTAAAATGGTGTGGCCTAATATGTTTGTTGTTTATCATCATTATTATTCAGCATCATCATTATTATTTTCACTTCTAATTAGAGCATACTTTGCAACATGGACACCACTAAATAGTCTCAGGAATGTTACATGAAATTGTCTTTTAGTATTCATCTTTGCATATTAAATAAAAATAACTCTACTATCTCATTAGGCTATTCGTAAAATGGGAATAGCAATCATACTAGGTCTAGTGTAGAAATAATAGGAATATTTATTTTTACATACATCTATGCAATGAGCAAAATATTTATCCTTAGTAAACACTCAATATTTATTCTGGACACAACTAAAATATAGCTCTACATCATCAATAACGTACTTTAGAGTACACTTTCCATTTATATTACAGAAAGATCATGCTTTTAATTTGATCTAATAATAATATATGCATTATTTGCACTGTGTTTTAATTCATCAACACAATACAGATAGGCTTTTACCTCCCCAAAAATCAATACTTGTTTAGTGTATTTTGTTTCTTTCTATTTTTTATTTTCACTTAATCCCCTGGCTTACTTCAGATCTGAATATCTATGTGGGTTATAGTCTCAGCTCATCTTGTTTCAAATAAGCAGGTGGTGTTAGCAAAAAAGTGATATTTGAGACAGGATTTTCCCGAACACTTGTTGGCAATATGTGGTTTGAATTTCAAAGCTACACTACCATTTGAAATTCCTTAAGCAATATATCTGACCTTCAAATACGGCAATGTTTTAAGAGTCTCCAACAGCTATAGAGTCACCTTTCAATCCATTTCATACTTGTTACCTTTCAGACAATCTTCTGAAATTCTCTGTAGGAAGATGTTATCATATTTATAACCACAAATTAATAGCAATTTGAGATTTTTTAATAATTACTTTCTATTAAAATCATTTTTAAACTTGCAAGATTGCTTTTCTTGAGTCAGAAAACTTGATGATAACAAATAACTCAAAAGGTCTAAGCAGCGAGTATGATGCAGTTATAATTATCTGAATATGTTAACATTTAGGGAACAGTCAGGCGCATTACTGGCCTTTAGAAAAATAGAATGCTTCATGTAGACATTAATTAATCAATAAAATCCTAATAGGATTTTATTAAGTATTGGAAACGACATTTCAACTTAAATATTCCATGTACAACCCTGACTCATTCCTAAGAAGCAATAAAAGTCAATTAGGGTGCTATTCAAATTATAATTATGAATGCTATCATCACCTTCTCTACATTAATATTACAACAATTAAGTATAACATGGAATTGAATCAAGCAAATCCTCCTGCACAAATTACTCATTTTTTTTACTCTTTTGAGGAATTCAATATTATACAAAAGTGAATTTTAAACATCACAATTTTTGAAATTAGAAATCTGAGATAAAATCCATCTTCTACTAGTTGCATATGTATTTAAGACTAGTGTTTCCTAGAAAGAAAGTGGGGACAATAGCAGTCGTATACAGGACCATGTTGAAGACTAAATTGATGCATGTTAAATTATAAATGAGCCAGCAGAGGTCATGAATACTGTAGCTATCTAGAAAGTGGTGGATTTATTCCAACATTCACGTCTGCATTCATAAAGTCTTAGAGTAACTGGATTCATCAAACCTCACCTGCCGTTTTCACTGTAGGAACATTTATTTTATTGCAGTCTTCAATGATTGTTTTATAATCTCAGATTGAAGACCTTTATTACTTAGAATTTATTTCCTCCTAGGAAAACCTAGATTCATTTTTACACTAAGATATGCATGAATTGACCTTCTTATTGACTCCCATTAAATCTAGTTTTACCATTAGTAATAGCATAAACCATATTGAAATCCTTTTCCAGATTGAATTGTTCAGAAAATATAACCAAGTGTTTGAGAGTACAGACTTCGGAGTTAGACTTCCCTGGTTTAATTCCTATTCCTATTGGTTAAAATTCTACTTCTACTGTGTGAGCGTTAACCTATTAAACTCTCAGTGCTTTAGTTTTTGCATCACTTACATGCATGTAATAATTCCTGGCTCTTAACATGTGCTATGAATTTTATGTATTATTTAATTTCATTTTCACTTTTTTTCCCACACTTTCAAACATTCCTTGTAGGATTTTTTTTTTTGTCATCTAGATGATCAAATCAAATCTGATCCCTTCTAAACTGACAATCGGAATGTATGTCTTGGTAAGATGATTTACATATTTCTCATTCTTTTTGATAACAAAACACTCTTCTTTTCTGAATGAATAAGTGAGGAAACAGATTCACAGGTGAAGTGAGGGAGGTCCTCTCATTCACACAGCATGTATGTGCAGAGCCAGGGATCACAGTAAGCTTTGGGTTCTGTATAAGGGCTTTACTGTATTTTCTCAGACCTCAGTACATAAGAAAGGAACTCAGAGTCATGAACCCTGAGTTACAGATAAGGCTTTGAGGTTAAAACTGGCCTCTGTGAGGAAGAACAGTGAAAACCAGGTTTAATGGACATCACATATTCTCTTCTCTAGTGGCAGCTGAAAGGTTTGGACACTTACACTCTGTGATTAAACGGGCAGCTCAGGCAGATTTCTCCTGTAAAAGGCAATAGTGGGCTATAGAGGTGGTGCTGTGATTCAAACACTCAATTGAAACTATTCTGCTTTATAGCACACAGAATAAGAGTGTATTAGGAACAGAATATGTGTAATTCAGCAATGACATTTTGAAATCATGTTTAGCCAAAGAATGAGTATAATAGTCAAATTTCTGCATATAGTGGAAAATCTAAGCACATTTTTCATGGTACTAGATGTTGCAATGGCTATTATAACATATGCAATTAATTGCTTTCTTTCTTTTTTATTATTGAATCACTGTGAGATAGAGCATTACAAAATTGTCCATGATTGCATTTCATACAATATTCCATAATCCATCCCTCCATTAGTGTAATTTTCCAGCACGTGTCCCCAGTTTCCCTCCTACCCCTTCAAGCCACCCCCTCCTCAACCTGCCTCTATGGCAAACATCTCTTTGTTATCTCTCTTTCTTTTCTCTCTCTCTCTTTCATTTTTAGGCATTATGGTTTGCAATATAGATGCTGAAAGCACTTTGCCTGCTTTCGACACTCAGTTCTTGTCATAATCCTCCTCTACCTTAGGTTATCATTCATCTCCCACTCCACTATCCAACCACTGACCAGTCCTCCTGACCCATTTTCCCTGGCCTTAGATATTTGTTTCATATTTTTTATAACTTACAAATGCAGTAATTCTGTATCTGTTCCTCTCCTTCTGACTCATTTCACTCACTCAGCATGCATGATACCCTCCAAGTCTATTTAGAGGCAAAATTCATGACCTCATTTTTCTAACTAATTTCTTCCCTTTTTTCATTTTAATATTACTTAAGGAATTATTATTGTTTATCAGAATTTTATGGAGAGTATTACTGCTACATGACTTAATATTATCTAAGATACAACCTAGTAAAAAGAATGGTATTACTTTATTTTTGTAGTGCTGCTGATTCAACCTAGTGACTCACACATACAAGGTAAGTGTTCTACCCTTAACTTACATTAATAAGAACCTTATAAGATGAATCTTAATATGGTACCAAAAAAGGCTGCATTGCAGGTTCAGAATCATTGAATTATTTTCCTAGTATCACTAAGCAAACAAATATGTGAAATAGGTCCTGGATCTAAACATCCTTACTTAAAATCTCATTGACTTTGAGAATAGTTTTTCCATGATAAAATTTAGAGGCATATTTCTAACCAAATTTTTAATATCTAAAAGTTTCCTCACTAGTATGTTTTAAATTTAAAAAATGTTTCTTCGCTATAAATTTTGTGAATCTTATTTAATCTTTCATTAATTAAACCTTATGCTTTATTTAAAAACAATTAAAACAAAGGCATAATCATAAGAAATAGCCAGAAGTATACAAATGGAAACATTTTCGCACTGTTGCACTGTCGACCAGTTGTTCATTGATTTGCCTGAGCGGGCAGCAGTAACATCTCCATTGTGAGATCTATTGTTACTGTTTTTGGCATATCGAATATGCCAAGGGTAGCTTGCCAGGCTCTGCCTTGCGGGTGGGATACTTTCGGTAGCTTGCCGCATTCTTTGAGAGGGATGGAGAAATCAAACCTGGGTCAGCCGCGTGCAAGGCAAACACGCTACCCGCCGGGCTATCGCTCCAGTCCCAGGAACACTTATAGTAACAAAGAAACTTGAGTGGCTAACAAATGCAGAGAGCAGTGGGGAAGGGAGGGAGACTATTTTAATAAGCCCTGGTCTTCCTTTTGGAGTAATGTAATTGTTCTTGTACTAGATGTGGTAAAGTTTGCAAATACTTACTAAATGTCAGTAGTGATAAAGCTTGGTATTCATACTTTATCACCAAAAAAAAAATCACAAAATTCATTTTAGGATAAGTTTACGTTGTGGAGATCAATGTGGTTTAATACACAGAAAAACATTTCAGGGGAAAGAGAGATTCTTTGTTTTAGTTCTCGCTCTATCACTTATTGGGTATTTGACCTTGGACAACTGACTTTACACTCTTAAACCTCAGGTACCACAAAAGCTTTTTTGTTGAATTGGCATAGTATTTTATGTATAGTAGGTGCTTAAAATAGTAATGACCACATATTCATGGCTTCTCTAAGGTAATATAATAGATAAAATGAGAGTGATGTAGAGGTTGATTTTATTGTAAGGAGATTTGCTGAAAATGTGCAGCAGTTATTCCCAGAAGTTTGTTTCCCATGTATTTATATTATTCACCCAGGAGTTTGTTTCCCATGTATTTACCAAGTTTTAATTTTTCATTTCTTTCCATACTGGAATTCAGTGCAAAGAATATTTTGACATTTTAATAAAACAATAATAGGAAATATGATCTACCCCAATTATTGAGCTTCTGTGATTAATATTAACATTGTTTATTAATGCTTTCTTTAAAAAATGAGATTAAAGAATGAATGGAGATTAACAAAATAAAGAGTATAGATCATACTAACTATATTTTGAATATATGTAAATTACCAGTGTTTCTTAAAGTTTGATGGCTAAGGCAAAAATTAGGTGAAATGTTAGAAACTAAAAGTATAGCTGAAAGTTATATTAGTGAACACAATCAATACTTATTATGCTTTCTACACTGTCCTAAGGGATATTTCTTACACACGCACTTAAAAGCCAAATTTAACAGCACATAAAAAAGATAATATGTTATGAACAAGTGAGATTTCACCCTGAAGTCATTAAGTTAAGGATGAAATGGCTTACTATATGCAAATAAGTAATTGGGGTGCAATGCATCAGAGCAAATAACATAAACAAAACAATATTCAATATAAATGCAGAAAAATAATTTGAAAAAGTCAAGTCCCTTATTAAAATGCTTTCAATAAACTGGGTATGAGAGTAAAACATTTCAACATAATAAAAACTGTATAAAAAAACTGAGAGTGATTAAAACAATACCAAGAGAGAAAAGATGAAAGATTTTTTTTCTAAAATTAAGAATAAAACAGGCAGTCTTGGGCCATGACCTATACCAGCTCATGCTCCGCCGAGATTCGACCCGGGTGGCCATGCTTTTGCATGGCTGCTTTGCTGCTGAACAACCAAGATCCAGAGGCTGGCTACATTACTTCTGGTCCCAGCAAGTGCTTGCAGCCATGTCTCCAGACTGTGAAACTTTGCTCCATGCTGCCCCAGGAAGGGAAATGATGCAATTTCCAACATAAATCTTCCTGGACTTAATTACTAAAATACAGAAATTCTAAACTGCATGGCCGTTCATATCTCTTTATTCTCATCAATGGAAAACTAATTATCAAATGCTTCCTTGTCAGTAGGGCCATATTTTGGGGGGGTAAACTCCAACAATCATAGTGAGTTCTGTGTTGAAACTCCAACAACAATAGTGAGTTTTGTGTTGAAATATGGAATGTAATCAAGGTAAAGAAAAAATGAAATGAAATTTATCAGTTATGCAGGTGGGGGTGGGGGGTGTGGGGTGGGAGGTATACTGGGGTTTTTTTAGCGGTGGAATATGGGCACTGGTGAAAGGATGGGTGTTTGAGCATTGTATAACTGAGACATAAGCCTGAGAACTTTGTAACTTTCCACATGGTGATTTAATAAAATAAATTAAAAAAAAAAAGAATAAAACAAAGTTTAAACAGGAAATGCTAAAGAGATTAATTAAGGAAAGAAAGAAAAAGCTATCAAATAGTACAGAAAAGAAGTAATTTGCACCTATTTTTTGGTGACATGTTTTTAGATTTAGAAACTCCTAAACATTAACACATATACTCACACACAGTTATTACAATGAATAAATTCATTAAAGTTGCAGGATAAAAAATAATCAAGAATATATCAGTTGAATTTCTACACATGAACAATATCTCTAAAAGGTAAATAGGTATTCCCATTTACAACAGCTTTCAAAGAATAAAATTAATTTAATCAAGATAAAACACCAGAATATTGAAAACTATAAGACTTTAATAAAAGAAATTGATGGAGACCAGAAGTAAATAGAAATCCTGTTCTTCAGATCAGGGGAATTAATATTGTTAAATGTTCTTTCAAGCCACGGCCATCTCAATAAATTCGATAAATTTTGTGAAACTCCTATCTATATTCCTAAGGCATTGTTCTCAAATTAAATAAGCAATCTGAACTTTTTTACAGAATTTCATAAACTACCAAAATATGAGGCATCACATTTCATAATTCCACATAGTATTATAAAGGCATGTATTAAAAGAATGTTATTTGCATAGAAATAGACCTATAGATCAATGGAACAGAATAGATAATCCAGAAATAAGTCCAGGCACAAACAGTCAACTAATTTCTGATAAGGAAGTTAAGAATACTTAATGGAGATGTTTTTTGTGAATAGTACTGAGGGGAAGCACACTGACTTTAGTTTTGACAGTAAGTTTTTTTTCCTATGACATTAAAAGAAAAAATAAGTGAAGATTACATATAAAAGTTTCTGCATAAAAAAATCAATCTAGTGAAAAGGCAACTTATGGGATGAGTGAAAATCTTACACTACTAAAAAACTATAAAAGTACATATAAAGAACTCGTATAAACCAATAGAGGACTTGGAAAATATTTTTCCAAAGATTAACAAATGGTCAACAAACATATTTAAAGGCACTCCATCTAGTAATTATCAGAGAAATGCTTAGTAAATGCATACACACATACATATCACCTCATGGCCAAAGAGTTATCAAAGTGTTATTATCAAAAAGAAAAGAGATAACAAGTCTTGATAAGGTCATGGCGAAAAGAAAATCCTGCATACAGTGGTGTGAATGTAAGCTTGCAGTCGCTACAGAAAACAACATGGTGAGCCCTCAAAAGAATAAATAAGTACATAGCACTAACATATGATCATATAACCCAACTTCTTGATTTATATCTGAAGTAAATTAAGTCTCTGTCTTGAAAGATAGTTATACTTCCCTGAGTAGCCCCAAGTCCAAGGAAGAATTATTCACATTAAATATGATGTGTAAATGTGAGACTAAAGAAAACATGATCATATTATATATGAGCATGATATATATTCATTAAAAGATAAATGTACAACAAATAATGAAATAAATAACATACTTCCATGTATGTTATGAATAAGAAAATGTGATCTTACATGTTAGATAGATAGATAGATAGATAGATAGGCAGGTAGATAGGGGTGTGTGTGTGTGTGTGTGTGTGTGTGTTTGATCATACTAAACAGCCATAAAAAAAAAGAAGAAAATCCTACCCCTTGCAAAATTAGAACCCAAATAAAGCTTGGGGCTATTATACCAAATTTAACAAGATGGAGAACAAATACAATAGTCTATGAATCAAAAGTAACAAACATGTCTGTAATCTTTTATACAAGGGCTTACTGGCTCCAGGACAAAATACAATATTCACACACTTTTCTCTAAGGAAACCTTATTGGGCCATTTTTAGCAGATTATTTATGACAAGCAATACAAAATTAATTGTTTTGGTTCTGCCTTGCAGAGGCATGGTTTGGAATTTGGGGTATAAACATTTGAAATATGGTGGTGGGAAGGTGCAGTGGTGGTGGAATTGATGTTTGAATTTTAAACGTAATGAATTATTTTGGACAACTTTATAAAAATAAAATAATGTTTTTAAAAATGTGAACAAAGAGTATGATAGGTAGGGCATGTGCCTTTCATGACCCAGGTTCGATCCTGGCATTCTGTATAGTTCCCTAAGCACCACCAGGAGAAATTCCTGAGTGCAAAGCAATGGTAACCCCTGAGCATCACCAGTGATGGCCTAAAAGAAGTAACAAATAATAGTAAAAAAAAAACTGGAATCAAAAAATCAAACCAAGCTCTTAGAGAGAAAAGTAGTGATTACCATGGCAGGGGGTTGAGTAGATGGGCATATGCTGGTCAAAGGTTATAAACTTTTTAGTTTTAAAGTGAGTAAGTTTGAACAAGCCTTAAATCAGGATGCCACCTACAATTAACAGTATTGCTGATATGGTTGGAAACTTTTATGAGTAAATACCACAAAATAGTTATTTGAAACAATTTCTAATAGCTGTGTCAATTAATCTTCTTGTGCAAATACTCTTGCACTATGTGTATGCTGCACCATTGGAAAGGATAAGTAAAGAAGGGCTTCTAAAATTTCAGGGCTAGGACGAATGGAGACGTTACTGAGACTGCTCGATAAATTTGACAGATCAATGGGATGATGATGATGATGATGATGATGATATGTATGCATTATATATATATATATACATAACAAGTCTTCATGATATATACCTTGAAATTTCAATCATATCATTTCTACTTTTAGTAAAAATGAAAATAAATTTTGGCCTCCTATTAAAGTGCACTAAGCCTTTGTGAGGCTTTCTCTCTCCTTTGCAGAAGTCAGAATACTTAGGACACCAAAGTCGAGTGTGAGAAATACAAATTATCCTCTGCATAGAAGTTCTAATGAGCTAGGTTTATTTCCAAATAATAGATATCAAGGATACAGCAAATGGGACTCCATTGTTAATTAAAGAACTTTCTCAGATACACATTTCAAGAAATAACTGAATAAAATAAGTTTACCCTTTGCATTTTGCCTTTATTCCCTACTGTTATTGAAATAACATATTTTACAACAGTGCTAATATTTATGATTTTGTGTACTAAGTCACTGCATCCCCACACAATGTGCCAGAAGTCCTTCTGTCCTTTTGTGATTTCCATGAAAACGTCCTTTGAACTCAGGTGACAATGACAAAATATTCCAGTCTGCTTAAATATACTACAGATTTTATATAAACATATAGCACTCTAGCACTGTCATCCCATTGTTCATCGATTTGCTTTAGTGGGCACCAGTAACGTTTCCATTGTGAGACTTGTTACTGTTTTGGCATATCGAATATGCCACGGATAGCTTGCCAGACTCTGCCATGTGGGCGGGATACTCTTGCTAGCTTGCCGGGTTTTCTGAGAGGGACAGAGGAATTGAACCCGAGTATATGAGTTTTAATTTTAGACACATGGTTTACAATATTGCTGATGGTAGCATTTTATGCATATAGTATTTCAACACTACCTTCATCAATGCACCTCCCCCTAATCAACAACCTACCCACATGGCAAAGTCAGTTCTATAGACCAATTCTGAGGATTAGTTGCCTTACCTTTGGTCATCTTACTTTTTTACTGCCTTTCTTTATATCACATTGAGAGAGTTGATGTTGTAACTGACCTTCTCCTGGCTGACAACACTCAGCTAAATACCCTCATGTATATCCATGGAAGTTGCTTGATTTTGTCTTTTTTATAGGGAAGTAATATTCCATTTTGCTTATGTACCATAGTTTCCTTACCCAGTTTTCTGTTCTTGAACATCATGGTTGCGTCTAGATCTAGACTATTATAAGTAGGGCTGTACTGAATATATGAGACCAAATGTCTTTTCAAAATAGTGGGATTTTGGGGTAGATGCTAAGAATACAAATTGCTGTGTCATATGGAGGTTAAATTTCTAGTTTTTTGAGAAGTGTTCAAATTGTTTAACAAATAAAGGCTTAATCGGTTGATATTTCCATCAGCAGTGGATATGGGTTCCTTTGTCCCACATCCATGACAATACTGATTATTGATGTTTATATTTTGGACCACACCCAGCTGTGCTCCAGGCTTACTTCTGGATCTTCACTCAGGGATAAGACTCAAGGGACCATTTGGGATGCCAGAAATTGAACTCAGGTTGGCAGTGAACCCCCAAGCCTCCTGTTGTTTTTTGTGTATAATTCATACTGGTGTTAGATGATATTTTATTGATTTGTATTATATTTTGTATTTTCCTGGTGATCAATAATGCAAAACAATGTTTATATACCCATTTACCATTTTTAAGGAAGTGTATGTTCTTCTCTCCATTGTTTTGATGGGCAGACCACTTTTTCTTGATAAGTTTTACAAATTATCCTGGATATTATCACTTTATCAGATGATGGGATGGTGAGCAAATATTTTCTCCCCGTCTCTGTGGTGTGTTTTTGCTCTGTTTAAACCTCCTTTGTGGTGCAGAGCTTCTTAATTTAACATCGTCTCATTTGTTTAGTATTGCTTCTGTTTTCTTGATCAACAGCACTAAATCACTGAAGATATCTTCAGATTCAATGTTATGAGAAATATGCATGTCTTTCTCAAAATAATTATTCAGGTCTGATATTGAGGTTGCTAATCCATTTCTAATTGGCTTTCGTGTACAATATGAAAAAGAGGAACGGGGTCTGAGTTCATTTTTAACATGTGATTCACCAGTCTTCCCAACAACCCTACCCACATAGCACCATGTGTGAAAACAAAACAAGTACAGAAATCAATTACAGAGTCTCAATTAACTCAAAAAATGGTCAGGATTTTGATCCATCACAAGTGTCTTTTTCACAGGACATAATAGATAGAATAACTTGAGGGGTCAACAAAGGAGAAGGACCCTCCCCAACACCCACCCCTCAAACATGACTCTCTTGATTTATTTTGATTGACTGTTGTCACATTGATGGGTTTTGTTAATTCTCCTCTGTCTCCTTTTGTTTTGTCTCACCTCATTTAAGCTTGAAAAATCTTATTCATGAATTAGAATAATGTGTGCTTGGTCTTTGTATATGCAAATGTTCAAAATTCATTTTCAAATTAAGTCTCTATCCATTGATCCCTACAAGGGTTTACATCTCTTATCAAGCTCTGAATTTTGTTTACTGCTTGCATTTTTAATGGTGCTGGAACTGTCTTATAATTTCCTATATGACTCTTTCTTTCTCTCACTAATCTGCAATTTTTGGTCTCTATGTTGAGTACATTTCAAAGAGGATCTTGTGGAAAGAATGAAAGCTATAAGGAATTCTTATTGTTTTAAGAAAAAAGCATATATGATAGATAAAAGAACAAAAACATATATCTGTATCTTCTTTGATTAGCATTATATCATGTACTGAATGATACCAAAAACATTATTCCTTAGACCTAAAAGTAAATGTTCACTCTGGGCAAATAGAGGCACCTCAGTACTGATAGAAATGGAAACGATATATTTTTTTCAAGATATAACCTAAAAAAGAGTCACGCATAGGGAAGTATGATGTAATATGAAATTGAAATTTGAACACGAGAGCTATTTGAACCTAAGAAGGTGTCAGTAAGACTTCAGCGTAGCTATTAGGTTTTTGCATTCCCTAAACCTCAAGTTTGTAGTACTCACTAGTCATTTACTCAGTCCATTCTGTGTGGAATAGAAGAAAATTATTTTAAGCCAATTTAGACCCCCAAACTTCTTCAAAATATTTTTTCAAGGGAAATAGATATTGATCCTGGAGCAATTAATCTCAAGTTAGGGTAAGCTGAAAAATTAGAAGGGCATGTCATAATTCAGCCTACTAAACAGTAATTCTCAAGCAAAAGTGAAGAGGAGGGCAGGTTAAGAGTTAAAAACTCACTTCTGATTGAACAAGATGGCAGGTTAAGGGTTAAAAACTTCTGCTAAACGCTGAATTTGCCCTTTGTAACTGCTTGGCTGCTTTGAAAGATGTTTTTTTTTTTTGACCTACCTCTGGACAGGAAACTGTCACCAAATGGGCCAACAAACTGCTCTAGGAACTGTAAGCAAACATTTGTTCGGAAACAGTTAACAGTCAGCAAATGTTGAGATTAGCAAATTAAGTGACATAGGTGTGATTCCCTTTGATCCAATAGGTATAATTCCCTTTGATCCAATATGTGTGATTCCCTTTGATCCAATAGGTGTGATTTCCCCTTTTTTTCCCCAAAAGGGTACAAAAACTGTTTGGCTTTTGAGTTCAAGATCCTCCGCTCTGCAGCTGTAGGGTCCCTGCATGTTGGCTTGAATAAGCCCCGTGCGTTTGCAGAAAGAGTTGCCTCGGTCTCGTTCCTTTCTTTGCGCTTCCCCTGGGTAGAGATTTGCTCGAGGTCTGTTCGACCTTAACAAATGGACAGTTATGTGGTACTGCCAGAAATTATGTAAGAGTATTAAAAGTATCCAGAGTAACAGGATGGTTAAATGTCAAAGGTGTTAAATGTTCTAGATGGTTCGGCATTCGCCTTTCACGCGGCCGACCCAAGTTTGATTCCTCTGCCCCTCTCAGAGAGCCCCGTAAGCTACCGAGAGTATCGAGCCCATGTGGCAGAGCCTGGCAAGCTACCCGTACATATTGAATATGCTAAAAACAGTAACAATAAGTCTCTCAATGAGAGACGTTACTGGTGCCCGCTCGAACAAATCAATGAGTAACGAGATGACAGTGATAGTGACAGTGATGTACAAAGAAACTGAAGAAATTTAAATACCAAAAAAAAATTGTCAAATAATTAATGCACCTAAGGGCCTAAAATAGATAGTTTGAGAAGCTGAGAAGTCAATACCTAACAATTTAAAATTATTTTGTGTTGACTTTAAATTGTGTATAAATGAGGTAAAAGATGAGATAATGCGTTAAAAAAACATCTGCAAGAGCCCCAATAGCTCTTGCAAGAGCCCCAATAGCTCTCCCCGTCAGCCGCCTGGGTTTGGGGGGTTGGTCCCGAGCTGCTTGCCCAGCTGGGGCAGCCCAGGCCATGAGGCAGAGGAATGGGCCAAGGTAGTTGATTGATCAGTTGTCGTTTATTTCATTCTCTTCACTCCTCTTACACCGGGAACAGGGCCCAGGAGGTGCAAGTCTGGCTCCCCAGTGGTTTCCCTTCTTACACCTGGGACAGGGCCCAGGAAGTGCTCTCATAGTAGCAAGCGTGGGGGGCGCCCTGCAATCTTTACGAAAGTGGCCTGGTTCTCCACAATTAAAACATCTTTTCTGAGCCAATCTCTGTAAGGCATAGACCTCAGCAGGCTTTATCTGCACCTTATGTTTAACAGAACCAACATTCCTGCATGCTTTCAAGTACCCAATTAAGTCTTCCTTCTCCTTAATAGTGCACAGAACGGCCTGGCAATCCTTATTAGCATTTTCAAAGGCCAATTGTTTAGTCAACTGCTCCTGAATCTCCTTGCCCTTAACCTGCCTTTCAATGGTTTCCATCAACCTTTCTATGAAATCTGCATAAGGTCTGAGGCCTTCTGGACAATCTTTGTAAAACTTCCCTTAAATTCCGCATCTGCATCAACCCTCTCCCAGGCACACAGGGCTGTGTCATGGACATGACCAAAAACAGCAGAAGGGAAGGTGACCTGCCATTTCCATCCACCTATTAACATCTCATAAATCAATTTAATCCCTGAAAATTTTCATCCAGCAAAGCCTAGGCCCTGAAGCTTTGCCATGGCCTCATCACTGAGTTACATTCTCCACTGCAAGTACTGAGAAGGGTTTAAGGACATCTTAGCTACCATGTGAAAATCTTGAGGTACCCAGTGAGCCTTTTTACTCCAGTCTATAAGATACTCCCTACAGTATGGAGATGTAGGCCTATACGAGGCACAAGCCTTTTTGAAATGACTAAAAGAATCCATTCTTAACCTGCAATAAGATGGATGCTGCTACATCTCAGCCTGGACTGGGCAATTGGGAGCATGTTCCAAGTGGTCTGGAGGCCACTTCCCTGAGTCATTCTCGGACTCAATCTGAGGAAGTAGCAGCAGACTCATAATCTGCATCACTTTATCTGATGGACTGGAAGTGGAGCTACATTCACGAGCCTCAGAAATATTTTTACTATGAAAACCCTTTTGAGACTTAGATATGAGAAGAGCTGAGGCCATATTATCCCTAATATTGTCCTCCTCAACTGTACTTTTTCAAAACAGGAGAATAGAATTAACAATCTCCCAGGTAATCCAGAATTCCATGGGGATCTTAGTCCCTTCCTTAGATGCTTTATAGACATTTTTCTTAATTTTTTTCCAAATCTTGGTTTTTAGAGTCCCTTCATCTGGGAACCATGGGTTAACCTCATGAACTACTTTAAAGCAGGACAGGATTTGGTCTCTGGAAATGCAGTGTTCTGGGTGCCATTTTCTGCGGAAGACATACTGGATCAAATCCATAAGTGGCTCGGCCCGTTCATTCTGACTCGAGAAACTATGAAAGATCTTGGGAAGACCCAGAATCTGCCCCATCTTAGTGGGGGATTGCTGCTAGGATCTTAACTCCCAGCACACTAAAAAATCCTGTTCTCTCACTCACGTTCTAGAGTGGGGGTGCACCAAATGCAATTCTTACCTTTAGTTGGTAGTTCATGCCCTCTCTAGGGATGCCAGCTATAAAAAACATCTGCCAGGGGGGTCACCTGGGGGAGAGCCCCAACAGCTCTCCTCGTTGGCCGCCCAAATTCAGGGGGTTGATCCCGAGCCACTCGCCCAGAATGGGCAGTCCAGGCCATGGGGCAGTCGAAGGGGCCAAAGCGGTTGATTGATCAGTTGCCATTTTTTTTTTTTAGTTTTATTTTTTTTATTTATTTTTTTTTAAATTTTTTTTTAAATTTATTTATTTTTAATTAGAGAATCACCGTGAGGGTACAGTTACAGATTTATACACTTTTGTGCTTATACTTCCCTCATACAAAGTATGGGAACCCATCCCTTCACCAGTGCCCATTCTCCACCACCCGTAAACCCAGTATTCCATTCCCTCCATGCGCCTGTTCCACTCTCTCTGAGACCCTCATTCTAGTCTCACACTGCTCCTCATTCCCATCTCCTTCTGTATCTCCTAGCTCCTCATTCTTCCATTCCAGCTCTCTGGATTTTCTCTTCTTTCTTCACTAGTCTCTCCACCCCTACCTGTCTCTCTCCACCTTGCCCTCTGGGCTAAACAGAGTCTGTAGAAGAATTAACATAAGAAAGCCCTTCCGAGGGCCCACCAGGTTCAAAAGAAAAACCACCTAGAGGTATCCCCTCCTCCTAGCATCTTAATTAACATCTCAATATTAGTTATTTTTGTATGGGTACAGTAAGAGTACATTGAAGCTTCTAGGGCAGCTCTCCTGGGAACATCTTGCCACAGACTCTGACTGTAGAGCTCAGACTAGATTAATCATTCCTAACCCTAGCAGGGTCCGAATCTAGTTATTACTTTTTGGATCATGACAGCATTTGTCTATGACCAAGCTCTTAACTTTTAGTTAAGCATTTGGTGCTTTGGCCAGACCCATCTTGATGACAGGGTAGCACATAACTCACCACTTGCTCTGGTTTCATCCTGTCCCTCATTGGGACCTTGCCTTTGGGCATGCTAGGAAGTAAGGGCAAGCTGAGAGAACAGAAGCCCAGGAGGAAAATATCATGTAGAGTCAAGTGACTCCCAGGTTACAAAGCATAGCATTTACTAATATCTTCCTGTGCCCATACAAAAGTACATGGCTCTGAATAAACTATGAAAAGGACTCAAGGAAAGAGAAAAACAATATTTACAAGTCAACAGAACACAAAGAAAGAAGTTACAAATAAACACAGAGGAAGGAATGGGAGCACTGTGATGGGAACAACCCAATAAACCTAAACTACCTGAGGCAATGTTATCCTACAATGATGGGTTACTTAAGGGATGTTTCTCCAAATAGATCAAAGAGTGGATATTAGGCTATCCTTGTCTCTCTAAATGATTAAGTAAAACTTAGAGAACAATGATAGCAATGCAAATATTTCTTTTCAAGAGGGATCAGAGATATTGAAGGAGGCAAGGGTTTTTGCCATACATACAACCAACCACAGTTTAAATTTCTGTCACCAAATAAGGCCTCTCAGCACTGCCAGGAATCATTCTGACTAAAGTTCAACATAACCCATGAGAAGTTTGCTTGTGTGACCTCTCCCTAAGGAGAAAGAAAGGAAAGAAAGGAAAGAAAGAAAGAAAGAAAGAAAAAGAAAGAAAGAAAGAAAGAAAGGAAGGAAGGAAGGAAGGAAGGAAGGAAGGAAGGAAGGAAGGAAGGAAGGAAGGAAGGAAGGAAGAAGGAAGAAGGAAGGAAGGAAAGAAAGAAAGAAAGAAAGAAAGAAAGAAAGAAAGAAAGAAAGAAAGAAAGAAAGAAAGAAAGAAAGGAAGGAAGGAAGGAAGGAAGGAAGGAAGGAAGGAAGGAAGGAAGGAAGGAAGGAAGGAAGGAAGGAAGGAAGGAAGGAAGGAAGGAAGGAAGGAAGAAAGAAAGAAAGAAAGAAAGAAAGAAAGAAAGAAAGAAAGAAAGAAAGAAAGAAAGAAAGAAAGAAAGAAAGAAAGAAAGAAAGAAAGAAAGAAAGAAAGAAAGAAAGAAAGAAAGAAAGAAAGAAAGAAAGAAAGAAAGAAAGAAAGAAAGAAAGGTTTCCAAGAAGGTTCAAATCGTTCTCCAAGATGGTTGTCCCTTGTTATTTTATTCCCTTACATTTTATTTTTTGCCACACCAATTAAACACATTTGAATGAAGTCCTATCTTTGAAAATGAAGCTTTTGCAGTCTAACATGAGATCTGAAAGCCTTATACCTACCCTTTCAATCATTCTGCAGTAGTTCTTGCGGTTGAAATAAGCTATCATTATTGGACTGAAAATATTTAAATGTACGTGCGATTTTAAAAAGAAGTAGAAAGTGCAAAGCCAAATAGGCACAATTTATAAAGAAAACTAAATAGAAGTTTACCTGTATATGGTTGTATATATTACGGTAAAAATTGTATTAGAAAGTTTGGAAGCACTGTTTTTGTTTGATTTTTGCTCCACATCCAGTGGTACTAAGAAATTACTCCTGACTCTGCAATCAGAAATTTCCTGGCAGACTTGGGGACCATGTGAGATTTTAGGGATCAAACCTGGGTCATCCCTATGCAAGGTTACCTGTTACAGTATTTGTCTGGACAGAAATACTGGAACTTTCTAAAGTTCCAGTATTTGATACTTTTAGTTATCAAATAATATTAAGAAGAATCAATTTTCTTGAATCATTTTATTTGTAAGAACATACTATGTTTATCTAAGGAATAAAATATTTATTTAATACGATAAAATAAGTTCTATAGACTAGTTCCCAAGGTTGCAGAGAACAGACTCTGAGGGATTTCTGAGGACTTTTCTTTAAACACCCCCTCTCATACCTCCCTCAGATATTCCAAATACCTCTACCTAGTGCATTTCACTTTGCTGTGTTTTGCTGTAGTGGAGTGATTCATTAGGTCAGGCATACCATTCATACTTACCCATGACACAGTATATCAGGAGAAGTGAGAGATCCAGAAAGCATACACCAGATGATATGGACTGGGATAGCATGGAAGGTGGGACTGGGAACTAAAGCAAAAAATGTGGGAGACAAAGAGACAGTAAAGACAGTAAGCTTAAATGAAGTTTGCAAATACTAGCAAAGTCAGGAAAATGTCCTGAGGCTAAAAACCTTGAAAGGAGGATAGGAGAAGAAAGATTAGAAAGGAGGGAGCTGAAAATGAGTTAAGATCTCAAAGCACTGGAGTAGTTTTCTATTTTAAATACATGTGCAATTGTTGAATTCAAATAAAAGCAGTAATCTAAAGTATAAAACAAGCACTGTAGCACTGTAGTCTCGTTCACCGATTTGCTCAAACGGGCATCTCCATTTTGAGACTTGTTGTGACTGTTTTGGGCATATCAAATATGCCACAGTAGCTTGCTAAGCTCTGCCATGCAGGCAGGATACTTTCGGTAGCTTGCCGGGCTCTCCGAGAGGGATGGAGAAATTGAACCCAGGTTGGCCACGTGCAAGGCAGACGCCCTATCCACTGTGCTATCGCTCCAATCCATAAAACAAGAGTTTATAGAACAAAAAATTGAGAGAGCAGTAGAATACATTCATGGTGAAACCTTCAAGCTCTAGCTGAATCCAAAGTCATCAACATCTTACATAGCCTCTGGAGCACCTCACCACAGTTTCTAGGAAGAAAATAAAAAGCAATACCTTCTGTGGGAGATGTGCAATAGCGTCCTGCCTTTTGCTGAGTTGTATTTGTGTGAATTTCATCTTTTAGTAGGAATATAAAAATATATTTTTATAAAACTCCCCATGGCATATTCGATATGTCTTTATTTAAGTAGGAATCCAAACAATATTTAATAAAGCATATATTATGTGGGGGTAGAGTCTCCTGCCCCCACATCTGGCTGTCATCAACCAGGGATCCTCGGAAGGGGGTGGATTGAGTTTCCTTCCCCACACCAAGCAGAGCCCTGGCAGCCGAAGACATTCGGAACCCAGCCACAGCCATGTTCAAGGCCACTCTCCACATGCTCAGACAAGCCTCACGCATGAAGGAACTGGCAGAGGAACCCAGGTGTGTGGGACCCAGGTATGAGAACTCCAAGCCTGCTCAGATTGGGACTGGGCCTCCTCCACTCAGATCCCCTCTTTCCCTAGTAGCTTGGCAGTCACACCTACAAAATGCCTCCAGTGCCGTGTAATCCCATCAATGGCCAGCATCCAGAGACTATAAAACAAAGCTCCCAGAAGCTCTTTAAGGACCTCTTATTGTCTAGTTCCCCCTCTCAGAGAACCCAGCAAGCTACTGAGATTATTCTGCCCACAGCAGAGCCTGGCAAACTCCCCATGGCATATTCGATATGCAAAAAACAGTAGCAATGATGGGTCTCATTCCCCTGACCCTGAAAGAGCCTCTAATGTGGCACCATAGGGAAGGATGAGTAAAGAGAGGCTGCTAAAATCTCAGGGCTAAGACTAATGAAGATGTTGCTATCACCTGCTTGAGCAAATCGATGAACAACGGGATGACAGTGATATTATGTGGGCTATATTTTCATAGTTATGTATGCCTTCTAGAATAGAGTTCTGTATCCTTATTATTAGAAGATATAGGATTAATGGAAAAGGAAGGACATACCAACATAATTAATCATGTTGCTTAAATACTTGAATGTTTAAGTAGCTTAGTCAATCTGAAGGCAATTTCTGAGCATTTATTAAATGCAAGGTATATTGTGACCACCTAGATTACATTTTAAAATAGTGATACATGGGAATTATATTCCATTTTTTCTAGGTTAGTTGGTTTAAGTAAAGTAAGGTTGCTAAAGTTTTGAAGCCTCTGAAAGTGCATCCTGTTTTCAGAAGCAGCTGTTGTCCTTTTTCATATGGGTGATTGTGCATCAATCTCAATGAGGGTAGTGGCAGACAGAGATGAGAGAAAGACAACTAGTCAAGGAGTCGGCCTTTGGTGATCCATGGGCATGTGACTCCTAGGATGTTTCCTTTGATCACTGGACTTCTAGAAATTAATATATTTATTTATACATTATATAGCTCATATTAATAGATGTTTTATATATGTATATATATACACACATACATATATGTATATACATAGAGAGCACTTTAACTTCCATGCTGACATTTTCAGATTTTGTGATACTGTGCTCACACTTTCAGAAAGTCAATAATATAAAGAAGTGATAGTGATTGCCATTGTCTGCAGGACCAGGAAAAATTATCAAAAGATAATTGAAAATCAATACAAAGATCTAATTTCATCTCTTAAGATAGTCGATTGGATTTCTAGGCACAAACATTTATTGAGTCTGTAAAAAGAACTTAGAACAAAGTCATATTGAAGAACATATGGCAGAAGTTACTTTCAAGTCCCTTTACTTTATAACCTGTTGTTTGTATCCCAAATATAGCCAACAAGAGTTTTACAATTATAGATCTGGTCAGGGCTTATAACTGAATTTTACCAGGAAATCTTGTGCAAAGAGAAGCTGATACTAAAACTCATTATACCCTTAGTATCTTTTTGTATTTTCTTTTATTTTCTCTTTGTATGAGAGCTATACCTAGCTGTGATCATGGCTTACTGATAGCCCTGGCTCTGTCCTTGGGGACCACTCCTGGCAGTTTAGAAAGGCCTATATAGTTCCTGATGTAACTTGAGTCCACTGCATGCAAAACAAAAACCTTACCTTCTGTACTATCTCCTAGCCTTCTATCCTTGACTTCTTGAAGAAGTTTTCTCCCATTTGACTATTAGTTGTAATCTAGTATTAGGGTTTTCCCTTTCCCCTAAGCAAACCGTAATGTGCTGGTAACAGGGACCATTTTGATGATCATGATCACCCTGGGAAATCTCTAGGTACTGTTTGGAGCAAACTACCTGTCTCTGACTGATTAGGTAACAACATACATACCAATACACAAATTGTTTCAGAAAAAAAAACATTCTCCTGACAATTGTCAGATCAATATGGGTAGCAAAAGATCTCATAAAGGCACCTTAACTGGAGAACCATCTAGATAGCTCACCAAAATATGTTTGCATTATTTACTGTGTGGTTTGGTAATTATTACCTACTGGACCTGCCAGTGTCTCCTGCATGGACCTCTAATACCTGGACATAACAATGAGGAGGAGAACTGTTTTTTGTATTATAAATGATGTTTAATAAACCTGGATATTCACATAAAAAAATTTAAGTGGGCTAAGAAGATAGTTCAAATGAGAAAGCACATACTTTGCCCTAAATCCAATCCATGGCACATATGTACCCCTGAGCACTAGGATAATTGCATCATTCATTGCTCATGAGCACAGCCAGGCCTGAGTATTCCTGAATCACTGGGATGGCACACCAGACCAACACATCTAGGCTAAGGATCTTTGAGAGGAGCTACAGGATCCCCAGATATCTACTGGATATAGTCTCTATACAAATTTAATTGTATCTGTACACTTTACTATAAATAAAAAATTAAATAACAAATAAAGTACTCTTCCATCTGGTCTGTCTCTCCAGCCCCTGAGAAATACTATGTATGTTAAATGTAAATTATATATTGCATGTTTCTTTACTATTTAAGGAAACAAAATTAATTTTTAACTGAATAAAATTCAAACTATAAAATGGCATTTCCCTCATCTTCTGTGACTTTTTTCTAGCATATAATCATTACCAGACAGTTAAAACTATTTGTGTAGGGGCTGGAGTGATTGCACAGTGGGTAGGGCATTTGCCTTGCACACGGCTGACCCGGGTTTGATTCCCAGCATCCCATATGATCCCCTGAGCACTGCCGGGGGTAATTCCTGAGTGCAGAGCCAGGAGTGACCCCTGTGTATTGCTAGGTGTGATCAAAAAGAAAAAAAATTTAAAAAAACTATTTGTGTAATCTATACCTCATATTTTATTCATATTTTTAAATATTAAACTTCTTTTTTATTCTGATTATAAAGAATGACTTTCAGCCAGAGAGACAGTAGCTGCCAAGGTTAGATTGAGCAAACTAGGAAAAAGACTGCAGTGTTAAGTTTTAAGGACCAGAAATACAATTCAGGATGATTGAATAAAACAAAGCATGTTCAAAGCTAAAAGAACAACCTGTACAATACTTTGTAAATCTACAGACAGTCCAGTATAATTGAAATGTCAACAGGTATGGGGTTATGTAAGAAGAAGGAAAGTAGAAAAAAGATAAAAGTTTTAATGTGTTTCAACAGAAACTTAATAATAAGATGTGACCCAGACTGAAAAACTTAAGTTTTTACTCACAGATGACAAGGACGTTATCAAATGTTCACATGAGGTCATTCTGTCAGCAGATGGGAGGATGAAGTGAAGAAGAAGTGAGACTTAGAGGCACGTCAGCAATAATTCATCTGGGTAACAAATATTGAGAAAGAAATGGCAATCCGGCACATACTGCCAGATAAATAAACAAATAAAATGTAAGAGATAAAATGGACAGGATTTACTGACTGTGGGAGATTAAATTGAAATAGTTGGGCTGTTTTCCAGATTCTCAGCTTAATCATCATATATTAAGATAAGAAAAGAGAGTGGGTATATTGGAGTGATTTTATAAAGAGAAGTTGGGGACCCAGGGTAATATCATTGGGCAATGATTCACTATCTCTTTGTTTATTCTACCAAGCTTACCTGGTGGGGATGTGGGAAGTGGGGGTGGGAGAAACTGAATACTGAAACTGTAACATTCTGTCTACCTTAAATGTGCTTATATTACAAAAACTATAAAGATAACCACTATTTCTTTAATTTCTAAATTGTTTATGTGGGTTAATTATTTCCCTAGGAATGTTCCAGTGTCCAAAAATTTCATGAGCATTTCTTTTCTTATTGTTTAATTAGTGAATCACCATGAGGATACAGTAACAGATTTATACATTTTTGTACTTCTTGTGTTTCCCTCATACAATGTTCAAGCACCCATCTCTCCACCAGTGTCCATTCTTCACCACCAGTGAACCCAGTATCCCTGCCACACCCCCAATCCCATCCCTGCCTTCCCCCCCACTGCCTCTGTGGCAGGGCATTTCCTTTTGTTCTCTGTCTCCTTTGGGGTGTTTTGGTCTGTAATAGGGGTATTGAGTGGACATCATGTTCAATCTATAGTCGACTTTCAGCACGAACCTCCCCTCCCAGACGGGTCATCTAACCACAGTTTACTTGATGTTCCCTTCTATATCTGCACTGCCTTTTCCTCCAGCCTGAGAAGCCAGCTTCCAAGCCATGGAGCCAAACTCCTGGTACTTATTTCTACTATTCTTGGGTGTTATTCTCCTGCAATGTTATTTTATATTCCACAGATGAGCGCAATCTTTCTATGTCTGTTTCTCACTTTCTGTCTCATTTCACTTAGCATGATACTTTAAATGTTGATCTACTTTTATGCAAAATTCATTACTTCATCTTTTCTAACAGCTGCGTAGTATTCTGTTGTATAGGTGTACCAAAGTTTCTTTAACCAGTCATCCGTTCTCGGGCACTTGGGATTTTTCCAGGTTCTGGCTATTGTAAATAGTGTTGCGATGAACATATTAGTGCAGATGTCATTTGACTATACTTCTTTGCTCCTCCAGGATATATTCCCAGAAGAAGCATTGCTGGGTCAATGGGAGCTCAATTTCTAATTTTTTGAGGAGCGTCCATATTGTTTAACAAAAGGGAAAAGTGGGCATTCCCACCAACAGTATAGAATGGTCCCTTTCTCCCCACATCCCCTCCAACAGCAGTTCCTTTTGTTCTTTTGGATGTGCGCCAGTCTGTGTGGTGTGAGGTGGTATCTCATAGTTGTTTTGATCTGCATCTCCCTGAGGATTAGTAATAAAGAGCATTTTTTTCATGTGTCTTTTGGCCATTCGTATCTCTTCTTTGGGAAAGTTTCTGTTTATTTCTTTGCCCCATTTTCTGATGGGGTTGGATGTTTTCTTTTTGTAGAGTTCTACCAGTGTCTTATATACCCTTGATATCAACCCCTTATCTGATGGGTATTGGGTGAATATCATTTCCCATTCTGTAGATTGTCTTTGTATTCTGGTCACTGTATCTTTTGCGGTGCAGAAACTTCTAGTTTAATATAGTCCCATTTGTTTATCTCTGTTTCCATTTGGTTGAACAGTTGCATGTCATCTTTGAAGATACCTTTATTTTCAATATCGTGGAGGGTTTTGCTGACTTTGTCTTCAATATACCTTATAGATTGTGGTCTGATGTGAGGTCTTTAATCCATTTTGATCTGACTTTTGTGTATGGTGTCAGGTCGAGATCTAAGCTCATTCTTTTGCATGTGGTTGTCCCGTTGTGCCAGCACCATTTGCTAAAGAGGCTTTCCTTGCTCGACTTCACATTTCTTGCTCTCTTATCAAAGATTAGATAATCATAGATTTGGGGTTGTGTGTAGGCATATTCCACCCTGTTCCATTGGTCTGAGGCTCGGCCTTTGTTCCAGTACCATGCTGTTTTAATTGTTACCGATTTGTAGTAAAGTTTAAGGTTGGGGAGGGTGATGCCTCCCATCATCTATTTCCTGAGAATTGTTTTAGCTATCAGTGGGCATTTATGGTTCTATATGAATTTTAGGACAGCTTGATTCATTTCTTTGAAGAATGTCATGAGTGTCTTTATAGGGATCAGATTGAATCTGTATAATGCTTTGGGGAGCATTGCCATTTTGACAATGTTGATTCTCCCTATCCATGAGCAGGGGGTATGTTTCCATTTCCTCATGTCCTCTTTTATTTCATGGAGTAGGGTTTTATAGTTTTCTTTGTAGAGGTCCTTTACTTCCTTAGTTAAGCTGATTCCAAGGTACTTGATTTTCTGGGGCACAATTGTGAATGTGATTGTTTTTTTCATGTCCTTTTCCACTGTCTCATTGTTTGCATATAGGAAGGTCATGGATTTTTGGGTATTGATTTTATAGCCTGCAAATGTACTGTACAAGCCTGTTGTTTCTAAGAGTTTCTTAGTAGAGGTTTTAGACTTCTCTAGATATATTATCATATCATCTGCGAATAGTGATAATTTGATTTCTTCCTTTCCTATCTGGATGCCCTTAATATCTTTTTCTTGCCTAACAGCTATTGCAGATACTTCCAGTACTATGTTGAATAGAACTGGTGAGAGTGGGCATTCTTGTCTTGTCCCTGATCTTAGAGGAAAGGCCCTTAGTTTTTCCCCATTGAGGATAGTGCTTGCGATGGGTTTGTGGTAGATGGCTTTGACTATCTTGAGGAAATTTCCTCAAAACCCATTTTGATGAGAGTTTTCATCATAAAGGGGTGCTGGTTCTTGTCAAATGCTTTCTCTGCATCTATTGATATGCTCATATGGTTTTTGTCTTTACTTTTGCTAATATCATGGATTATGTTGATTTATTTCTGAATGCTAAACCATCCTTGCATCCCCGGTATGAATCCCACTTGGTCATGTTGTATGGTCTTTTTGATGAGTTGTTGGATTATATTTGCTAATATTTTGTTGAGGATATTTGCATTGGTGTTCATCAGGGATATTGATCTGTAACTTTCTTTGTTAGCGGTGTCTTTGTTTGCTTTTGGTATTAGGGAGATATGTGCCTCATAGAAACTGTTTTGGAGAGTTCCTGTTTTTCAATTACCTCTAAAAGCTTGAAAAGGACTGGCAACAGGTCTCCTTTAAATGTTTGGAAGAATTTGCCAGTGAATCCATCTGGACCTGGGCTTTTGTTTTTGGGGAGACTTTTGATTACAGTTTCGATTTCCTTGATGTTAGTGGGTCTATTCAAGTATTCCAGTTATTCTTGGTTCAGTCTTGGGAGATGTAGGAATCAAGGAATTCATCCATTTCTTTTAGGTTCTATTGTTTCATGGTGTAAAGACCTTCAAAGTAGTCTCTGATGATCTTTTAAATCTCACTGTTTTCTGTTGTGATGTCTCACTTTTCATTTCTGATTCAGTTTATTAGGGTTCTATCTCTTTCATTGTGAATCTTGCTAGCGGTTTATCAATCTTGTTTATTTTCTCAAAGAATCAGCTCTTGGTTTCATTGACCTTTCAGATTTTTGTCTGAGTTTCCATGTCGTTAATTTCTGCTCTAACTTTTATTATTTCTTTCCTTCGGTCTGGTTTGGGTTCCTTTTGCTGGTTCTTTTCTAAGATATTGAGCTGTGAAGTTAAGCTATATGTAGGCCCTTTCTTCCTTCCTGAGGAATGCTTGCAGAGCTATAAATTTTCCCCTTAAGATGGCTTTAGCTGCATCTCATATGTTTTGGTAACTCGTGTCTTCATTCTCATTTGTTTCTAGGTATCATTTAATTTCTTCCTTTATTTCCTTCCTGACCTACTCATTGTTCAACATTGAGTTGTTTAATTTCCAGATGTTTGATTTGCTTCTCCGTGTCTGTGTGTGGTTAGCTTCTATCTTCAGCGCATTGTGGTCTGAAAAGATTTTTGATACAATTTCTATTTTTCCAATTCTATGTTTTGTGGCCCAGTACATGGTCTCTTTTGGAAAATGTTCCATGTGTACTGGAAAGGAATGTGTATTCTTTCTTTTTGGGATGTAAAGCCTTGTATATGTCTACTAGGCCTTTCTCTTCCATTTCTTCTTTCAGAGTCATTGTTTCCTTGCTGAGTTTTTTTCTTGCCGAGTTATTCAGGAGTGATAAAGCAGTGTTGAAGTCTCCAAGTATTATTGTGTTGTTAGTGGTGTCCTCTTTAAGGTCTGTCAGGAGTTGTTTTAAGTATTTAGCCGGTCATTCATTTGGTGCGTATACGTTTAAGAGCGTTATTTCCTCCTGTTATACATATCCCTTGATAAATAGAATATGACTTTCACTGTCCCTTCTAATCTTTTTCAACCTGAAAACTTGTTGTCGCATACTAGTATGGCCGTTCCAGCTTTTTTGAGGGAGTTGTTTGCCTGCAGGATTGTTTTCCATCCTTTGACTTTGAGTCCATGTTTGCTCTGACTATTCAGGTGTGTTTCTTGCAGGCAGCAGAATGTTGGGTTTAGTTTCTGGATCCATTTTGCCACTCTGTGTCTCTTGATAGCTGCATTTAGGCCGCTGACATTGAGAGAGATTATTGTCATGGGGTTTTGTGTCATCTTTCTATGGGGTTTGTTGTTTTTATGGGGTTCTTCCTTGTCTTACAATAGCCCCATTAGACCTTCTTTTAAGTTTGGTTTTGAGTTTATGAAGTTCCTGAGCTGTTCTTTATCCAAGAAATAGTGTATGGTTCCTTCGAGTTTGAGTGAGAGTTTAGCCGGGTAAAGTATTCTTGGTGAGGCGTTCATTTCGTTGAGTTTTTTCATTATGTCCCACCATTGTCTTTGGGCTCAGAGGATTTCCTCTGATAGGTCTGCTGTAAATCTGAGTGGTGCTCCTTTGTATGTGATTTCCTTCTTTGACCTTGCTGCTTGCAGAATTGTGTGTCTATCCATAGCATCCGTCATTCTGACTAAGATATGCCTTGGAGTCTTTTTATCTGAGTCTCTTTTTGCTGGTACTCTTCGGACTCCTTGGATCTGGATGCCTGCCTTCTCCAGCTCTGGGAATCTCTTAGCAATGATGTCTTTGACTGTGTTTTTTTTTTTTTCATTGAGGTTACTTCCCTGCATTTATGGTACTCCAATGATTCTTATGTTGTTCCTCTTGAAGTCATCCCCAAGGACTCTGATTTGCTCTATAACCATTTTGAGGTCTTTTGCCATTATTTGTTGTTGTCTGTAAGCTTTCTGCAGCTCATCTTCAAGCTCACTGATTCTGTCTTCGGCTGTAGCCATTCTAATGTGGAGGGCATCTACTGAGATTTTTAATTCATCTACCGATTCCTTTATTTGTATGACTTTTGTTCATAACTTTGAAATTTCTGCTTTCATTTCTTTCTACATTTTTTTCGTGGACCGTTCCAATGCTTCATTTATATCCTCCCTTAATTTATTGGATGTCTGTTCCATGGTTGCTTGGAGTACGTCGAATCTCCTCAAGATTCAAGATTACCTCTCTGAATTCTTTATCTGAGAGGTCATATATGTGAGTAGCCCCTGTTAAGGTTTCTGGGATCTTTTCTTCTCCCTCTCTTCGTGGAGGGGATTTTCATTGTTTCTTCATATTTTTACGGAAGTATAGAGTTGGAACCTTGTAGTTGTCTATACCTAGTCCCTCTTGCTTCAGGAGTAGGGGGGCTCTGGTTATGCTATTGCTGATGGCAGCCTTGTTCCTGTTCTAGAGTTCTTACTCTCAGGTGCTCTTCCTGATTGATGTGGGGCCTCTAATGAAAGCTTTAGGCTATGTTCTCTTTACGAAGGTTTTGTGCAGCTTCTATTATTCATTGATATTTTTTGTGAAGTTAGAATAAGCTAATGAGCTATTTGGCATAGAGTGATTGAGATGGCTAGGGTGATTTTCAAAGAAACAGACTATACCTATTATGCTAAAGCAAAAAATAATAACTGCGGCTGTGGCCACAGCTCCGACAGGAGGCCACGCCCCCTTTTGAGAGCATGCCCCCTGAGTTATAGGCCACGCCCCCTGTATCCTCTTGGGATTACCTGGAGACAGGGACGGTATTAGGGAGCCAGGCAGGGAGGCGTGGTGACGGGAGGCGTGGCTGGGCTGATGCTGTCATGAGCATTTCTTAAAGTAATCACCAATGCAAGGAAACTCCTTTCCAACCACCAAAGACTCACTAATAATCATCAGGAATATGTCTGTGTTCGTGTTCCTCTAGGGTGAATTATTGATACATAACACCCCTAAATCAAACACCAGTTTTTTCATGGAATCCTGATCTTGTCTTTACTTTTTTCCTTGAATACTATATGTTTGTCATTTTGTAGTTCATCTTTCCACCAGACCTGAAATACTACTGGAACAAATTATTGGGTAACAAAAAAACTTCCCTCATCAATGTTTAGAATAACATTAAGTGATTGTTTCTGCCACTGCTTGCATTTATCAAGGCTTTCTGACACTTCTCACTTAACCTGTACCCTTACAAAGATCCTCACTAGGCACTGAGTAAAGGAATACTCCTCCTCTTACACAGTTGTTCTGTAGGGTTTGCTAGGGATTTATTCTTTCCTTTCAGTTGCAAATTGCCAGGGATTAAGGATGAACAAAAAGAAACATCAAGGAATAAAGAGATAGAGCTTGTTTGGCATTGTCAGGCCCTCTCTACTATTCCCAGGCCAAGTTTCTTGATGCTGTTGTGACAAGGCATTGTTGTGGGTGGAAAGCTTGGAGTTTTAATGTATGCTGCTACCTCACACAGCTGGCACTGTCTGTTTGTAGCTGAAATGGAATGCAATGGCTGTTAATTTGTATGAATACCACTAATCCCTCATTTGCATCCTGGGTGGCTGGTTTGATCATGTACAAAAAGAACCTTGTAAGCCTTGGCCATTTGGCATTTCAGATGAGGCTCTCATTGCAAGCTGTAGTTTCCTCTGATTCCTGGGACAATTGCCATTGACTCCAGTTTAGATTTTTCTGTCTCTATTTAATAATAATAATAATATCAACAGCTACCACAACAATAATATAATAATCAGTACTTGTTGAGCCCTTATTAGGACCAAATATATATGGAATATCTTCCAGAATATCAATCTTTCAGTTTCTGAAAGTGATGCAAAGAGTCATTACGAGCAAGTAGTATGTTTCCCATTCCTTAAAACTCCCCTTGACCTCTTGCTATCTACCTGGACATATGACAGTCACTCCAGTCTCTCTCAAGATTATAATCCCTATTTAGATCTATTATTCAGTTTCTATACTCTCAAGGACCAACCCGTAATTATATCTCTTTTGCCTCTGTCCCTACACAATTTGCTTGCCTTGGTCATGGGAGTGTGGACACTGGGATAATATCTGCCCAACAGTCACGCTACCTGCAGTTTATAATGATACTAAATTTATTTTTTATATATTTATTTTTGCTTTTTTGTGTCACACCTGGCGATGTACTGTCGGGGTCCTGGCCAGTCAACTCCGGCACACTGGAGTATGAGCCCCAAAGTCACCGAACTTACTCCCTATAAGGGAGGGAGTGGAAAGGGGAGAAGCCTCTGCCCTGGCCGTCTGCTCACCGCAGGATTCTTACTGCCGAGACAGAAGCTGATCAAGAAGGTCACCAAGCAGAGCGGGGAAGCCTGGAGATCAAGCAGACTCCGTTTATTGATTCTTACACAGGGGATTTTATATACACAATCTAGGGTGGGGGGATATGCCACACATGTACCAGGTTTACCCCATGGAGCTCAGTACAGATGCCAGTTAATGATTTGTATTCCCCAATCTCAGGACCATGTTAACTAGCTCAAGTAAATGTTAACTGTCACACCCCTCATCCCATTGTATCCTCAACCAGAGTGCCTGTGTGTGGAATGCTGGAGTGTATGGAATGCAGAGCCCCTTGGCCCCTGTAAACAGAGCCGACTCTTGCTTTTAGGGGCAGGAGGTTTAGTCAAAGTCTCAGGCCAGCTACTGAGACCCCAACAATGTACAGAGGTCATTCCTGGCTCTTCACTCAGGAATTACCCCTGGCGGTGCTCAGGGGACCATATGGGATGCTGGGAATCGAACCCAGTTCAGCTGCGTGCAAGGCAAACACCCTACCCGCTGTGCTTATGTTCCAGCCCCATACTGAAATTTAAGTTGAATCATTTGTACATTATGTACATCATTTTAATGCCTTGACTTAGAATTTAATAGATAAATAAAATTATTAATATATATTAAGATTGATTTACTATATTTAATTTTTTTCTGATCAATTTATTATATTTGATCAAATTATATTTGATCAAAATATTCACGAATCACGAATCATGAAATCCCATTGATTGTTGAGTTGCTTAAGCGGTCTCAGTAACCTCTCCATTCGTCCTATCCCTGAGATTTTAGAAGCCTCTCTCTACTTAGCCTTCCCAACGATGCCGCATTGGAGGCTCTTTCAGGGTCAGGGGAATGAGATTCAGCTTGTTACTGGCTTTGGCATATGGATACACCATGAGAAGCTTGTGAGGCTGTTCCATGTGGGCAGGAAACTCTCGGTAGCTTGCTAGTTTCTCCCAGAGGGAGAAGTAGGTTATAAGATATCTTCTGGGAGCTTGCTTTTAAGTCTCTGGATGTTGGCCGTTGATGGTATTACACACACCTGGGTTTTTCTGCCGGTCCCTTCATGCATGAGGCCTGTCCAAACGTGTGGAGAGGGGCCTTGAGCATGGCTGTGGCTAGGTTCCAGTGGTCTTCAGCCGTCAGGAGTTCTGCTCAGGGCGGGGAGGGAAGCTGGAGGGGCTCCGGGGAAGACAGCCAGGTATGCGGGCAAGAGACTCTATGTTTATATATAATATTTTGACTCTATCAAAATATTATATATAAATATTTTTGTTGATTTGGGGGCCAAATTGACAGAGTTTAGGGGCTAATCCCAACTCAATACTCAGTGATCACTCATGGCTATCATCAAAGAAGCATGAGATGCCAGGGATAAAATATGGGTCTCCCACACTTCAACAATGTGCTTTTTGAGATATCTCTCTGGCCCTAACTAAATAAATTTTAAACAAAAACATTATAGATGCAGTACATTTCATAATGATTTTATGACATCTCTATTTTCTCTATTCAAGATTATTTGTATGTGATATCTATATCGAGTCTCTTGCCCCAGTGCCTGGCTGTCTGCCCCGGGGCCCCTCGGAGAGGGTGGGTTCAGTTTCCCTCCCCGCCTCAAGCAGAGCTCCCACATCCAAAGACCTCCAGAGCCCAGCCACAGCCATGCTCAAGGCACCTCTCCACATGTTCGGATGAGTCTCATGCGTGAAGGAACCGGCAGAGGAACCCAGGTGTGTGGAACCCAGGGCTGAGACCTCCAAGACTGCTCGGATCAGGACTGGGCCTCTTCTGCCCAGATTCCCCATTTTCCAGTAACTAGGTGGTGACACCCAGGGACTGCCCCCGGTGCCGTGTAATTCCACCAACGGCCAACATCGAGAGACTATAAAACCAAGCTCCCAGAAGTGGGCAGCCGCTTTGTGGCCGCACAACATCTTATAGCCTACTTCTCCCTCCGGGAGAACCTGGCAAGCTATTGAGAGTTTCACACCCACATGGGAGAGCCTCCAAACTCCACGTGGCGTATTCATATGCCAAAAGCAGTAACAATGATGGGTCTCATTCCCTTGATCCTGAAAGAGCCTCCAATGTGGCACCATTGGAAAAGACAAGTAAAGAGAAGCTTCTAAAATCTCAGGGCTAGGATGAATGGAGACATTACTGAGACTGCTCAAGAAATTTGACGATCAACAGAATGATGATGATGATGATGATGATGATGATGATGAGATTTATATTGTAGAAATTATATATGACAGTGTTCTATCCTGAATCCCTTCCCGATTTAGGATTCAGTCACATTATAGTAATAGTTAAAAACCAAGACTTTGTGTATTGCTCTATTATATATACATATATATGATATATATATATATATATATATATATATATATATACACACACACATATATATAAAATCACTTTGAGTTAAAGTAACAAAACTTTCCTGTTTGAGTTTCGGTCATATAATGATCAAACACTCATCTCTTCACCAATGCACATTTTCTGCCACCAAACTCCCCAGTATGCCCCCCCCCCCCATCCCAACCCTTCCCCTGCCTGTGTGGCAGACAATTTCCATAATGCTGACTTTCTAGTTTCATTACATTCGATAGTTTGAAACAAGTTCCACCATTATTATTTGGAATTTTCCCACCACCACTCAAACCTGCCAAAAAGGCAATACTAGACAATTCATTTTGTATTGCTAGTTATGAATAGCACAAGATGTTGTGCGGCCGCTCTCGCTCATGCAATTCTAAAATTTTAGATAATTGGGGCCTAAAGAGATCTCTGCAATGAGTTGCTCTGTTCTGAGATTCTTTTACGTGTCTCTGGGTCACGGCCATTAAGGAGCTTAGGTAGTAGCCTGAAGCAGTTGGTGGATATCATCTCAAGGTCCCATCAGGGCAGGTGAATGGATGAGAAGTGCCGGCCCATCCCTCATCCCGTGAGGCCTGGCGTTTGCCATTATTGCTCCCGCGTACCTGGGCTTCTCATTGGTTTCTGGAAGATGACAGAATCCCTAGTGGGCAGGCAGAGGGACAGCACCTGCTCCTGACTGGACTATCCCTCTGAAATCAACCTAGTGCAAAGTCCAGAGGCATCACTGCAGCTAGCTGCTCAGTCCCGAGATTCTTTTGTGTGCCCTCCTTATTATATATTCTAGTGACAACCAAAGGAGTTCAGTTCTGCCCTAAATCTAAAAAAAAAGGAATTAAGAAATAAAAAAAGCGATAGCTCAGTGGGTAGGTTGGTAGGTTGTTTGCCTTGCATGTGGCCAACCCGGGTTCAATTCCCAGCATCCCATATGGTCCTCTGAGCACTGCCAGCAGTAAATGTGGGTATTGTTTATTTATGAATTCTTTGTGATTTATTATCTACAATTATTTTATTGTGCCTATTTTATATTATTGTACACCAGGGTCAGATAAAATTTATTGGGCAAAAGCATTACAAATGGAAAAGTTTAAGATATCCTGTTCTGTGGTAGCCTTCTTGTTTTAATCACAGAGCTTAGTTGTTACACAGAGACTGTCTGACTTACAAAACCCAAAATACTTATAGATGAACACTTTATAGTAAAGCCTGACTATTGTGTAAACTAGAAACAGTAAAGGAAAAATTAATGATGTAGATTCACTGTATCACTGTTATCCCGTTGCTCATCTATTTGCTAGAGCAGGCACCAGTAACGTCTCCATTGTGAGACTTGTTACTGTTTTTGGCATATCAAATACACCACTGGTAGCTTGCCAGGCTCTGCCGTGTGGGTGAGATACTCTCGGTAGCTTGCCAGGCTCTCCAAAAGGGGTGGAGAATGATGTAGATTAAATTCTAAAATATGTTGTCTATAGTTGTTCCATTTTAAATAAAATAAAATCTTGAAAGATCCTTCCAGTATTTAAAAACCATTAGCTGAATCAACAAAGTTCTCGTTCAATTCACTGACAACTGAATTATCATTTAATATAATTAAATATTAAATACATTTTAATATAGTTACTGTTTCACTCTCAATATCTTATTTGTCAGTGAAAATGTCAACCAGCACCATGTGAGAACTTGTTTGTTTATTAATTGTAGTCATAGGTTGGCTATAAATTTGATCTCAGAAAAAAATGTGAAAATAAATTGAGTATATAGAATTTATAATTGAGTATTGTAGTATTGTACTATTTTAAAAAGAATAATAAATACTGTTCAGTGGAATTCATAATAAATATATGTACATCTCTGTATACAACTATTTTTTATATGTTTATATACACATATACTCACACACACATTTTGCTGTTGTTCAGGAAGCCAGGTTTTGTATGTCTACTATTTAATTCCACTAATTAATGGATTCTACATAAGTTGTGCAAAAAAACTGCAATTACATTTGGATTTCATTTGGAGGGTAAAGTCCTACATAAATATGGGGGATGGCAATACCATTAATAAGAGCTGCTTATTTGAGCTCTGGAGAAAGAGTTATGTCTCACAAAACAGATGTGTGAGAAAAAGTGTTGGTCCCAGAACCTCTTAATGATAAGAACAAATGATTGTAATTTTAAAAAACTAACCACAGAATAATTTCTTAAGCATCAAAAGCTAACTGTTGGGGGGAGAGTAAATTAATAAACAAATCAGAAAATTATAGCTTTAAAGATGAACCCAAGATATTAAGTGACACACATACCACACACAGACACACACAAACACACACACACATGGGAGGAGTGAAAGGGAGAAATTAATTTAATGGAGATTAAATATAGTTAAAGAGTTAACACAGGAAAATTGGGAATTAGCCAGGTTGTGTGTGTATTATAGGAATATAAATGTAGTAACAAAATCACTCAGGTAAGCAAATAGAGCCAAATGGGAATAGGAAGGAGCTGTGAACAATGTAGAGTTTAAAATATGCTGAGTTATTAGGGAATCAGATTAGAAAGGAAAACAAAGAAAAATCTTACCAAGAAGCTCGAAATCCTACTTCAGTCACTTTGGCACCCCATTTGTTCCCCTCACCCGTGAGATTGAGGTAGTTTCATAATCTCTTCTGACATTTCTGGCTTTCTCTAAAGTTCCTTAGCCTTACGTTTTACTAGAAAATATATAGTGTCCATATTTGTAATATTCCAGCTGTGAGATAGCTTTCTTATCCACAGATTCTAAATTTGTTTTTAAGCTCTGTAGAATATCTGCTTCATGTCTGAAATAGCCGTTAATTAAAAAGATGATAAATAACCTCAAGAAATTTGTTGATCATAAATTATTTTAAGTTGGCATGTTATGCTGTTTTTTTTTGTTAATTCATGTAGAGCAGATAAAATACCTAGTGGGCATTTTGGGTGTTTTAGGTTTAAAGTGTTCATCTTAATAAGATTATCAAAATCAGTCTGAATAAGCTATATATCCCAAGAATGGGAGAGTCATTTTAAGGGTCCAAAGTGAATGTCCCCAACCACAACCACTTTGGGTTTTTCTGAGGTTTCTGTGAATAAATTAACATCAAAGTAAAGCTAAAATTTTCTAATAGACTTATGGAGAGTCATAGCTACAAATTCTAAAGAAAAAGGGGGCAAAACAGCAGTACATATCCTGACTTAAGGGACCTGGACAGCCAAAGAGGCAATGGCTCTGTTTCTACCTGAGAGTTAAGTGATGTTTTTCTAGGAGGCGCTATGTTCAATGATAACTTGTTCAATTACACCTGAATGATACCCCTCATTTCCTATTGTTCTAGATCAGCAATCTAGGTCACTGATCAGGGAACAGTGATCACTTCTTCCATAAGGACAAAGGCATAAGGAAGAGATTTCTTCTTTAATTAGAAGGGCAAAAAACTAAGGGAAGAAAACAACTTCTTAGTCTCTGGAGTCTTTATTACATACAATTTAAAGGACTCCTCATTCTTTATGAAATGATTAAGTGTACTCTCAAAGCTGAAGGACTTAGATATCTTATTTCCAATACCAAAGTGACATGAATTAGATAAGGACTACTCTGGACATCCTAGGAAAAGTTCTCTCCACATTTTTGGAGAGCCAATAGCCACCACACTTGTCAAGAGACCCTGATGTACACCAGTACAGCATTAATATCCTAGATTTAGATCCCGGTTGCTAATACTCTGATGAGGTTATAACTCTTGCTTGTAAATATCTCCTTAACATTAGATCTAGAAAAGATCTTCCTACAATGTATTTTGTCATATGGATTACTTCAGGGTAAGGTTATCAAGTACCTGTGGTTTAGAAAAACTAAAACAAAATAAAACTTTGATATTCCCTTAACTAGCTAGAAAAATAAAAATGAAATCATTGTCCATAGTTAGGATATTTTACCGAAATAACAGGTAATAAAAACCGAAATAAAAACCTAATTATATGGCTAGGCAAACACAATTACAGAGAGTATCTTGTTTTCCTTTTCACTTCATCATTAAGGTTACTTCATCACTCTTTTAAACACCAGGTCCCTAACCATTTCTTTTTTTCTCTTTTTGTTTTGTTTTGGTTTTTTGTGTGTGTTTGGGTCACACTGGCAGATGCCTGGAATAGAATCCAGGTTTGGCACATGCAAGGCAAATGCTCTACCATATATGCAATTGTTCCAGTCCCTCTAACCCATTTTTCACATCAGAAAAGGTGTCTTCCTGCACTCATTCGTGGAGTATAAAATAACATAACATGAGACTGACACCCAAGCATAGTAGATACATGAACCAGAAAGATTCTCCATAGCTGGAAGCCTGCCTCATGAGCAGAGAGGAGAAGGCAGCTGTAATAGTGAAGGGATCACTAAGAAAATGATGGTTGGAGGAATCACTCAGGATGGGAGTTGTGTGTTGAAAGCAGATAATGGGCCAAACATGATAAACTCAGTATCTGTATTGCAAACCATAATGCCCAGAAGAAGAGAGAGTATGGGTAATATTATCTGCCACAGAGGCAGGGGGAGAGTGGGTAAGGGGGGAGTATACCCGGGATATTGGTGGTGGTAATGTGCACTGGTGGGGGGTTGAGTGTTTGATCATAGTGTGATTTTAATTCAAACATGAAAGCTTGTATCTATCTCATGGTGATTCAATAAAATAAAATTTTAAAAAAAAAGAAAAAAAAGGTGTCCTCATTTTCCCCCATTTACTTTAGAATTTGCATACATGTAAATCCCTTACATTTGTATAATCAAAATTTATATGTTCACATACAAAGGGTTTGTTTTTGTAATAACTGAATGCTGAAAGTAGATAAACATGATAACCTTAGCACTGTTATATGACTAATGTATTGCTTTTCATAAACTATGCCTTCAACTTCGTCAGCTGGATTTGTCTGCTGCTTGGAAGGGGCAACGTGTATACAAAAGATAGTTGACATGTTGTAATATTTTGATGAAATTAATGTTGTTTCAGAAAAAAAAACTCAGAAGCTAGAGAGATAGCATAGGGGTAAAAGTACTTGTCTTGTTTGTGGCTGATAGTGGTTTGACTGTCAGCATCACGTATGGTCTTCCAAGCACAGCAGGAATGATCCCTCATCCAGCAGTAAGCCCTGGACACCTCTAGCTGTGGCCCCAATACAAAGAAAAATTAAGAGATTTCATATTCCATTGCTCTTACTGCACGGTTCCGTAAGAACATTCAGGAGGTAACTCCAGGGTGATGCCAGGTGTGGCTCCAAAACAAAAGCAAAAACAAAGTTAATAGAGGGCTCTGATTTAAATAAATTAAATACCTGTGCTAAAGATCATATTTTCTTAAAGTGGTCACACACTGATTTGAAACAAGGTAAGGTTAACTTGAGCCACACTAAGAGATGATTAATAATTCAGACTATCAGAAGAGGTTTCCAAAAGATGACAGAATTTAACAATCTTTTAAAAGATAAGTAGCACAAAAAATGGGAATAAGAGAAAGTACAACTGGGAAGAAACAGTTATACAAATATTTGTGGATTGAGTCTATTTCCTTGAACTTTTCAGAAACATGCGAAAGTCTGTCTTAGAGGATAAATATCCTCTTCTTGGCCAACTATAAACTACTGTCCTCTCCTGGAAAACTTGTTCAAGTTATCAACTGGCTTTATTAAAAGTTTCATCTGTGCTCATGGTCTCCCAGCCTTGCATTTATCTATGAGACTTACAATTACACGGAAGCCTTCTCATCTGACTGCCACTGCTGCCCATGCTAGAAATCTTACCTGCTCTACAGACTTTGTCCCACTCCCTTTGCTTTATGATAAGCATATCCTGGTGCCATCAAATTCACTCTCTTTGTTGTTGCTGATGTGACCTTTGTATACACCTTTATGTACATTGTTGTCAAGTTTTTTCCAACCATGAATTTGTTTCCATCACTGAACATTCAAAATCAAATTCGTCTTCCCCTTTCTCTGCCTTTCATTTCTTAGGACTTCGTCAACTTCTGAGATAGTTGACAGTAGAACTATCTAGTAAGTTAGAATTCTAAGATCTATTTGAGGTTATTCCCTTTTTGTTCATCATTACGTGAAATGGGTCTTAGCAGCTCATCACCATCACCTTATCTTTCCAGTGATGCCACCAGATTCTATGCTAGATTTGATTAACTGGTACCCATGTCTCAACAGTTTTTTTTAACTCCAGGATCAACTTTCTTTTACTCTACATTATATTCAGAAATAATACTTCTATAAATCAAGATTTATATCATTCAAATTTAATAGGTTGATATTGTTGATTTCAAAATCCTTAGCAAAATTTTGTGAGTTTCTAAAATTTTTTTTCTACATATATACCCGAAGGGCAGGATTGCAGGAGGGAAGCTGGAGACATTGGTGGTAGGAAATGTACACTGGTGAAGGAACAGGTGTAAGAACATTATACAACTGAAATCCAATCATGAACAACTTTGTAACTGTGTATCTCACTGTGATCAATAATTATTTTAATTAAAAAATCTTTTTTATAAATGCTGCAGTCATCTAATATCTGTCCCTCTCCTGACCTTTTCACTCAGCATGATACTCTTTGTGGCCATCCATGTCATAAGCAACTTTTATGACTTCATTTTCTTAATAGCTGCAAACTATTTCACTATGTAGATGTGCCATAGTTTCTTCATCTGTTCTCCAGCAATCATATCGTTTCCAGATTCTGGCTACTCTGAATAGTTCTGCAATAAACTTAGAAGTGCTGGTGGCATTTCTGCTATGTAAAACAAGATTTTTAAGGAGTAATTATTCATTGTCTTAATTTCCTTATGTATGTTTACTTATTATATTTTCTCTTCCTTTCTGATTGATCCTGTGATGCTGTAAGTTTCTGAGTGAACTAATTTCTTTCAAAATCTCCAATTCATTGACATAAAGTTGATCATACCAGTCACTTAAGATATTTTGTGGTATATGAATATGGATTCTACTTACTAGTGTTTTATCTGTCCTATTTTATTTTAGGAGTCTATCCAAAAGTTTGCCAATTATATTTATTCTTTAAAAGAATCAATTCTTAATTTGATTAACCTCTAAAGTTTTAATTTGTTTTGCTAAAATTTGTATTATATCTTCCCTTCTATTTATTTGGGGATTCAGTTGCTGTTCTTTTATGATACCTTAAAATTTGAAGTTAAATTTCTAATTTATAATATTTTGTTTGTTTCCTGAAGAATTCTTGTTTTGCCATTGTTTTTGCTGTTTTCCATACGTTATTTCAACTTCTCATTGAAGTTGAAATAATAAACTTATATATATTATATGATATATTATATATAATACTATATAATACTGTATATAACATATATAATAAATAAAATAATAAAGAAGTTGAAATAATAACGAAACTTCTTGTTTCTTTACTAATCTTTTTTTACCTAGTTGATCTTTTCAATGGTGAGAGTTCAGTGTTATGGTCTCCTACTACCAGTGTTCTGCTTTTGCTATTTATCCTCAGGACTATTAAGACCTGTATTACTATTTACTACATTCTCGGATTGCTCTGATTAAGAATAAGATGGTATGTGTTCAAGACTTAACAGAAGATTATTAGATTTATTTCATATTGGTCTGGGAACTCCAATTGAATTATCTAAAGAGCTAATGCCAAGGAAATACCAGGAAGTTCAGTAGAATACCTGAAAAGCTAACAAGGTTGGATGGGAAAAAAACGAGTAGTGGAGAATTTAGTAAAAATTATCAGACACAGAGAAAAGAGAACATAAGGAATACACACGTGAAATTGGTGAGTTTCACCTTAAATAAGTCAGATCCTAAAGTGACCTGTGCTGATTACAAAAAGAACATGAAGCCCACCATCCACCTCTGTAGTCATGTTGACTCACTCCCCGGCCCTGTTCCATTAAATCCCAACTAAATCTCCCCAGAAGATGTTCTCCAAGCAACTAAATCTTATGAAATTTCTGCCTGATCCCCCCACCCCACCTGCCCCAGCTACTAAAAACCCTGGAGCGCCCATGACAGACAGGTGGACCAAATACCCACCAAGTGAAGGATCCTGCAGCAGCAGCCATTTCTACCACTACAGCTACACCAGGGGCTCAAGCCCACTGCCTCACAAAGATTCCCTGCAGAGACACCAATCTCTGAATACTTGGATATCTGGAACTGAGAACTCTGGTCCCCCCACTTCCCCGCCCCACAATGGGGGTGAGTAGCCTCTCCCTCACCTCCCTACTTCTGGAAGCTCCCCCAGACCCACCCACCATCCACGTCTGCTGCCTTGTTTGTCTCTTTGGCCCAAACCATTGATCTAGAAATGTCAACCCCTTCTGAAACAAGGAAAAGCTTATTAGCAATCAGATATAACAATCAATGTTCACATAAATTATTTTCTAAATCTATTGCAATTAATATTGCAACTTTATTGTCTAATGAATTTTTAAAAAAATTTTATTGAATCACCATGAGAAAATTTACAAAGCTTTCAGGTTTAAGTCTCAGTCATACAATGATCAAACACCCATCCCTTCACCAGTGCACATGTTCCACCACCAAGAACCCCAGTATGCCTTCCATTCCACCCCCTTCTTCTCTGCCTGCGTGGCTGATGATTTTCACTTTACTTTCTCTTTACTTTGATTACATTCAATATTTCAACAGAAAACTCACTATTATTAATTGGAATTTTCCCCCAAAAATCAGATCTGCTGAAAAAGCATCATTTGATAATTTGTTTTCCATTACTGAGAAAGAAGAGCATATGAGGTCGAGAGGCGGAGAATGCCGTGGTTTAGATTACTGGTATTTTAGTAATTAAGTCCAGAGAATTTCTCTAGCGGTCAAATATTCTTGAGCATTCTCAGTAACATCTCCATTTGTCCTAACCCTGAAATTTTAGAAGCCTCTCTCTGCTCGTCCTTCCCAACGATGCTGCATTGATGATGATGATGATGATGATCAAGTCCAGAGAAATTTATGACAGAAGTCACGTCACTGCAAGCTCATACCTCCGTTTAGTGGGCTCCATAAGATGGCGGTCGCCATGCCACTGGGAAAGGAAAGCCTGAGAGAGAGAAACCCTTCCCCTCTCAGGATGGCATGGAGCCATAGCTTAGTTCACAGTCTAGAGGCATTTCTGCAAGAAGCTGCTGGGTGCCGAAAGTAGTCATTAGGTCTTGGGATCGAGGTCTTTTAGGAGTGGAGGAGCCATTCATGTGCGGCTGCTCTAGGGGTCTCGGTCTGGGCCTATCTAATCAAATTTAATCCAAGAATTATGTCAACAATTGCTGCTTTTTTCTACATTAAATAATTGCACTATATAGCGCTGTAGCACTGTCATCCCGATGTTAATCGATTTGCTTGAGCGGGCACCACATTTCATGGGGTTCAAAGTAGGAGGCAACCAATCTTAGAGGGAAATATTTTTTTTCAGATATATATACATATATATATATATGCACACAAGTCTCCACATTTAACAACATATTAGTGATCTCTTATAGAAGGGCTTAATGGTCCCTAGGTGAAATACACAATATTTACACTCTTTCCTGTAAGGAACTTTTTTGTAGCATTTTCATAACAAATAATACAAAATATATTACTTGGTTCTGCTTTGGGGCAGGGGCTGGGGTTCAGGATGGAAACATCCGAAATATGGTGGTGGGAAGGTGTAATGGTGGTGGGGTTGGTGTTTGAATGTTAAATGTAATAAAATATTGTGAACTACTTTAGCAATGGGATGGCAGTGATCCAGTGACAAACTTTATAAAATAAAATCAACAAATATTTTTTAAATAAACATGAGTGCCCTTTTTCCTTTTTGTCTTGAGGCACCAGGACCTCATACTATTCTCTATCTTGGAGTATTTTTATTTTACCTGGTTTACATTTAAATTTGCATTTATGGGACCAGAGCAACAGTAGAGTTGGTAGAGGATTTTCCTTGCATGCAGCCAACCAGGGTTTAATGCTGGGCATCCCATATGGTCCTCCAAGCACCACCAGGAGTAATCTCTGACCACTGCTGGATGTGACCCAAAAAGAAAAAAAAAGGATCTTCAGAAAAAAACAATTTTGTGTTTACATAGTTTCTCCATAAGTGTGTATTAAATGTGTCCTTCCTTTTTAAAAAAATGTGCCTGATGTACATTTGACTTCCTGAACATCTAAGATGAATTTATTGGTATACTGAAAATGTCTGTCCACCCCTGACCTTCATGCTTTTTCTCACCGGAGATGAAGTTCTCTCAGTGTTGCCAGTGTTCACAATTTAAACCTTCCTATCTTGTCCAGTACAGGGCTTAATGAGATCAAACTCAAAAACAATTGCTAGTATTCAGATTCTCTTTTTTATGCTAAAAGTGGTAGAAGGAAAGTTAGCAGCTTAAAATGTCTACTAAAGGCACAAGAAGAATAAATCATTGTAGCTGAAACTCAGCTAAAATTGAGCAATTTTATAACATTTGGGTGATTCTACACACCCATTAAAAACGGTGTGAATGATCAAGCAGGAGATGGATTTCTCAGAGAGAAAAATCATTATATAGTCCTAAAATCATAAAAAATATATTATGTGCCATAAAGTACAAGAGGATATCTTTCTCAGTCCATGCTTGCTCCAAATAGTGTCCTCTGATTCCTTCCACTGGGGCTTCCCAAGCTATTTTACTAAACCTGTATAGAGCTATTTCTTACTACTTTCCACAATAAGCACAAATTCGTACCCAGTCCCTCATGAGGATTCTCAGATGGGTTTTATATCACTATCACTATCACTATCCTCCCGTTGATCATTGATTTACTCAAGTGGACACAGTAACGTCTCCATTTGTCCTAGCCCTGAGATTTTAGAAGCCTCTCTTTATGCGTCCTTTCCAATGGTGCCACATTGGACACTCTTTCAGGGTCAGGAGAATGTGACCCATCATTGTTACTGTATTTGGCATATAAATACTCCACAGGGAGCTTGCCAGGCTCTTCTGTGCAGGCAGGAAACTCTCGGTAACTTGCCAGGTTCTTTGAGAGGGAGAACTAGGCTATAAGAACTCGGCGCTTCTGGGAGCTTGGTTTTATAGTCTTTGGATATTGGCCATTGATGGGATTACACGGCACCGGAGGCAGTTTGTGGATGTGACTGCCTAGCTACTGGAAAATGTGGAATCTGGGCAGAAGAGGCCCAGTCCTGATCTGAGCAAGCTTGGCGATCTCAGCCCCTGGTCCTGCACACCTGGGTTTCTCTGCCGGTTCTGTAAAAAACTAAAGCTCGCCGAGGGGCAAGCGCACTCGCAGGCTCTCCGGGCGGCTCTGTCTCACCGCCTGTGTCCGGTGCCCCAGAACCGCTGTGTGTGCTGTCGGTCAAGAGCAGGCGACGGAAGGAAAAAGGAAGAAGGCCAAACTGGTTGCTCGATCCCTTTATTTCATTCTCTCTCTCCGCTTCTCTCCCGCTCTCCTGGATCTCTCCCTGTGGATCTGCCCCGTGGATCTGGCCCCCCATCCCACTCCTACAGCCTAGTTAAATCTCCACCACATGAGGGGGTTGGGGCGTACACATAGGTGTGGTCACCATCAATGGTGTAAGGTCCTTTCCCTTAGGGGATGCTTCTCCTAGGACTTAATTCTCTTTCAGCAGGAGGATCCACCCAAGGGCAGAGTCCCATGAATGTGTTTCTCTTCTCCTCAGCCAGCAAACATATAAGAATTCATAATATTAATTATTTTGTATGGACACAATAAGAGATGCATTAAAGCTTATAGAATTGCTCTCCTGGGGCCATCTCAATCTCAGACTACAGTGCTCAGGCCAGATTAGTCTTTCCTATCCCTGGCAGGGTCCCAGCCTCATAATTACTATTGGATCATGACAGCATTTGTCTATGATCAAGCTCTTAACTTATAGTTAAGAATTAGGCACTTTGGCCAGGCCCATCTCGATGCCAGGGTAGCACATAACTCACCGCTTGCCCTGGATCCTTCCCGTCCCACTTCGGGGACCCTACTTTGGGGTGCTAGGAACTGAGGGCAACTGAGGCTTAAGTGGAGAAAGCAGATGCCCGGGAGGGAATAATATTCAAGGCCAATTAATTCCCAAATTATAAAAACATAATATTGTCTTCTTGTGTCTATACAAAACAGTCATAGCTTTAAAGTAAATTATTCAAAAGGCACAAGAAGAGGAGAAAGGCAATATTAACTTATATAATATAAATTCAGTATCCTAGGAAGGTCTGACCTTGCAAATTAGCAGAGTCAGATTAAGGGAAAGCCGAGGATTAACTCTTTTGGGGAAGAGAGCATGGAGAAGTGATTATAGCTAAACAAAGGGATGGGAGAGATTCAGGAACACCTTGATGGGTGTGACTGGGGTAAGCCTAAACTCTGGGTAAAACCTGGACAAGCTACTTGTGGCAAGGAGGGAAAGGACAAAGTAATGTCATCCTACAGGTTCCTTCACACATGAGACTCATCCAAGCATGTGGAGAGTGGCTTTGAGCATGGCTGTGGCTGGGTTCCGGAGTCCATCAGCTGAGGTCTTATAAGGCTGGGGAATATGTGATCAAAGTCATAGGTCATGGCATGATTTGATTTAGAGCAGTTTACTGCAAATAATGTGGAGTAGATGACTCTAGAATAGCCCCTTGATGCTATGGAAAAATAGAATATTAATTATATTGTATTAATATCAATGTATTAATTTATATTAATACATTAATGTTAATATTATATTAATATTAATTAGGAAAAACTCTTTAAAATAATTACTTAATGATTTTTGAAATAGGGAAACATATTAGATGTTAAGAACTCTTTAAATTCTCTGCTGACTCAGTTTTCAGTAATAACAGTATAATATAGACCTCTTCCTTGTTGAATGAAATATTGTCTTGCTTTCTACTTTAGTTGAATCTTGAATGCCAGGAAATAACCTAATGTTTTTTAAATGCTTCACTTAATTGGTTATAAATATTTAGGAATTTTATTATTTGTCCTCACTTATTCAATTATAAATTTTCTTTAAGTATATCAAGTGAAAGTTTTGATATTAGTTGAGTATCTATTGTGTTTTAAACATTGCTAGTACTTGTAATCTTGGCATTGTGAGGAATCAGATATTATCTTTAGTTTTAAATTTTATTTATTTATTCATTTATTTTTGGTCTGGGGTTCATATCCAATGATGCTCAGAGGTTACTTCTGGCTCTGCACTTAGGAACTACTTCTGGTGGTACTCAGAGAACCATATTGGATGCCAAGGATTGCACCTGGGCTGGCTGCATGCAAGGCAAGCACCCTATTGACTGCACTTTTGCTCTTATTCCAGAGTCACATATTACCCTTATTTTTAACTAGTGGATCAGAAGTTATAAGAATATAGTACCTGTACAAGTACATGCCTCTGGGAATAGGAGACACTGTTCCCAAGTCTGTTCTCTTCTGCCTGCACAAGGCAGTCTCACTCTACAGGCAAGGCTGATTCACTGTCTACCATACAGAGCACTAGAGCCCCTACCTGTGTTCCAGATATTATTCTATATCATTGATCTTTTTGTATTTTGACCACTTTATTTTCTTCTCAATGGATTATAACTAGAAAATTTGTTCTAGATTCTGAAACTTTAGGATGAGAAATTGGCTCCCCTAGAGATGGGTCCAGTCTTCAGACCTCACTTTTTGCATCAGTTGAAGATCTTTGAAATAGAGCTGATTTTTGTGTGACCAATTGAGAGATTGATAGGGATATGGAAGGGATACCAAGGCCTCTCTCCTACCAAACCCACACTGCCAAAAAGGCGTGATATGAGGACTATCATAAAAAATCTAGACAAGTATTTTTCATAAGAAAGCTATCACTGTCACTGTTGTCCCATTGCTCATCAATTTGCTCGAGTGGGCACCAGTAACGTTTCTATCGTGAGACTTGTTATTACTGTTTTTGGCATATCGGATACGCCACAGGTAGCTTGCTAGGCTCTGCCATGGGGGCTAGATACTTTCGGTAGCATGCTGGGCTCTCCGAGAGGGGTGGAGGAATCAAACCCTGATTAGCCAAGTACAAGGCAAACACCCTGCCACTGTGCTATTGCTCCAGCCCAAGAAAGCTATGGGACTCAGAAAACATGCAGTGTTATTACAGGGCTTCAGAAATGAAGTACGATACAGAAAGGCAGAAGCAAGCAGTGATTCAGCTATTCTGGACGACAGCAAATTGTGGGAATTAAGCATTCTGGAAGACCTGGTGATAACTTGAACAAGATAAGGTCTCAGAGTTTGGAAACAGTTCTCTTCATATTAGGACTCCAGAAATTGCCTGCTGCAACCTTCAGAAAAGGACCAGGAAACAGGATAACAGAGTCACTGGAGAACCATAGGCAAGTCCTCATAGCCGAACTTCAGGGCCAAAAAAGAAATAAGGGTCTCTATTAGGTAACTAGAATAATTAAATCAGAAATTTATAAGAATCAATATTGTTTTATAAACAACTGATCCCTTAACCCAAAGGAACTAAATTCATGGAAATAAAGATCCATAAAATTATGTTTCATGACAGCATAGTTTGATTTTCTTTTACTTTGCAAAAGTCTAAAGTAGGTAACATAATACCCATTTAAGGAAACATACAAATTATCTGCTTGGGGAGAATGCCATGGAAGCTGGATTGTGGGAACTGTTCTATTGGACCTTCCCTATGCCTACTTAGTATTCTCACAAATTCACTAATGGGAGCACTGTGAGCTGTTGGATATCAAATACTTGTCGTCATCCAGCACAGAACAGAGCATACACAGGAATGAGGAATGTATATTATGGGAATAAACACACATAATTTGAACCAGGTTTTTTTGAGTAATGAAAAGGCAGAAGTTTATTAACTAGTAGAGAAAACATTCAAAAAGAGGTAACCCCTAAGATGTTGTTTGGGTATAAGTTAGAGCTGGTTTAGACAGTGAGAAGAGAATTGTGTTAGATGTCAGTACTTCTTGGGAATGGCTAGTGTATGCTGATTAAGTAATTTCAGTAGAAATATTAAAAATCAGTTGATAAAATAAAAATAAATGATTATTCATTCATTAATTCTTCTATCCTACATGTGTTATTGATTCACAAAATACCTGGCACAGTGTTGCGTGTCACTGGAAGTTACAATAGCCCCAGTTTTCATTAGTTCATGTGAAGACATGGCAACAATTCAAAAGTTACATGAATATTAGTAACAACTTATTCCAAATGTGGAGATAACAGACAAGGAAGAAAAAATAAAAATTACATAGTACTTGTTTGGCATAGACCGGAGATCTAGAAAAAAACACTAAAAAAGGCAGCTGTCATAAAAAGCCTAATTTCTCTTCGGGCAGATGGAAAAGAAATGCACAGACTAAGGGTTATCTGATTTGGATTTTTTCCTTTACAAAAGGAGTTTACTATGAGGGAATTCCATGGTAGTTGCTCTGTCAAACACTATTTTAATATTTAATATTACAAATTAAAAAAATATTGTTTAAAAAATAATGAAGGGTCATGGGCCCTTTGATAGTGGTGGAGTATGATAACTTAGTAGCCAAATGCCATAAAGTTAGACACTATAGGACAATCCAAGAGGATTGCCCCATAGCTGGAAGACTGCTTCATGAGTGGAGGGGAGAAGGCAGATAGAATAGAGAAGGGATCACTAAGAAAATGATGGCTGGAGGAACCAGTTGGGATGGGAGATGCATGCTGAAAGTAGATAATGGACCAAACATAATGACCTTTCAGTGTCTGTGTTGCAAGCCATAATGCTCAAAAGTAGAGAGAGAGCATGAGGAATATTGTCTGCATGGAGGCAGGGAGAGGGTGGGAAAGTGGGGGTATACCCGGGATATCGGTGGTGGGGAAAGTGCACTGGTGGAGGGATGGGTGTTTGATCATTGTAAGATTGTAACCCAAACATGAAAGCTTGTAACTATCTTACGGTGATTCAATAAAATTTTTTTAAAAAGGTTAGACACTTCATAACTAATTTACTTGCACAATAATAAAAACTCTAAGGAGCATTTCTCCATTTTAATTTAATAAGAAATTCCATTTTCGGGGCTGAAGTAGTCATACAGTGGGTAGGGTGCTTGCCTTGCACACAGCCAAACCAGGTCCCTGGAGTCTCAACAAGACTATTCTTGAACACAGAGTCAGGAGTAAACCTTGAGTATTACTGAGTGTCACCTTAAAAAAACAAAAAACAAACCAAGAAACTCAGTATTAAATATTATTCTAGCCTTCCTGTTCTGACACATATGACTGCTGACATGTTTTTTTTTTCAGTTTTAATTTCTATGCTGCCAATAAACAGGAAAAGAATAAATATGGAGAGGCAGCAATTCCTGGGCAGAGGCTAACATAAACAAACAAACAAAAATAGTGGAGAAGAGTAGAAAAATGTTCTCATGAAAATGAACATCCTTAACTCTGACAGTAACCCAAAGGTTGTTTAGATAAGAAAACTATTATTTTAACCAAACACACCAGGTGTGCACAATTTACCACATTCCTTTCCATCCTTGCTTTTGCTTCTTACACTGCAAGTTCATTAAATTTTCAACTTTATAGAACTTTTCTTATCAGAAAAGATCCTTGATTTTATAGTGAAACTTAACTAGGAAAGGGGGCAAAATTCATTCTGCAGACAAATTTTCTGGAACAAATTTGTTTCTTGAAGAAGAGTAACTTGCCAAGTAAAACAATTTGCCCACTTATCTATAATGACTTTCATTTCATGGACCAGTATAAGATCATCCAGACCACTTAAGTTTTCTATAAAAATCTTATCATCACGGAGAATAAATTCTGGACTCTTTCAGTTTAGCACTTTGAAGACAAGAAGAGGCTTTTTCAATTTTGTTCCCAAACTCTAAATTAGTGGCTAAAAATTATTTGATAAATAAATCCATGGATAGGTGAATACATGAAAGAAGCCAAGCATAATTTCTCATGGAATAAGCACTCAAAGAAATGACACAGAGCTGTGAAGTTACTTGCTGTCTTTCCAGGGAAGGGAGACTTCCAGAGTTTTCTTATATTCTTTGGTGACAGATTTTTTTAATTTATTGTCCCATCACACTCTTCTGAAAGAAACAAGCACAGTTACTCAATAACCCCAAGAAAATCTATTTTAAGTAAATAAACAGAAAGCTTCCCCCAATCACACCCAAGGTTACTATCGCAACCTCTCCTATATTGTTTCAGTATCCTGGCATCTGCTAGGAGTATCTACCCACTTTGGGAAAATCTGCCTAAGATTTTCTAAACTTTTCCTATAAAGAAGCATAGGAAAATCCTTAGCAAGACATGTTAGTGTATGGACTTTCTGTGTTCCAAAAGTCCTAGAAATAAGTTCATTTCATAAAAATTATTTTCAGAAAAGAGGTGGCTCAAAGGCAGAACACATGCTTTGCATATGTGAAATACTGGATTTAGTCTCCTAAATAACAGAGAGGAGGAGAAAGAGGAGGAGGAGGAAAAGATGGAGGAGGAGCAGGAGAAGGAACAGGAGGAGGAAATAGATAAAGGGTAGGGGCGGGAATTCCTAGGGAATATTCCTGACCATGGATTTCTTCTAAGATCATTAAAAAATAAGACAACAATAAACAACAAAGTGACAAGCATGTGAAATGTGAAATAAATCAAAGTTCTCAAAATAGCTCTGTTTGAGTCAAAAGGAACACTCTGATGTTGTTTTAGCCTTGGGAATGCTACAGTTCATTGTCTCCTTGGCTGTTATAGTTAATTGTAATACCAGCATTGAGCACTCAGAAAGGATCCCAGAACCTGAAGCTAGAGGAACTAAGCTCAAACTTCAAATTCTCCCTCTTTCATTGCTTAGGGAAGCTAAGCAATTCAGTGGAATTTGGCTTTACGGCCTTAAACTTAACACAATTTTGGTGTACCATCTTTAGCCCTGCAGCACTGTCTTACCGTTGTTCATTGATTTGCTCAAGTGGGCACCAGTATTATCTCCATTGTGAGACTCATTGTTACTGTTTTTGGCATATTGAATACACCATGGGTAGCTTGCCAGGCTCTGCTCTGGCAAGATGGGATACTCTCGGCAGCTTGCCGGGCTCTCCAAGAGGGATGAAGGAATCAAATCTGGGTTGGCTGAGTGCAAAGCAAACACCCTACCCACTGTGCTAAAGGAATGCAAGTAAGAAATAACATGTAACTATAGCTACTAAAAGAAACGAATGTATAGCCTGACTTTATTTTTTTCTTGAGATCTCAATTCTCACATAGAAAAGTTTCTGGATAGTAGGTTGTATCCTCTCTACTACTGGAGTAAGCTACAGCATCCATAAGCTTCCAGTATTCACTGGACCTTGCACACGTAAAGAGTCCTACAATTTAAGCTTTGTGGCAATTTTTTCCCTTTCAAATGTCTTAAATTCTGGGTAATTTTATGCATAAAATAAATTATAGTAATTCTCACAGCACTGGGTTTTATAATAACCAAATGAAGAAATATATGTGAAACTTCCTTAGATAGGTAATATCTTTTGAAAAGCACGTGTAGTGTTCCGTGTAAGGTACAGCCCACACACTAGGCATGGGGACTAGAAATGGCAGAGTGAAGGGAGTGGGAGTAAGAAGACAAAGGAATCTATACTGGATAGAAAAAAATCTAGTGTGAGAAATCAAAAGCACAAATTATCTAAGAATGAATGAAGTCATGGCAAGTAGAGAAAACAACAGTTAAAATATAAGGGTACATTACAGAAGTTGCTTGAAAAGTAACTTTAAAACATAATTGGAGTGTATTGTTATCAGATACCACTCTTGCATTGAACATGTTAATAGAGAAATTATGGCTGATACTGAAATTGAACAGCCTAGTTGCATAAGAATACAGAATTAGATATATGTAATAATGAAAAAGGAGAGGTTTGGACAGGGGATGTCTGAAGAATTTAGTGGGTAATGAGGAGCAGGTGGAGGAAGAGGAGGAAGAGGAGGAGGAGATCAAGGAGATGGAGGAGGAGGAGAAGGAGGAGGACGTTAGATAAAGAGAGGGGGAGAGATTCCCCGGGTATATTCCTGACCATGGATCTTCTCTAAGTTCATTGAAAAATGAACTATTGACTTCCATATCAAACACAAGGCTACTAGATGGCAACTCAAAAGGAAATTGGCAGGGCACCTCTTGGAGGAAGGGCAGAATAGCCGCAGACTAACAATATGAAGTATGAAGAAAAGGAGAGTTCTATTTCAGCCCCACCCCATGTCAGCTGACTGGTCTCAGGCAAGTTGCTTATAATCATCAACATCGGGTGATCAGATTTCTATAAAGTGGATAATTCATAATATTTATAATATTAAGATTTTCTTCTTTTACCTTATGTACTTATTATAGTGGATACTCTACATTGACACTTAGACCTGCAAGCATGAGAATGAAATTCTCTAGTGATATTTTTGTTCCTCGTGATTTGTATTTGACTATTTTAGAAAGTCAGAAGATGTAAAGGTATTCAAAATAGTTTTGTGCTCTGTGTGTGTGTGTGAGAGAGAGAGAGAGAGAGAGAGCGAGAGAGAGAGAAAGAAAGTGAGAGAGTGAGTGAGAGAGTAAGAGAGAGAGAAGAGACATAGAGTAAGAAACAGAGACAGGGACAGAAACAGAGACCTCCTATACCTGTGTATAGATATAACATTGACTTTCTTTCACTGGCTAACTAAAATCCCTCAAATAAATTGTACATGTGAATAAAATAGCATTGCTTTTCTCTCCCCTGGTAATGATTTTATTTTTCTTCTCTTTCCTAATAATGAAATGTATTTTCTGTGTGTTTTCTGGTTAGTCAAGTATATATATATATACATATATATGTGCATATATATAATTTTAACAGGTAGATCTCTTCCTGAATGCAGATTTGTCTCTTACACCATAAAGAAAAGATTAATTTTTCACAATTTTTTGTATAAATTGTTACAGAATATTTAGGTAGATAATCTAAAAGTATTCAGTGAAGCAATGGGGATGTGCATTTAAAAAATGTGTATGGGGTTTAATCAAAATTGCCTGGTTCCTCCCATTTGGATCTACAGAAGAGTATGAGACCACTTCACATCTTTCACACGTGGTCATCAGCTAGAAATAGCCTTTTGTTTTAGGTACTGCAGAATCGATTTTCAAAAAAAATCTCCCTTAGGAGTAGGTGGCAAGATTCCAAGCACTAGATGTGAAATGAGCACTCAGGTCTACAAGCTGATCTAGGACACTGGCTCCAGGCATCCATGTCCTTGTCAGTTCTGCTAAATGTCCATCGAAAGCACCTACATTCCCTCTCCCAAAATCTTGAAGCAAGTTGAAAATGCTTTTTAATTCAAATACTTAATGGACTACTTAGCACTTTCTCTTTCAAAATGCTTTTCTGTTTTTTTTTTTTTAGAAGATTTAAAACTCAAGAGGATGGAAATACTTACGTACATCTGGGATTTGAGCCTAATGGGAAAGTGTGGTGTATTGTGCTCACTCCTCGACCAAGGTAAGACCATGCTGAGCAGGGGGCCAACATTCACAAAAGAGGGATAAGTTTCATTTAGTTTCGTTTAGTTTGCTTTTTTGCATTTTGAGTTTCTATTTTTTATTTTTTGCTGTGAAGGTAAATTGCTTTGTGAGAGTATTAGAAGTGGCCTTTTGACAGCCAGATGGGACTGAAGTAAAATTTCCATTTTAGTCAAACTGGTTTCACACACTATGCAATTTTCTTTATCCCCCAGTTTAAATTCAAGGCTCCTATAGTGATATCACATTCAATCAAAGCCGACAGGTTATTTCTATTAAAGTTTGGGGTTGAATGGAGACTAACTAGAATGGTGCTTCTATTGCTAATATTTCATTCCAGTGGCAGAATGCAATACCTTGGATGAAGTTAAGAAGATAAAATTTCAAGTACTGCTGAAATTGAAAAACAGCTTGTTAAAGTCATTCAGCATATTTAAATAAAATCACCATTTATTTTGATGTGCCCCGAATTACAGAGCTACTTAATTCCATTGTTGTTCCTTTCTATCTGTGCCTTCCTGAGGGTCTTAATTATTGCTCTCTCAGGAGATCTGCCCTTTGGACACCAGGATGAGAGGACAGCAATGAAGAGACTGCTGACCTGCCAATTCCTGGTTATTGTACAGAACAAAAATCCATTTTATTGAATGATCTCCAATTAAGGGCCAGGTGGGGAGGGAGAGGGTGGAAATTCACAGTTCTGCTTTCCACAGACTTCAATTAGCCTTTCAAACCTGTTCTGTTTGGTTCAAGTGTAATAAAAGCTAATTCCCTAAAATCACGTTGGCTTCTCTGAAAGCCAAGGCAGATGCTAGGTGGGTGTTAGGAATTCAGGAGAAGATAAAATAGCTGCTAATTAGGCATACACCTATGTGTGCAACTATCAACCTTTCATTTAAGGAGAGCACAAATAAGATTCAGCTAAGTGTTGTCTTTTTAAGTAAAAGCTTTATTTTTCAGAGCTACAGGAAATGCTCTCATCATGTCTAAACTTTAAAAGCACACCAAAAACTAGTCTCTGCCCAGTGTATTTGCCAATATAAGCAAAATAAGGTCATCATTATTTTATGTATTCATAAATAGAGAGTGAACATCTTTAGGCATGTAACACCTGTATAAATAGTACCATACTCAGCATTGTTTGTGGTCAACATAAATGTTGGGAGATAACAATATTGATTTTAGACTGATTCCAAGGTCAGTAGCCTCCACAGTTCAAATATTTTTTAAAAAACTAAGGAGGCAGGAGATGATGTCTCAAAGACAAAAATTATACTTCCCAGGTAAGTTGAAACTTCACTATATATCACAAGTTGCGGTTATTATCATAATTTTAGGAATCTAGATTCTTGCTCTATGTTCTGATTTGACTGTATGATGTGAAGCAACATTTTTTATCTTTTTCAGATGTGTGTCCTTCAATAAATGAAAAGTAGAAGCTACATGATATGATTACTCTGAGAATCTACTCATGAGATGTGTAATCTTTAGAGACAAGCACTTTGAATAGTTTAAAGCATATCTAGAGTGAAAGAAAAGCCAAAAAGAAGTGACAAAGAGATAATGTAATAAAGAAAAGCACAAATAACCTTGCCACACTGACGAGAGTCTGCAAAATAGTTTCCAAGCTCTCCCTGGTGTGTAAGGATTCCCTCAGCTGCTCAAACATGACACGAATCCTCCAAACACCTGTACTAAACTGAACAGGACTGCAGGACAAGGTTCCTTTTGTCACCCCTCCAGCCAAACTATGAACATGTTGCATCTTTCCATGTGTTAGTCTTTTCTTTATTTAAAAAAAATTATTCTTTTATTGAATCACCATGTGGAAAGTTACAAAGCTTTCAGGTTTAAATCTCAGTTATACAATGCTTAAACACCCATCCCTTCAACAGTGCACATATTCCACCACCAAGAATCACAGTATACCTCCTCGCTTCCCCCCCACCTCCCCAGCCCCCTACCCCGCATGTGTAACTGGTAAATTTCATCCCCTGCTCATGGATTGGAAGAATTAATATTGTCAAAATGGCAATTCTCCCCAAAGCATTGTACAAATTCAATGTGATCCCTATAGGGATACCCTTGTCATTCTTCAAAGAAATGGAGCAAGCGCTCCTGAAATTCATATGGAACAATAATCCCCCACGAATAGCTAAAGCAATTCTTGGGAAAAAGAAAATGGGAGGAATCAACCTCCCAAACTTCCAACTCTACTACAAAGCGGTAGTCATTAAAACAGCATGGTACTGGAACAAAGGCAGAGCTGCAGACCAATGGAACAGGGTTGAATACTCTGACACACACCCCCAAATATATGATCATCTAATCTATGATAAGGGAGCAAGAAATGTGAAGTGGAGCAAGGAAAGCATGTTTAACAAATTGTGCTGGCAAACAGGATGACTACATGCAAAAAAATGGGCTTAGACCTCCATCTATCACCATGTACAAAAATCAGATCAAAACTGATTAAAGACCTCAACATCAGACCAGAATCTCTAAGATACATTGAAGACAAGGTCGGCAAAACCCCCCATGACACTGAAGCCAAAGGTATCTTCAAAGCTGACACGCCACTGGCCAAGCAAGTGAAAATAAAGATAAATAAATGGGACTATCTCAAACTAAGAAGCTTCTGCAACTCAAAAGAAACAGTGACCAAAATACAAAGACAATCTACAGAATGGGAAAGGATATTTATGCAGTACCTATCCGATAAAGGGTTGATAACAAGGATATACAATGCATTGGTTGAACTCCGCAAGAAGAAAACTGCCAACCCGATCAAAAAATGGGCTGATGAAATGAACAGAAACTTTCCCAAAGAAGAAATCTGAATGGCTGAGAGGCACATGAGAAAATGTTCAACATCACTAATCATCACGGAGATGCAGATCAAAACAACAATGAGATATCATCTCACACCACAGAGACTGGCCCACATTCCAAATAACAAAAGCAACCGGTGTTGGTGTGGATGTGGGGAGAAAGGGACTCTCCTTCACTGCTGGTGGGAATACCGACTGGTTCAGCCCTTTTGGAAAACAATATGGACGATTCTCAAAAAATTAGAAATTGAGCTCCCATTTGACCCAGCAATACCACTCCTGGGAATATATCCCAGAGAGGCAAAAAAGTATAATAGAGATGACATCTGCATTTCCATGTTCATTGCCGCTCTGTTTACAATAGCCACAATATGGAAAAAACCAGAGTGCCCGAAAACAGATGATTGGCTAAAGAAACTCTGGCATATCTACACAATGGAATACTATGTAGCTGTCTAGAAAACATGAAGTCATGAAATTTGCATATAAATGGATCAACATGAAAGTATCATGCTGAGTGAAATGAGTCAGAAAGAAAGAGACAGACATAGAAAGATTGCACTCATATGTGGAATATAAAGTAGCAGAGGTACAAGCTTACAATGTTGCGATTTCTGGCAGATATTTCTCTAGACTTAGTTACTAAAATACTGAAATACAGAAATCCAAAACTGTGCGGCTGCTAGTGTGGCCTCCTGACCTCATATCTCTTCATTCTCAGCAATGAAAAACAAATTACCAAATGCTTTCTTTTCAGCAGGTCGACTTTAGGGGGGAGAAACTCCAAATCAATAATAGTGAATTTTTTTGTTGAAATATTTAATGTAATCAAAGTAAAGTGAAAGTAATGTGTTAGTTTTATAAATCATTTTTGCTTATAATTTTCTTTATTTTTGATTCTTAGTTTTGTATTGATTCATAACTATTTGGCCTCATGCTCTTTGAAATTATGTCAATATTGCTCCTCATACTTTTAAGTTGTGTACTGTTAGCATAAAGAAAAACAATAAATTTTGTATATTCATTTTAATTTTGCAACCTCAATAAAATCATTCATTGTTCTATTAGCTTTCCCATGGATTTAATACAATTTTTATATTTATGCTATGTGATCTTCAAATAAAAGGCATTTAGTTTCTTTAATTTATTAAAATTAAAAAATCAATTTTTTTCGTCCCTAGTTTCTTATTTCGGAACGTTCAATATTGAATGGGAGTTGTCAAAGTGAATATTGTCTTGTTCTTGATAAGAAAAAAATTTATTTTCTGTCATTAGGTAAAATGTAAAAATGAACCAGATATATTTCTTTTAACAAGTTTAAGGAAAAATTATTCCAAAAAATTCTCTTTATTCATAAATAAGTAACTAATTGTCCTTGATGATTCTTGTGTATTTACTAAGAGAAAATATTAATTTTAATCAATACTATAGTCATTGATTTTCAAATATTAAACCAAATTTGAATCCTTGATTCAAATACATATGAACATAACATGTTATTCTTTTCATTTTCTGAGTTAATTTACCAAAATATGTTATGAATTGAACTGTATTTCTGAAAAAATATGATGAAGTGTTACCTTTCAGTAACCTATGATGTGATCTTATTTGGAAATAGGATCTTCACAGATGATCAAGATTACCTGAAGTCATCAAAATGGGCATTAATCCAATAGGATCGGTGTACTTGTAAAAGGAAGTTTTGATTCAAACACAAATATGCTTAGAGAACAGTTGTTGCAAAGATCACTAGTAATAATGATTGGGGAGATCAAAATGCTACAGCAGCAAACCATGGAACACCAAAGATTTCCAGGTACCAGAAGACACTAGACATATTGCAAGGAAGTAATTCAACCAGAGTCTCAGAAATAATATGGACCTCCCAACATCTTGACCTCAGACTTCACGCCACCAGAATTCTGAGAGAATAACTGTGCTATGTTAAGCAATCTAGTCTATGATACTTTGTAATGGCCACCTATGAAAAACTACATGTAAATGATTTCTCTATTTCATAATTAACAATTTTTGCATAAATCAAACATATGTATCTGCATTTTTCTAATAAGAAGTGTTGATGAAAACTTTTTCATATTCATGTTTTCCATCATATGTCCTCTTCATGAATTGTCTCATTGCCTTTCCCTAATTTTGATGGGATTATTAGATTATTTTGAATACATAAATCTTAGTGAGCACTCTGCTTTTATGTATTTTAAATATTTAACATTATTTATTTAGTATATTTTGTGCAAATATTTTCTACCATTTTCATTTTAGCCCAAGTTTTTTTCAGCCCAAGTTTCTTTTGCCATGCAAAATGTTTAAAATGTAATGTGGGAATGTTGACTGTTTCAGCCTCAATGGAGTAAAAAATATGGAGATTTCTCAAAAAAAATAGAGTTTTACTATGACCCAGATATCTCACTTCTGGCTGTGTAGCCTGAAAACATTAATTGAAAATGCTTTTTATAACTATATTGATGATAGCACTCAATACAATAATCAAGGTATGAAAACAACCCAAATTTCCAACAAAAAATAAATGGATAAAGAAGTTGAGACATATATGTGTGTATATATGTTTATATATATGTATACACACATACATATGGAGAGAGAATTCTAATACTATGAAGATATATTAAAAGGTGAAATCATGTAATTCACTACAATATGGATAGAGTTGGAAGGTGTCACTTTGAGAAAAATGAGTTCAAGGGACAAATTCTGATGATCTTACTTTCCTATAGTATAGAAAGAAACAAGATAAGTAAATGGAACATATCAGATGATGCCAAACCCTTGGCCCTGTTTTACATAATGAAGAGGATATATGATGAGGTATAATGATGCATTTGTAGCATGTAGTACGCTCACACATTATTTGCACTTTGAATTTCACAAAACCATTTTAAAATTTCTAATCATCTATTTTTTATTGTTATTTGCATTTATTTCCAATTCAGTAATTAGTCCGTTTTGCATATTAAAAGCTTGAGAAATCAATCACTACATCATCTAAGCAAATAAAACACTAAACTAACATAGAAATCAACTATTCTTGGACCTATAAGAGACAAAGAAGTACAGAATTACTGGTTCCAAAACTAGGCAGCTGATATAACACTAGATAACTATAGCAGAGACCCAAAGGTAGAATCCATTATAGACACTATAAGCAAGAAATCCTAAAGTGTACTAGATAAATTTCTGGAAACTTAGTATGAGCAGTGCTAAGAATTAAAAATCATAAGGTGCCCAAATGGGTACCGCCCTAGGCTGTTTTCACTAGGGGCGCCCGAGAGGGGGGCGGGTGGGACCCCTCCCCGCACCAAGGGACCCAAGCCTTGGCAACGGACCTCCACTACCCAACCACAGCCACACTTCAGGTTACATTCTGGATGCTCCAGCCGAGCCTCATGCATTAATGAAGTCTCATGGAACCCAGATAAGGTGGAACTTTGTGACCTTGGACTCTGGACTCAATGGGACCCAGAAATAGAGATCCTTTGCCTGCTCTCCCCCAATCTCAGGTGACCCACGGATCACACCCACAAGCCACACCCTGCCACACCCTGCTGGCACCAGATAATCTCCTCATCAGCCAGCCTCCAGATCTCAAGGGCTTTTCCTCCCAGACGGTAATATAAAATGAAGCCCCCATATCCCTGCCACCAGGCTGTTTTCACTCAGGGCATCCCAGAGGGGGGCTGGTGAGAACCCTCCCTACCCCAGGGGAACCAGCCCTGGCAGCCGACCTCCACTACCCAACCACTGCCATGCTCCAGGACACATTATAAGACACTTCCTGCCCATTTTCCACAATTACCATACCATCCGAGCAGGCTTGGAGATCTCAGCCCAGGGTCCCACACACCTGGGTTCCTCTGCCAGTTCCATCATGTGTGAGGCTCATCTGAACGTGTGGAAAGGGGCCTAGTGCATGGCTGTGGCTGGGTTCTGGAGGTCTTTGACTGCTGGTGCTCTGCTTGGGGCAGGGAGGGAAACTCAACCCACCACCTCTGGGGGCCCCAGTAAAGACAGCCAGGCATGGAGGCATATCTATCTATCTATCATCTATCTATCTATCTATCTATCTATCTATCTATCTATCTATCTATCATCTATCTATCTATCTATCTATCTATCTATCTATCTATCTATCTATCTATCTATCTATATCTTCCCTCGTGCTATATATATATCTTCCAGGAGCTTTGTTTTATAGTCTACATATATTACCTCTCAGAGAGCCTGGCAAGCTACCTAGAGTATCCTGCCCACACGGGCAGAACCTGGCAAGATACCTGTGGCATATTCAATATGCCAAAAACAGTAACAATAGGTCTCATTCCCCTGACCCTGAAAGAGCTTCCAGACATTGGGAAAGATGAGTAAGGAGAGGTTGCTAAAATCTCAGTGCTGGGAGGAATGAGACGTTACTGGTGCCTACTCGAGTAAATCGATGAACATAGGGATGACAGTGATACAGTGATAAGGTACCCAAATAAAAGTGAATTCCCACAATATTATGAGGTTTATTTCCAGGAAGTCTCCATAGCATATATTAATGTTGTTAGTAGGAACAACACTTTTTGTATTTTCAACAAAGAAAAATAAAGGTCAATTGAGGGAATTCTCTTTTTCTTAATCTGTGTCAGTTTAGTCACCTTTCTCACATAAACTCAGAAAAATAATTGAGAAAGTAGTAAAACTCAAAATCCAAAAGTAAAGGCACACTAAAGCTCTGAGATCATATTATAGAATAGCTAAACCTTTACTTTAGACCCCCACCTCACCAGCACATCACTACCAAACTATTTATAGCAATCTCAGTACATCATATCCACACATCAAGAAAAAAAGTACATCAGAAAATACTACAATAATTATCAAAATGCAAAAGATACAATCTGAAGAGCAATAATGAAATAAAAGATTTAGCAGAAATACTAAAATTATCAGACTGGGCATTTTAAATAAGTATAAATGTATTAACAGTTCTAATGGATAAAATAGAGAACAAGGAAGAACTTATTGGCCGTGTATACATAAAGATGCAAGTCTTAAGAAAGAGCCAAAAAGAAATGTCAACTATTACAAAATACATTTATTATAAACCAAATGAAGATTGACATTAATGAAGTTATTAGTAGACAAAACATGACTAAGCACAGAATCTCTGAGTTACAGAACATATCAATAAAATCTCCAAAGCAAAGAGAATAAGACTGAACATCAGTAGCAAAAGAGTGGAATGTCTAAGGACGGTGGGACTTCCAAAGCTATATGTACATATAATGGAAATAGCAAAAGAAAAAAAGCAACAAAAGTGTATATGAAAGAATAATTCATGAAAGCTAGAGAGACAGTATGGAGGTAAAGGTACCTGCTTTGAATGTAGCCAACCCCGGTTTTATTCCTGGCACCACATACCACGTATGGCATAGTCAGGAGTGACCCCTAACGATGGAACCAGAGTCAGGCCTGAACAGCACCTAAAATTATTTCTGATAATTTCCTCAAAATTAATGTTGACAACAAGTCACAGATTCATAAAATGAAAAAATGAGTAGAATAAGTGCCTCAGCCCCAGCACACCAAGTAACAACTATATCACTTTCTTTACAGAAAGTCAGAGAAAAACATAACAAAAGAAGCCAGCAGGAAAGTACCTAATATATAAAAGACACAGATAAAAATTTTATCCAATTTCTCCTCAGAAGCATGTGAAATAAAAAGTAAAGTGAAAAATTTAAGGATTTGAGAGAATAAGTTTCTAAAATAGTGACCTGTAAAATTATGCTTCAAAAGTGAAAGAGAGAGAGTTCAACCTTCATATTTTCACAATGAACAGCAATTGAACAGGAACTCTAGGAGAGCTCAGAGTTCACTTAAGAAGTTTCAGCAACACCTAAGGCAAAAACCCTGAGAATGGCTTTATTTAAAAATATATAGTAGAAGGAAGAGTTTCACCTTCATCTGTACTGTTCTATTCTCCAGGCAATGGTCATATCAAGGCAGGATCCCTCAAGTTCAAGAAAATTTTTCTTCCTTGGAAAGACCATTGCCAGCCTCTTGGAGCATGGTTCTGAAGTCTTGCTTTAGTTTTACCCCACTCAGGGACCCGCACAGTTTACAATACTTCTCCATGCACTCAAAATTAAAGTCTACTACTGTGCAACTATCTACTTGCAGCCCTGACATCGTCAGTGACTACTAATGCTGTGCGTATGTTAATAGCTAGACCCAGCAGCCTACTTGGGATCCCTGATCCAGCCTTAATACCTGCTACTTGTCTGTACTCCTGTATGCTGTGATTGTTAGATACAAAAGCTATCACTCCTGTACTGACAACTTCAATTCCTGATATGGGCTTCTACTGGCTTTCCTATATTAGCAAGTATCAATTGTAACCACGAGTAAATGGCCACCATAGCTGTTCATGCACTGTAAACTAGCTTATTCTGCTCCATATACCTATAGCTACCTGAGACAACTACACATCTGTCCACTGTTGGTTTTGGATTTGATTAAAGACTTTTACTGCCTGTACCCATGAGTAAACCCTGCAGCTATATGAATGCATGTCAAAGGCCAGTCTTCTTCAGCTGTTTGAGCACACATTTAGGCCTGAGTCTGTCCCATCATCATCAGTTCTCACTATCTTATTTCTGCTTATGACTAATCTCAGTAATAACAAAACTCAATGCTGGGAGTTCAGGTTCATGAAGCTGTTCGTGTGCTTGTAGTTGACCCAAGTTCTGCTGTAAACCTAGATTATTGCTGCTTTATGTGTACCTTTGGCAGCCACTAAAGGCAAGCAAGCACAATAATTCTGGATATCAGCACTGGCTAACTTGGTTCCATGCTACTGCAACTGGAGGTACAACTGAAGATCCCAACAACCTTCACAATCACATGAACCATTGGAAACTCTTGCCAATTAAGAATCACGTGTCATGGATGCCAGATTCCTGGGTTGATGAAATATCATGATCCATTATATCTAATTTCCCCATATATCTGCAGGGATGATCTCCAAGAATAGACCCAGAGTCATAGGATACATGCTCCTATGTCTCTTACTGCTTCTCAAAGTCTTTTCTTACAAAATAAAGTTTATGACATTTGGAAGAAATAACTGTCTTAAAATCCATAAACATCTACATAGACAATGGAGATCACAAAAATTGGGGAAACAAGCAATGAAACATAATTAAATTCCAGCCTGACTCCAAAGAAAAGCTGACACACAGATTGCCTGGCAAAAAATTAAAAGCCATTGTTCTGAATAGGTCCAGAGAACTATAAAAAACACAGTTAAAATTTTAACAAAATCAGGAAAACAGTACAGCAATAAAGTGAGAATTTCACCAGGGAGGAAAAAATTTAAAAACTAAAATGACAATAGTATATGACATGCAAATATAAATGAACTAAATTCTTAGATCAAAAGACAGTGAGTAAATGTTTATAAAGACCCAATTATATTTGTCAATGAGAAACTCATTTTAACTTTAGGACACATATAAACTAAAAGCAGTTAGTAAAATGATGCACTGTGCAAATGGTTTCCATGAGCCTGAAGGACTATCCTATTGGCTCTCACTATTTATTCTTCTTTGGAATCACTGTCATTTATCACTTCACAGTTTTCTTGTTTGTTTGTTTCAGGGATTTTCATTTGTTTGGGGGATTTTTTTATGCAGAAGTAAGCAGAAGTGTAAGAGTAAACAAAAGTAAGAGTAAGAGTAAGAGTAAGTTATTGCCATAATAGGAAACTAACATCTAAGAATAATGGAGATAAAGGCCAGGAGTATCGCTCCATGGCTTGGAAGTTGGTCTCACGTGCTGGGGACAAAGGCAGCTGGGATAGAGAAGGGACCACTAAGTGAATGATGGTTGGGGGGCTCACTTGGTATGGGAGATGCGTGCTGAAAGTAGACTATGGACCAAGCGTGAAGGCTTCTTAGTACCTGTACTGCAAACCAAACACCCAATCGAGGGAGAGAGTAAGAAGGAATGTGCCTGCCACAGAGGCAGGGGGTAGAGGTGGGGGGAGGGACACTGGGAATATTGGCGGTAGAGAATGGGCACTGGTTAGAGGGATGGGTACTCGAACATTGTATGACTGAAACGTAATCATGAAACTTTGTAAGTCTGTTAAAAAAAATTAAGACCAAAAGAGTAAGTTATTGTTTCATGGCCCAAACTAAACTATGCTGAGAATTTCTGTGATTAATTAATGTATAAATAAATTAATGCCAATTTTAATTAGTATAATTAATGTAATATAATTATGAGATATCCATTTTAAAATAATCAGTAAATTTAATACTTTTAAATTAATTAAATTTTTATGAAATAAATAGAAGTTATTTCATGACCTAAAAATGTGTGGCATGGGAATTGAAAATAAGGACAATAACTGCCAATTGATAGATATATCAAATTGATGTGTACATCAAATAAATTTATGACACTTATGAGGCTTGTTTTCCTCATTTTATTTTAGAAAATTCACACTCAGACATATATAGATGATGATAACTATACACTGTCTCCCTTCTTCTGAAAATAACCTTTGAGATCAAGTATTTGTTATCCTTCCCTATAAGAAAATTGGTAATCCATTCCAATTAACAACTGGTCCTGGTCACTCAACATTTGCCAAAGAAGAAAAACTACAGAACTGGTTGGAAAGGACTGGGCCAACCACATCAATTTTCTCTTGTATTGGAATTTGCTCACTTAATTTCATTGTCTGCTTTAACACAGTCATCTATCTGTGTTCATTGACTGGACTGGATTTACACAGGTTATTTGAAAGATAAAGGTCAGGTACATGCTGGATTGCTGGAACCACATTTGTTAGCCACAGTCCCCTCATCCCCCTACCCCACTTGCATCACTGACTTTCAACATCATCAGTGTCATCTATAGCTGGAGAGCAGTAAATTAAATGTGGCAGAACATGAAACAGGAGCCAAGAATAAAGCCACAGATTAGTGATAGATGATGCCAAGTTCAACCTTATTAGCCTTTGAGAAACCACACTGTTCTGCCAAGCCAGTATCTAAACCTTGTTATATACAGAGCACCCAGACAGTTCAACGGCGCCTGGTTTTAATCAGGGGATGACAAAGAGGCAATTAGATGTAGCTTGGAGATGAAAATGAAGTCCTTCCTCAAGAAAATTTGCTACTAGCAAAGATTTAAGTCTACAAAGTTTTGAAAATTCTTTCTTTCCTCTTAGCCTTGGAGTCTTCAGTAGCCTTGTTTTCACTTTCTTTTTAAGGCATTCTCAAGGAAAAAAACTACAAAAAAACTCCAAAGCAAAGAAGTGTTCTATACTACTTTCATCAAATTAATACAATGATGCTGCCCTTTAGAGACAGGTTATTTCTTAGACAGCAACAGCAACTGAGAAATGAGACTACACAGGATGTGGGTTCTGTAAGATATAGCTGACACTCAGCAATTTCCATTTTTTTGTATTTGGAAACTGCTCTCTCTTTTAATATTGTAGGATGAAAAGCCATAAAAGGGGACCAGGTGAAGATGTTAGCAAATCCAGAGAAATACAATTTGTATTTCTAAAAGACTGGAAACACCCAAGATAGTTAAGGTGTCAAAAAAAGCAGTTAGCATAGATTCTGAGTCTGGTTCTCGAGAAGACTGGACTTGCAACATGACTTTCCCAGCACACACACACAAAAAAAAACACAGTGTCTAACAAACTTATAAGTATAAATTAATTGAATCTATCACCTGGATCTATATTACATCCGACACAATATACGCTTTGAAAGACTTTACAAAGAAAAATGAGTTTTGCTTTCTCAGCATATTATCTATTGCCAGGTAGAACTAAAGGAATGAGGGGAAAACTTTTTTTTCCTTAGTTCTAGGAGAAAGAATGGAGAAGATCAGAAGAAGCTCAAGCTCAAAAAAGGAAACACCAAATTCTGTTCCCAGGTGAGTAATCAGAGTATTTAGAAGTAAAATAAATATATTCAAAGAAGAGGAGGAGAACTTCTTACAGTGTTCTTAGCACTGAATCAAGGCCACGGCAGGTAGAGCTCTTGCTGTCCATGCAGCGGGTTCCCCGAACACCTGTAGGAGTAATTCCTGAGTGCAGAGACCAAAGTAAACACTGAGTATCACCAGGTGTGCTCCAACCCTCCCCCCAAAAAAACCCAAAATCCTCAGAATACATTGACCAGTAATATCTGTATCACCTGGATGCTTGTGAAGATGCAAAATCTAAGGATATAGCCCTCTTAACAGAATCAGAATTTGACTGTACAAAAGGACTAACTTCTATAAAGATTGGAAAGAATTTGTTAGTCTTTCTACACTTTTTGTGTGGGAGAGGAGTAAGCATAAGAATATCATAGTTATGCTTAGAAAGAAGGCTTGCAGAATGGGCTTAGCAGAGTAGAAAAATGCTTTCTTCCTTTAGAATTCAGCTTCATTCCTTCTTAGAAGGCTTTCCATCCAGAATAAGTTATCTGTAACATTGAAACATATCTCTTTTTACATTATTATCCAAAAATTTCCATTTGCTTGATTTCTAGTAGTCCTAACATCATCAAATATCATATTACTTCTTCTGAACCCCCTTGCATATTTAGTTTTGCATTTTTCATATTTTTAAGGTGGTGCAACTGATGTATCCATTGAAATAGAAGCACAGGAAAGCTATTTTTTCCCTATTTATTTTCCTTGCCCCATGCCAATGCACATTTTTAAAATAGCCACCCTGGAATGAAAACAAGTTACCCTAAAAAATTCATGTAAATGGGGCACAAAACAAGGGAGTAACTATGCTTTAAATTCTTCTATCTTCACATGATTACATGACCGTGGCAGTTTTACCACTTTTACGCATTCAGTGTTCTTTAAGAAGAGTGATCATTTCAGAATCATAAAGTGTATATACAAAAAGACTTAATACCAAGTCTTCTAAAATGTAGAAGCAAAATAGCAGCTCAGAGATGGAGAGAATGCTCAATGGGTTGAAAATATGCTGTACAGGAACAAAGCCCAGGTTTGATTCCAGCCTCTAAGGTCAGAGAGCAACCCCTGAGAGTTGCCCTGGCAGCTGGAAGTAGCCCACAAGCAGCAATTGTCATGCCAAAACAAACAAAAAAGTTACTGCACTTCTTCCATTATTAAAAGATTAAAATATGACTATACCCTTTGTAGACATATAGTTTTACCCTTTATACTAGCAGGCTCTTCAGCAACAGAAGCGTGTCTATATTTTACATTCTCTAGTTCTTCCACAAGTCTCCTTCATCTCATTACTTCTAAATTAGTATCCCTTATCCATCTATCTTTAATTTTTTCCTTGACTATTTCTTTTTTTTTTAGTTTTATTAGTGAATCACCATGAGGTACAGTTACAAACTTATGAACTTTCATGTTTGCATTTTATTTATATCCCTCTACCAGTGCCCATTCACCTCCACCAATGATCCCAGTATCCCTCCCACCACCCCCACCCCAAGCCCCACCACCCCACTGTGCCTCTGCATCAGGGCAATCCCTTTTGTTCTCTCTACTGTTGGGTGTGGTAGTTTGCAATAGAGGTATTCACTGGCCATCTTGTTTGGTCTATAGTCTACTTTTGGTACGGAGCTTTCAACCTGAGTGGGTCCTTCCGACATTCTCTACTAGGTGTTCCCTTGACTATTTCTAATACACATTTTCTCTTTAATATAGAAATATGTTCCCATATGAACTTTCTTCTACATCAGGTCACCCAGATTGCTGTCATCTACCCATCCATCCAAAAATTGGAACCGTCTAACTAAGACCCTGAAAAAAGTACTCCTGATGGGACTTTATGTCTGCAATCAACGTAGGTTATTGCTTCCATCACAGTAACACTAGTCTCCCAAATTCTTAATTTAGTTAAGAAGCTAGAGGTGCTCAGAAAAAATTAAGTGACTGGGATACTAACTTTGCGTTCTAGAAGATCTACTCTCACCAAACATATATTGCTTTTTTAACATCAATCTACCTTTATTTTGCTCTCTAATAAAAAATATTGATAGATGGATGTGGGACTCAACAGGTAGCTTGCGATTCTCTCTGAGGCTCACTTTTATCATTATGCTTGAATTTCTGCTGGTAACTTCTTAATAAGCATTACAACACAGCTGGAGGATCAAATTATGTAGTTTCACAAAATGTGAAATACAAGAAGTCAGGCTGCATTGTTAGAACATAAAGCTAATGGGCTTGAAATAAAGAAATGTCTGCTTTAGAATTTCCAAACCTTGTAAGACTCTGTCAACTCTCCAATTGATCCAGAAGATATTTTTCTACCTGAGACATTCACAACTTTGAGAACTAGGATTTAACTTAAGCAGCAATCTCTATTTGAATGAAAGATCTCAGTGTCTCCATCTGCTTTAGCTCATTTTTTTTCTGTAGGAAGTTATTCAGGTCTTCACTTATTTAATTGTTCTTATATGTTCTTTTAATAAATTTGAATATCTGGCATTCTATACAAGCCCAGTCAGAAATTGCAAATCAGTCATATTCTGAAAAGTTTGTACTCTGACAGCTAGAAAAGTTTTCTGGCCTAAAGTGAAAATAAACTAATTGTAAAATGACATATAAGGCAAAATTTGTGATAGTGGAATAATATTCAGAGCTTTTGCAACCTCATTGTCATTCCATTGCACCCACTTACTTTTTATCTGACAATTGCCTACCTTCTACTAGTTATATTTGTCTTCCTACATGTTTGGTGATTAGTAGAAATAGAATTAGGTTGTTTTAGTTAATGCAAAAATATCAAAAAACATAAATTTTATTTAAGTGAGTTCCTCGGACAAACTACTTTTGCCTCTATGAAACATGTTTTTCAAATGCCACAAAATTTTGCATTAATTCAGATATGATGAGGTCAACAGATAAGAAAATGCTTGTCATTTTAAAGAAAAAGTTGTCTTTCCTCTAAGGAAATATTTTTGTAGCATTTCCAGTGGTTTTGCATAACAAAAAATACAAAATAAATTATTTCAGTTCTGCTTTGGGGTAAGGGGTTAGGGTTCAGGATGGAAACATCCGAAGTATGGTGGTGGGAAGGTGTAATGGTGATGGGTTTGCTGTTCTAATATTAAAGGCAATAAAATATTGTGAACTACTTCAGAAAATAAAAAAAATTAAATTTTTAAGAAAGGGAAACAATTAAAATAAATAAAATAAAAAAGAGTTGGTTTCTCACAGTCATTAAGAGGAAGAGGCATATCATACCATACAGGGTCCTCAAGAAGAGCACCAGAGTGAGTCAGGAGGTAGTAGTTGGAAGAGGAAAACATGATATTGGGCTTTTACTGTGCTGCTCATGAGAAGAAAAATGGGAGGCGGGGTCAGCAGAATTGGACAGTCTGAATAATTTCAGCAGGATCTAGACTTTAGGGTGATTCCTTGTTATCTGATAACTGCCCCTGCAGTGATTCACAAAACGGAAATAGTATCCTTAATTGCATGAGCCAAATAAAATGGGACAGGTAGAAGGATGAATTTAAGATTACTTGTTTGCATGTCAAAAGTATACTCATAGGCAAGTATTTATTTTCTCTAATAATTCGCTACACTTGTCAGGGGTAGTCGTGCTCAGACTAGCATGGTCCCAAGACTTCATCATAAAATACAGACATATAAGGCACTCGATGGTTATTCTAACCATCTATGTGAAACCATAGACGTTCCACCTGCTTGCCTCCAGCCACCCTGCAAACATTTTAGGTTTAAGTCACACAAATATCTTCCTATTCCAAGACACCCATATTCTTTTCACTCCTCTAACTTTTCCATTTTGTTGGACATGTTGGATATTCTTCACCTCATATTCTTTACCTACATAGTACAGTTCCTTCAGAAAATACTTGGAGCTCCTTTATTACATAATCATGTTTTTTCCTATTAACTTCCATTCAAATGGAATTCACTCATTTATCAATTGTGTGTTCCTACAATCAGAATAGCTGTCATCACTAGGAATTGTCTTTAATTTCCAGGATTCTTCAGTAACTAGCAAGTGTACTGGACAGCATTGGCAGAAACTTAACATGTTAAATACACAGTGGACGTAGGCCTATTCATGTAGAAGAAAGCAGACAGATAAACTAAAATGTCTTTCAAAGGTTTTATTGTATAAAGGAAAAGTATTTAGCTTTATATTAAAACCTGAACTCAGAAACAAATTGTGTGTATAAAAATTGGATGTATTAATAAAGCGAAAAAACATACTTAATCTCAGGAATTTGGTTTGGAGTTTAGAAAGCGGTGTTTTTAAAAAAAGTAATGGTATACAGACAGAGAAGGTACAGCCAACATGCCTTCTCCAGATGGAGCCCCGGCAACACTGAGCTTCTACTAACATGCCTCTGGTATGCGGGTCTGGACATCTCCAAACAGTGGAGGAGGGGAGTACTGGAACAGGGCGGCGCCAGCCCAGTTTCCAATTTGCCCCGGCTGCCGGAAGTCACGCCCTCAACTCACCCTCGGCTTTATCTTGCCACAATCAGCAGTGAAGAATCCAGGCCATTCCAGCAGCACCGCAGGCCGGAAAATGCTCCAGACCCCAGACCAGGCCAACAACACTGGGGTGCCAGACGGAGAAGGTGTGCGGGACTGGACAACTCCAAACTGCATGGCTGCTTACGCGACTGCGTGACCTCTCCTGATATACTAAATATATGCTCTGGAATGACTCCACCACTCCTGAGCATCCTTTATCCCAGAGGCACAGAAACCAATCTCAGAATGCAGCGGCTGCTGGCAGATATACTCCTGGACTCTGAACTAAGCTACAGCCCCATGCAGCCCTGGGAGGGGAAGGGTTTCTGTCCCTCGGCCTTTTGCCCCCCTGCGACAGCATGGCGACCGCCACCTTTCAGAATCAGTTGGACAGAGAGATAGGAGTTTGCAGTGATGGGATGGGATGTATGGGGAATCTTTCGATGGGGGAGGCAGAACCGTCCCTGCCTCCTGCCCAAATGAGACCCCAAGCTGTCGCTCATGGACAGCTCCTCTGCTCCTGAACAGCCATGATCCCAGTGCCACAGAACCCAATCTTGGAATGCAGTGGCTGCTGGCAGAAATACCTCTGGACTTAATACCAGAATTCCAAATCTGGGCGGCTGCTTTCGTGACCATGCAACATCATATGCTCTTTGTTATCAATAGAAAACATACAATCTAATGATGTCATTCCGACAGGTCTGACTGTTGGGGGTAAAACTCCAAATAATGAAAGTGAGTTTCCTGTCAAAAATTGAATGTAATAAAAGTAATGAAAGAGTAAAGTGATAAAGTGATAATCATCTGCCACACAAGCAGAGGGGCAGTGGGAGGGGAGGTATGCTAGGGTTATTGGTGGTGGAACATGTGCACTGGTGAAGGGATAGGTGTTGTGCAACATCATATGCTCTTTGTTACCAACAATAGAAAACATAAAATCTAAAAAAAAGCAATGGCATCCTAGTTTCTCCATCATTTATGATTCAATAGAAATGTATGCATGTGGCTTGAAGAAAAGAAACAAAACTAGTTCTATGCATATGCTCAGTTTGTTGGAAATAACACTGTGTTTAATTCATAGTGTGAATTCAGAGAAGCTGTTTTACTTCTATGAAGACATCTAAGATCACGTTGCAAGAAGATAGAGAGATTGGAAGTGACAGCAGACATTTCCTATCTCTAGTGAAATCAAACCATGTAGAGAGAGTCTAATTTTGACTTTGAGTTATTGATCATAAAGTAACCAAATATTAGGTTAATCCTCCTACTAATCCCCTCCTGAGATCTGTTGATAGTGGATTGGGGACCTGATATTGTCAGAAAGGCATTAGACCATTCAAATGTTTGCTGAGATGGAGTAGCCCTTTCAGCACAGTTTATGAGAGTCTCCCCAAAGATATTTGAAAGCCCTGATTTAATAATGGAGTAAAATGTTAACAGTGAGGCAAGAATGCTCATCTCTAAAAAGAATTTTACATGATTTGCACATATTGGTATGTGCTTATGCATGTGTGCAACATGACATTATACAGTATATCTATGTGTGTCTATATAATGTGTGTGGTATATATACATATATCAGAGAGAAAGATAGTCTAAATAGGGCTCTGACTTCATTAGGTTCTAAATACACTAAGAATAATTTTAAATCTTTCAACCATGCTTGATTTTTTATGAGCCGAAAAGAAATGTAGCTTTAGATGTTAAGGAGTAAAAATCAAATAAACATGCATAGTAATATATTCTCTAGCTCCACCCCTCTCAGAGAGCCTGGCAAGCTACCAAGAGTATTGCGCCCGCATGACAGAGCCTGGCAAGCTACCTGTGTCATATTGGATATGCCAGAAACAGTAACAATAAGTCTCCCGATGGAGATGTTACTGGTGCCCACTTGCACAAAACTATGAGCAACGGGATGACAGTGACAGTGATATTCTCTAGAGTTTTTAGGGGCATTTGGTGCACCCAAAAGTGCACAGTCTACTCCTAGTTCTGTGTTCAGAGGTCACTTTTGGTGGCATTCATGGGCCTATAAGCAGGAACAGAGATTGAACTAGGGTCAACAGCATGCAAGATAAAATATTAACCTCCAAATTATCTCTCCATTTGGAGTTTTTATGTTTGTTTTTGTGAGATTCTTATGGAGGTAGTGAAGATAACCATGTGGATTATTCTATTAGCAAGAATGACAGCAAGATGAAGACTCTAGATACTCACCCTGCGAATTATAGCATTTGACTCCTCACATTCAGCTTCTTTTAATGCCACAGCCTCCAACTGGCAAGATTTCTTGGTCTGACACTATGATAAGTTAAGAAAAACTGGCCAATTATCTCATTGTTGTTCTTCCCCTAAAGTGTTTCTATGCACAAGTGACTTGGAGAACAAAAGAAGATAATTAAGTGCTGAAACACTTTGATTTATTAAGCATGGGCTCATTTCTGACATTTATAGTATGACTCAAAGAGAGTCCAGAGCTGAAAATTATGTACTCCTTATTTTGCATGATGCTCAAAGAAGAAAGGATGACATGACCTGGGGCAAATCTGACAAATCAAAAGTTGATCTTAGTTCACCTTCCCCTGGGGATTCTTGTCAGCCCAATTCCACATCATCAGGTGTACTTCACTAAAGCCAAGGTCCTTGTTTTCTTTCTCCACTCAAAGTAGAACTTAATTTTTTACTCCGCTTTTAAAGAATAATAAATTTAAGGAAGAAAATTTCAGCAATAGCGATAGTATGAAGACTATCCAAATTCCATTTATCCAGATTGACCTATTAACATTTTACTTCACTTTACCATCTGCCTAATCTTTAATCTAGCATCTGTCTGCCATCATCTACCTAATTTTAATATAAGTTAATATATCAGACCTTTTCCCCTAAATAATTTAATGTTGTGTTTCCTAATAATAGGCATATGTTCTAATACTATCATTTCAGTAAATTTAACATTGACACTGAACTCTTATTTAATCTACTGATCTGATCAAAGGTAATAATTGACTTATTAGTGTCATTTGTAGCATTATTCGCCTGTAGTTCAGAAGGAGAGTCCTTTCAAGAGTCAGGTACTCCATTTAGTTGCCGTATTTGTTAGAGTTATTCCAATCTGGAACATTTCCATAACTTCTATTTGACATTTACAACCTTGCCATTTTTAAAAAATTACAATCTTGTCTTTATGTTAAATTTGCTTTTATAATTATATAATTTTATAGTAAGATAATAGTATACATTATTGTGTGTTGTGTTGATACACCTATATGTGCAACTGTTCCTTCATAACTGATAGTAATTTTGGCTACACAAGTTTATTTATCTATCAAATAATTAGTTTTCTCCCTTACAACTCATAATATGGGAAGACAATTTAAGTATTTTCTTTCCAACAAAATGTTCTTATGTTTCATATCTATTGATGACTCTAGTTTGATGCAATTTATATCGTCCTGGTTATAAAATACTTTTTCCAATTCTGGCACTATCTAACATATTCTAGCCTCTAGCAGATAGTTTTAATATTACATAGAAATTCTTAGTATCTATAATCCTATCAACCATCATCATATTGTCATAATTCCTATTATGAATGGTTTAAAATTTATGACTTTTCTTTACAATTTGAGATTTGTAACGGCAGTTGGGTCACACCCAGTTGTGCTCAGGAACTGTTCCTGGTTCTATGCTCAGGATCTTTTCTGGAGATATTTGGGGAACAATACACAATGCCAAGGTTTAAGTCCAGTTTGGCTGCATGCAAGGCAGCACCTTCCCTGCTGTACTAACCTCCTAATCCTCACTATTTTATTCTTAAATTATGTGATCATTCATCTGTAGAAATTGCTACAGGCTGTTCCCTATTTGTGTGTCCATTTTACAGAAAGACCGACTTCCCAAAGGTATGAATAGCATGAACTATTTATTCAATACTGTATATTGTTAAATAGCTAATGGATATTAGTTTTCCTCAGACACAGGCATAAACCCTTCCCAGAGCTAAGTTAAAGTTAAAAAATCAAACACTGTGACCATTAGTTTCTTGGAATCACACGTTTATTAATTTATTTCTCATTGAGTGCATCTAGGTATTCATTTCAGATAAAATTAAAGTTATTTCCATTTTTTTTCACTTTTAAGCTTTATTCTCATTTTATGGTTTTGATTTTTAAAATGTGATTAGAAAACTTTAAAGTTAAAATATAAAAACAGTTAAGAACAGAAAAATGCTCCTCTCCTAGATCCTTTCATCTCAGCCCTCTCTCTAGTCTTCTTTAAATAGTAAATTTTATTTTAAAAATCTATTTTCCATAGCTTGTTATAAATTGTTTTATCTGATTCATCCTTTATCTTGAGGGGCACATTTGGACAAATGGTTTCTAAATTCTTCAGAGTCATGTTGCAATTTAGCTCTCAGAGTCTCTCTAGAAAGAAGATCTCACCATTTAAAAAGAGTGCATAACGTCCAAGAAATAAAGCTATTCATCTTGGAATAAGGAAGAGCATGTTTCACCATTTTCAACACTTAGAACTATAAATTTAGAAGCTAGGAATGGTTTAGGGCTCTTCGTGTTTCTGTAACTAAAAGCCCAGACCCAGAGATTCTAAGATCATAGTCATAGTTAGGAAAATAATTGAATAAATACTTTAAATAGCCATGTCACTGAAGAGATATAATTTGGGAAGTCAAAGTTCATGGTAGAAGAACTCCAACTAAGTTTTTTTTTTTTTTTGCTTTTTGGGTCACACCGGTGATGCACAGGGGTTACTCCTGGCTCATGCACTCAGGAATTAGTCCTGGCGGTGCTCAGGGGACCATATGGGATGCTGGAAATCAAACCCAGGTCAGCCAAGTGCAAGGCAAATGCCCTCCCAGCTGTGCTATTGCTCCAGCCCCAGAACTCCAGCTAAGTACCTAATATTTTAGAAAACAGAAACCTCCTTATAGTTCAAAACCCGATAGAGCCATAGAGTCACCAAATCTCATTTGTGGGAAATGGGAATAGCACTTGGCTTCCTGACCACCTGACTTCAGTTGTATACAAAAGGAATACATACGAAAGAAATTTATACACAGCCAGAACAACTGGGTTATAACAGTAACGTGTGGTCATCATAAAAGTTCAAAGAAGATATAGCTGCTGTCTCCATTACTTCTTTGGAGGCAACTTCAAAGAAGTAACTTCTTGGACTTAGTCACTTCACTTCAATGCTCTCAAGTTCTCCCAGAAGAAGGTATAACATGGAAAGAAAACACCATTCTCATTACCAGGTGGGTGGAGGAATCCAGAATTATCTGAGTTTTTCAAGTAAACAATAACACCAATAACATTTGAATAACATCCAAGTTCTTGAGTAGTATGTCAATTTTATCCATGAAGAAATATGTTCAGTAATACCAAAAACTTTGAGAAACATCACACACTTAGAAAATGGTAAAACTGGGGCTGGAGTGATAGCACAGTGGGTAAGGCATTTGCCTTGCACATGGTCAATCCGGGTTCGATTCCCAGCATCCCATATTATCACCTGAGCACCACCAGGAGTAATTCCTGAGTGCATGAGCCAGGACTAACTCCTGTGCATCGCCAGGTGTGACCCAAAAAGAAAAAAAATGCAGAACTAAACTTCAAACCTCAGATTTTCTAACTAAAAACAATACAGAAGAAATCTAGGTTTCAAAAAAAATAATAAGCCAGGTTTATGGTTTCCTATCTTTTTGTCCTTAGCAAAGTATGCCTGCACTTACTCCACTTGTCTAAGTAAGAGGTAGATAAAATTATCTCTAAGCCATCTTCCAATTCTAAAATTAACTGTCTCTCTCTTCTTTCTCTTCCCACATTTGTAAGTTAATAGAGATAATGGAGGAGGTCATTTTCAGGGATAAGGGCCAGAAACAACAAAAGTAAATCAGTGCAGGTAATAAAAGCTCACAGAAGACATGGGCAATACATAGTCAGCTGGGACATAAATACTGAGGTTTTCCTTTCCTTGGTTTCCTGAAAGGTAGAATCAGAGATCTCTGAAGAGGATCTAGGAGAGTCAAAAAATAATCAACTCTAGCTCCCAAGTTGTAGTAAGCACAGAGAATGAGAACAAGAGATGACTGTTAAAGATGTCGAAGGCTTGTCTTCCAACGAGTAACTTTTTATGTTTCTACATGCAACTTTTATATGTGGAATATGAGGAAAATATTAATACTCAAATACACTAATATGGGCAGATTGAGTCTCAAGCATTCGAGAACCTTTTCTATGGCATGTGATGAGTTATAGGAGACAGAATGTCAATCCAGTCAAACTGTAGAAATCAAAAGATAATTTGTTTCCTGCTCTTTGCTTCTGCCTAGATGTTCCTCAACTTTATCCCCCTTCTAATCTTGTTTATTTCCAGTGCCCTTTCACTGTCGTGTTGGTTGCCTAAATCTTGTGTCATGCCCCCTCTCCCCCATCCCTGCCCACCTACACAATTTTTATCAGTGGTCAGTCCCTTAGAATATCTTAGCAGCCTGAAAAACATAAGGCCTCCAGTTGAGAAACTATGTTCTACCTCCAAGGATAGAGTACATTGAGAAGCTGCAGGAAGGAAACCACACCAAACCTCTGTCTCAAGGGACCTTGAGACATTTCTGTCTAAGGGAAAACCTGAACTGCATATCAAAGTTTGCCTTCCTTTCTCTGCCCAGTGTTGAGGGGAGTAAGATATGACATTTGGTAATTAATTTTTCAGATTTGCAAGTCTGTGTAGTAAAGGATATAAATTAAGCAATTCTTATTTCCATAACATTGAGACCCAAAGGGCGTCACTTTATGATGCATCTGAGATGCAATGATGTGTAGCTTTTTATTATCCAAAAGCCCAGAATCCAAACGTCCTGTCCTGCTTTGTTATGCAGTTAGGCAAGTGAAACAGAAATGTAATTGGACATGTTTGTCTCCTGATTTTTTTTTTCTGAGTCTACCCACCAGAGCTGACAGGAACTGTTCCCTAAGACAGGTTCACTGTATATAAAAAAAAGATCAAATTGAAAAAATGGCATTACTAGACAATTTTTATCACATTTCAAGAAGATATTAAGTGGTTACCAAAATATATAAAGTAGAATATGATGGAATTAGATGACGAGAGGAAGGAACAGCCTGTAGGATATGGTGAGTTAAGATAGGAAAGACAGCAAATTAAAGGCATAGGATAAAAGTATCTAAGGGAAGAGAATAAGAATGGTTTGATGGCAGTTCAATGGAGACAGGACAAGATGAAACAGACACAAAACAATTAGAATTGGAGTCAGCATATTACCACACTTGACAAGTCTGTAGTCAGAGGAGACTGGAGCAGATGGTGCCACTGTCACTGTCACTGTCAGCCTGTCACTCATTGATTTGCTCACGCGAGCACCAGTAATGTCTCCATTGTGAGATTTGTTGTTACTGTTTTTGGCATATCAAATACACCACAGGTAGTTTGCCAGGCTCTGCCATGTGGGAAGGATACTCTCAGTAGCTTGCCAGGCTCTCTGAGAGGGACAGAGGAATCAAACCTGGGTCGGCCAAGTGCAAGGCAAATGCCTTACTGGCTAATCTGGAGTAGATAGTAAAAAAAATTTTATTTTCCAGTTCTAAAATGAACATTTTACATTCATGTGTGTATATGCATGCATTCATGTGTATTGGTATGAAAGGGAAAGGTTCTTTTGTAGTGACAAAAACCTTAAGCAATCAAAATGAATTATCATAGATGCCAAAAACTCAGGGAAGTTTCAGGGAAGACATGGTTGACTGAGGCTTAACTCTTGGTGTATACTTAGCCCGAATTCCATAATGGGTAATGATGGAGAGTAATGGAAGGAGAATCTAGGAAAATGGAGAGAGAATTTGTGTCATTAGAAATGGCCCGAAGCTTGAAGTTTGTTTGAGCATTGCACAATAAAAGTGCTGCATGATTTGAAGCTTTTACTATGTGAACATGTCATTTTTTTTAAAGGGGAGTGATAGTGGGAAGTATTTCTCACATTTGTTAGATGAGTGGAGAAAAGAGCATGGATCAAGAGAGAGATAAAGAAGTCTAACATTGGATGTTCTTAGGGAAGAAATGTAAAAGTTAATCACAGATCAGCATGTCAGGCAAGTGGGATGTGGAGTCAACACTTTGGTTTTTTCTTTTTTGTAGTGTTTTTTTTTTGGTTTTGTTTCTGTTTTTTTGTTGGTTTCTTTTTGCGTTTTGGGTCACACCCAGCGATGCTCAGGATTACTCCTGGCTCTGCACTCAGGAATTACTCCTGGTGGTGCTTGGGAGATCATATGGGATGCCGGAGATTGAACCTGGGTCTGCCGCCTGCAAGTCAAATGCCCTACCTGCTGTGCTATCGCTCTGGCCCAGCACTTCGCTTTTGATGAAGTTATAGGAACAGAAGGGATGTTGTAGTATCAGAACCAGAATCCAAAGCAGAGACCTGGACAGAGTGAGAGATAGATGAGGAATCTTATTAGGAAGAGTCAAAATCATACTTGGAAGCAAGGAGGGAGAGGCACAAAATCTGGTTAATTTTATAGCTCCAGCCATTAGAACACAGTAATGGGGTCTACTTGTCCATGTCAGGGCTCCTCTTAAGGTATGGAATGGGCACTGAATAGTAAGGAATAAGTGAACTCCTGCCATGAAAAATGAAAATTACCTGGGTTCCTGCCTCTGAATAACAAGAATTATGTTGTTAGTGGAATAAAATATAAGATACTTATAGAATAGTTGGTATCTATTTGAGTTTTGTAAAGTTGTGAGGTATAAAGATATATAAGACCAAATTGCCCAAGCTTGGTGATATAAGACATGTGCATAGGATGCTGTTCCAGCAGGTGTGAAAGAGCTTATTTGAGTACATGGGCAAGAGGAGTTTCTACCATGGGAGTTTTGAAAAGCATCTAGGACATGATATTCGAACCGGACCTTGAAAAATAGTGTAACTTATTTGCGGGGAAAGCAGAGACAAAGGAAAGGATAAAGATGCAAATCAAAACAACAATGAGATATCATCTCACACCACAGAGACTGGCACACATTCAAAAGAACAAGAGCAACCAGTGCTGGTGTAGATGTGGGGGAAAAGGGATGTTCTTTCATTGATGGTGGGAATGTCCACTAGTCCAGTCTTTCTAGAAAACAATATGGTCGGTACTTCAAAAACTAGAAATTGAGCTTCCATATGGCCCAGCAATACTACTTCTGGGAATACATCCCGAGGATGCAAAAAACACTGTAGAAATGACACTTGTACCTATATGTTCATTGCAACACTGTTCACAATAGCCAAATCTGGAAACAAACCAAGTGCTCTAGAAGAGATGACTGATTAAAGAAATTTTGGTACATCTACACAATGGAATATTATGCAGCTGTTAGGATAAATGAAGTCACAAAATTTGCTTATAAATGGATAGACATGGAGAGTATCATGCTAAGTGAAATGAGTTGGAAAGAGAGGGACAGACATAGAAGGACTGCACTCATTTGGGGTGTATAGAATAATACCACATGAGGCTGACAACAAAGGACATTAGATACAATGGCCAGGAGGATTGCCCCATAGCTGGAAAACTGCTTCATGAGTGGAGGGGAGAAGGCAGATGGAATAGAGAAGAGATCACTAAGAAAATGATGGCTGGAGGAACCAGTAGGGATGGGAGATGCATGCCAAAAGTAGAAAATGGAACAAACATGATGACCTCTAGTGTCTGTATTGCAAGCCATAATGCCCACAAGTAGAGAGAGAGTATAGGGAATATTGTCTGCCATGGAGGTGGGGGAGGGTGGAAGGGGGTATACCGGGGATATTGGTGGTGGGGAATATCCCCGGTATACCCCCTGGTGGAGGGATGGGTGTTTGATCATTGTATGATTGTACCCCAAACATGAAAGCTTGTAGCTATCTCACAATGATTCAATAAAATTAACTAAAAAAATTAGATAGAAGACAATAGACACCTAGAAAGAGAAAACTCTGTTTACTAGGCTTACTATAGCATAAAAAAAATCAAACTAGCCACTTTAGGGGAAAAACATTCACCGGAGCTTAAATATAACTCCTAGCTATTTAAAATAATTCTACTAAATAGAGTTTCATATTGTAAAAATAGAATTTTGCCAATGTGTTTTTCATCATTACTTGTAATTATTGAAAAATAACTTTGAGGGGTTTCTGAGGGAATTTTAGACAAAATAAACAGAGTAAAGATCATTTATATTCTACAGTACTTCTCAGAACAATTTAAATTATTAATGTGCAAAGATGAGGGTGTAGCATGAAGCATTTGTTATGTTTATTAGAAGATGGAGTTGATTTTTTAGCACAGGCAGAAATGAGAGACTACAAAACTGTAGCTTAAAGTTGAATATAAGAGCTTAAGACTCATGTCTCCATTCATCATATGTTGTGACATTTTTGCCATAGAAATTGTCAAATTGTATGGTTATGGTTTACAACACAGTCTTCAAGAGGCATATTGTGAGGTTTGTTGGACTTTAGATGCTTGTGACCAATGAGCAAGTGAAATATGTCTAGTTTGAACTGAGCAGTGCTGCTGTCAATGACTAGGTGTTACTAGGAAGTACCTCAGTGCCTTGCGGTATATTCAGCAGGGCACTGATGCTGTAGGCCACACACTATTTGAATTAGGGTGTATTATCTTCCATATTCTTAATGCTTAACAATTTTTTAGCATGCAACAGACACTTAATATTTATTGAATTGCTAAAATAACAAAGAACTAAAGCACTGTGTAAAGAATACTACACTTGAAGTCTGATTCAAAATGTTTGTTCCACTTCTTACTTTAATCTAATAGATTATTTTTTTCTTAAAAACAAGTGACCTGTTTAACAATGTCAATACTTGGGGCCGGAGCGGTAGCACAGCGGGTAGGGCATTTGCCTTGCATGCGGCCGACCCGGGTTCGATCCCCGGCATCCCATATGGTCCCCCAAGCACCGCCAGGAGTAATTCCTGAGTGGAGAGCCAGGAGTAACCCCTGAGCATCGCTGGGTGTGACCCAAAAAGCAAAAAAAAAAAAAAACAATGTCAATACTTAATTTGCATGTCTGAAGTTTATCCCCTAAATTGTTTTGCAGTATGTAGGAGACTAGTCTTCCTAGAAATAACATCATTTTAAAAGCACACAGAATTCTAGGCTATAAAAGTATTTGCTACAGCTGGGAAACCTGTAAGTGAATTTATGGCAGTTTATATGACCACGTGGCTTCCTTCATTTACATGCTCACTTCTGTCTTCATTACTCAATGTTTCCTTTTGTCGTCAAGAAAATTTCTTTCTGAAAAAAAATCAGTTACTGTCTAATCTCTAAAGCTTTTGTATCACTCACAGTTCTGGATATTTTGAACCACTAAGTTCTCTAACATATGACAGTTTTTTTTAACTCCTCACTCTCTGATGAGTGCCCTACTTTATATGAGGCTTTCTTCTCTTTTACTTCTTCCTGACATGATGCTAATTTTCTGGATATTTGGACACATACCAGCAATTATTTAAAAAGGAGATAATAGTTACTGAAATGAGTAGCCAAGCACTTTGAAAATAAATTAATGAAAGTAAGGAGTTGTGGAAACTACTAGACATGAATAAAGTGTGAAATGCTATTCTTACTAAATCTGAATAGAATAAAGCAAGACAACTTGGGATGTTGTTCCTATACAAATCTATCTCCAAGAGCTTAAAGACAATCCCTCTAGAAGTCCTTTTTTAGCATTAAACTGGTACATTTACTCTCTCTCTCTCTCTTACTCTCTCTCTCTCTCTTTCTCTGTTTCCTTCCTATCTCCTGAGTTTTGCCTTAGAGAAGTAACATGTTCATATATGCGGCATCGACTTTGCAACTGAGCAGTACATAGAGATGGAAAATGCAAAGGGAATGTACTGGCAGATCATAGACTTTTAATGGAAGCTAGGAAGCTGATTAGGGCAGTTCTATGATGGCAGAAGAATGAGTTTGGATGTTTCAGAACTATTGCTTGAGTTAATGAATCATTAGAGCATGAATATTTGTAAACTTTTGACCTGGCTAAGGAGATTTCCAGAAAGAATGCTTAGTCACTTGGGTACATCAATACATAATTAAATATTACAAGGTACATAACCCAAAGAAAGAACTATTTAGATATCACACAGATAAGAATAATATATAGGAATCTGCGTTGCGTGAGAAAATGACTGTTCTCATTCCTACTACCCAGGTAGTAAAAAAATTCTCAGAGTGAATAAAAGATTAAAATATAGTGGTTGTACCAAGATGCCTAGTAGATTCTTTCAGCTTGACAAAGAGTTTCTTTACACTCTTAAGTATATGTTCGTCTAGAACCCTAATCTCTGGATAACAATTTATAAAGCTAAAAATGCCTCAAGCATCCAGGTGTATGACTTCTGTCAAATTGGAACATAATCTGCTGAAAGAATACTGCCAAAAAATCCATGAGTTTAATGGGTCTTGTCAATACTTTGGATAAGATGAAACCCAAACTGCTCAAATATCAGAAATTCTTACCCTTGATGTTCTGCAGGTAAAACTTAGAAGGAAAAAGTCTTGGTTGTGTGAAACAATTTTTCTACAGTAAAAGAAGCCTTTCTAGAAGTCAAAACTAAGAGCTTAATTTTCAGCCACTATGTGTTGAGGTGGGTTATCATAGAGTAAAATCCAATGAGTAGTTTTGAGTTGTAGATCCTCAATTATCAATCCACCAGTAAAAATTATACAATTGTCATATGTATAAAATTATATTAATATATATCACTATATTAATATATATCACAGCTTCTGTCTCACTACTTGTTAGTGAGAAAGTTCATGCTGTGGGTTCTGCTAACAGTTTGATTTCTATGAAAACTACACTTAGTATTTTGTAAACCTCTATTCATCTGTATAAGATTAATCACTACCTCTTAATTTTCTTTTAAAACAAAACTAAAATACCATGATGAAATAGAGCTGACATATCATAGTAACAAGTCAAATTATAATAAAATGTGTGTTTGGAATCTTAATTCTTATTTCCCTCTCAAATATGAAGAGAAGCCCTTTCAATGAGAATTTTTTTTTCTATTTAGGTAGCATGGGTGTTCAAGAGTATGGACATTTTTAAGGATATATTGTCACCACACTATGCTTACTTCCAAGATACCTATATTCTGCCACCCAGACTGTTCTGCTATTCAGTCTAATCCCCACTTTTTATGGTAATATTACTTCAATGGAAATGTATTTTCATTAAAGATTGTCTATTCTTAGTTTAGGCATGGCGTATACCATACTATGAGGCGCGGGAAGGGGGATGAGGGGGGGGGGGAAAGGGAAAAGGAAAAAGGAAAAAAAAAGAGAGAGTTATGTACTTGTAGTAGTGGGGCTACATATCTCTTCATTTCCAGCAATGGAAAACTAATTATCAAATGCTTCCTTGGTAGTAGGTCTGTCTCTCTTGGGTGGAAACTCCAACAACTATAGTGAGTTTTGTGTTGAATTATGGAATGTAATCAAGGTAAAGAAAAAATGAAGTGAAATTCATTAGTTATACAGTAGGGGGTAGGGGGTGGGGGCGGGAGGTATACTGGGGTTTCTGGTGGTGGAATATGGGCACTGGTGAAGGGATGGGTGTTTGAATATTGTATTACTGAGACATAAACCTGAGAACTTTGTAACTTTCCACATGGTGATTTAATAAAAAGTTTAAAAAAAATAAAATAAAGATTGTCTATTCTTTTGTGAGTTTCCCATATAAACCAGATGTGAGTGAGAACATCTGTTACTTGAATTTCTCTTTAATATTTATTAGATACTCTCCATTCTTATCCAGGTTGTAGAAAAAAGAGAAATATCTATTTTTTTTACACCTAAGTTGTATTCTATTGTGTGAATAGAATACTACATATTCTTTATCCACTGATCTGTTATTGGATACTTGGATTGTTTTAGTTATTCTATATTTCACAAAATTATACATTCTGGCTATTATAAATATTGGTGCAATGAATATAGGCATACATAAATGTTTTTGAGTTATATTTTATGTGTTTTGATTGATATCTTGGAGTAGAATTTCTTTATTGTACAACCTTTCCTTTTTTATTTTTTTGGAAATATCTGCACTCTCTTCAGAAGAGCTAAGCCACAAATAGTAATAATGTCCCTTTTCCTCCAACATATTGGTGAAAAATTGTTGTTTCTGGACTTTTTTATAATGCTAGAATATTCTTACAGTTGTGATGTGACATCTCCTTGTCATTTTGACTTGCTTGTTATAACTGATTATGAACATTTTGTCATGTGTCTGTTGACATCTATGTTTTTTTGATAAGTTATCTGTTCAGCAATTCTAATGACAGGAAAATTTCTTTTGTTGTTGAGGTGCTGAAATTGTTTATATAAAAAGTAGTACATTTTTATAAATATACATTAAAAAGATCTACAAGTGCAAATTTTATAAAATGTAGTTTCATAATTTTTATAAATAATTATATGATTGTATTAACAATTTTTAAGTCTCACAGGTAATGGGTATGGTGTTTAAATTATGTGCATGAGAAATAATTGCCAGCACCATTGTATACCATAGAGTTTCATTCCTTTCCTTTCTTTTCCTTTCCTTTCCTTTCCTTTCCTTTCCTTTCCTTTCCTTTCCTTTCCTTTCCTTTCCTTTCCTTTCCTTTCCTTTCCTTTCCTTTCCTTTCCTTTCCTTTCCTTTCCTTTCCATTTCTTTTATTTTTTCTTTTATTTTCCTTTCCTTTCTTTTCTTTTCTTTTTGACTCCACCATTCTCCCTGCACTAACATATGCCTCAGAGACCTGGGCCCTATGAAAATAGAATGAGAACACTACTTGAGTCTCCAAAGATGAATCAAAAGAGCTATGCTTGGAGTATTACATCTCACTCAAGTGAGAGAAGGAATCCGGAGTTCCCATTTCCGTTGATGATAGTGGATCAGGGACGCTGCTTAGTTTGGCAAAGTGTCGAAAATCAGATGGGCTGGACATGTAATGCGATTTGGAGACAACCGATGGACTAGAATCATTACCGACTGGACTCCAGGGGACGTCAAAAGAACTCCTCGCCGCCCACCTACGAGATGGTCAGACTTCTTCATCAAGACCCTGAATGAACAGTTTGATGCTCCTCATGTTCCTGGAGCAAGCAGACACCATTGGGCTACACTAGCACACAACAGGGACGAATGGAGATGTTACTGGTGCCCACTTGAGCAAATCAATGAGCAACAGGATGACAAATATACAAATGATGCCATAGAATATCAATAAAAATAAAGTTTTTAAGAAAAGAATGTCACAAGTTTCAAGAAATATAATCCTCCCTCTTGTCCTAATCTCTGCACTTTGTGGAGTGAGCTTGTCTCACAATTTTGTCCTGTCCTTGGTAAGCCCATAAAACCCTCTTCAATTATCCTTTTCATCACTGAAATTTTCTAAAATTTTTGTCACCATTGACTTTTTGAAGGCTTTTTCTGTCACAGTCCTTGGGAAACAGCACCCTTCCCTCTGCCTAAACAACAACCCTACCAAGGAGTCCACTTAAAATAGTTATTAAAGCTTAAGAGATATCTCAAGAATAAAAAACTCAACTTACTCAATGAGAATATAACAGTCATTGAACTATCACGAAGTAAGAAGAGAAAAAGTGGGGTGGGGGACTCCAAAAAGTTGGACTCTTCAAAAGTCGCCTAGGAAGAGGCATAAAAATCCGTTTAGTAGTGTACACACAGCAGTGTAGTGAGTCATTTATCATAACAGGATGAAGAAAGAAAAGGTAGAAATCTGTAAACTACCCTCATCCTTAAGAATTTTCTGGAGGAGAAATGTTAGCAAGGTCTGAAATCTAGGGATAGTAACACATATATATGTATACTGTAATAATAAACCTATAAAATGACACCTATATTTTATTCAATAATTATTTAAGTACCTGTTTGTTATTCATGTACATAATAATACATAAAAATATAATAATATCTTTACATTGTATTTTGTTTTGTTATTAGTTTGCTTTGGTCCAGATGTGGAAGTACGCAGGGTTTTCTCCTAGCTCTGTGCTCCAGCATCTCTCCTAGATATGGTCAGTGGAACATGTGGAGTTCCAGCAATTAAAACCAGGTCAACCACATGCAAGGTAAGAGCATTATTCACTGTATTATGTCTTTAGCCCCAGATACATTTTTATAACTCACAATATAGTTGGAATCCATAGTGAGTGTAGCTAGCTGGGTAGTAAAACAAAAGGATATAAGACAGCAGGAATTGATTGAAGACCTCGATGTTCTAAGCATTGTGCTGGCCTTTTTCATCTGTGATGTTATGGAAACCATTCTCTGGGGTTGGTCCATTATAATACCCAACTTAAGGATGATAAAATTTAATCAAAACTGTCCTTGCATGACCAAAGTCACAAGATAGGGTCAAGTATGGCTGAGAATTGAAGCAAGGTTTGAATTTCCTCAGAACTTAAAGCTCAGGTTTGATGATTCAGAAATATAGTCAGTGGATTGGAATATGACCCCGGGAAGAGTGGAGAGAAGAAGAGTAGAGGGGCAGGGGAAACGGAAAGGATAAGACAAATCTAGAAAAAAGGATGTATACCATTTTCAACAAACACTAAGAACATTCACACTAAGAGCATCTCTTTCTCGAAGCATGGTTTAAGACAACGAGCACCTGATGCAGCAACACTTTTTCCAGTTTAAAGATCTTCTTTCCTATAACTACCAATTAGCACCTGTCACAGCCTCCTTTTCCTGGGCAGTTGATGAGGATTGAGATTCTTGCAGGTCGGAGATTTCACTGAAGCCGTGCAGTTAATAATGGTGCTATTCAGAGCAGAACTAATAGCTCACACATGGAAAGGAGTCCCCCTTTTATGAGACCAGATTCTCCCAGGACTTGTTCTGTTTGATTTTCCTGTGCCCAGACACTTTAACAAGCTATTGTTAGCCAGTAATAACTTGTGGAGTCCCCCTGGCCAGAGAGCAGGGCACTCCATCACTGAATAATCCAGCTGATTTATTTTATTATTTGGGGAGTTTGTAAAAGGACGATTCATTTCTCCTCTGCTCTGGGGTGATTCTCTGAGTCATCTTTCTCAATATTGCCATACTGATGGCATTTGCTGCAGAAGCTGGGACATGCAAAGTCCCAGACAGGATCCAGAATAAAGAGAAAATGCCAGATTATGGGCTATCCAGTAACTTTCTGCTCTAATCAGAGAACCACCAGTACATAAAAAAATAATCCACATAACAGAACACACACACACACACACACACACACACACACACACACACACACACACACACACACCCTCCCTTTTGTACATGTTACCCAAAAAAAAAACCCTGTAGGAATCTGTCACACTGATTTGTTTTCTTGTAGTCTCCTCTAGGAAACTATAATGCAATGTCAAAAGAAGCTGTGATTTAACTCTTGGACCAAACTTGACCCTAAAGGCCCAGCTGAATCACAATCACAGGAACTAACCAAGGTTACTTGTTTTGCAACATCTGTTGTCTACTTCCTTTGAGGAATCCAGTTTTCCATTTCTTCATTGCTACTATTGGGGTGGAGTTAAATCCTCCCAGGCAATACAGTGGGTACAAGATACCAGATTGTTTTCTCCAGTTCACAGTAATTGGTCAGGCCTTCACGCATACCTAATTCATGTCAAAGAGAGTAAATACCGGAGATTTTTCAGTTACTGGGAAAGAATCCTGTCCCCTCAGGGACCCCTAACTTGGCAGGTTATAAAACTAAACTACATGTGGACGTTTTTTGCCCTCATATGTGAAGACTGATGGTAATAAAGAAAGATGGAGCAATGTTAAAAATGCTGGGTATAGAGACTCACACAATGTTATTGCAGTTCAGTCTGGTTCTATTTACAGATTTCAAATGAGATGGTTTGGGCCGCCAGACTCACCATTTCCTGAAGCCATTGTCCTCTGACTCTTAGATGCACAGAACAGATCTTTCGTTTTAACAGTGCTCCATTTTTATTTCTACAAACTAATTTCAAACTCAATTATACAAAAGGGTCACCTCGAGGGACAAGAACGATAGTAGAACAGGTAGGGTGTTTGCTTTGCACATAGCTGACACAAGTTCCATCTTAAGCATCTCATATAGTCCCCCAATTTCCAATAGGAGTAATTCCTAAGTGCAAAGCTTGGAGTAAACCCAAAGCATTGTTGGGTGTGGCCCAAAAAACAAGGCAGAAAGAGGAAGAGAGAGAGAGAGAGACAGAGACAGAGAGAGAGAGAGAGAGAGAGAGAGAGAGAGAGAGCGAGCTTGATTTACATACAAAATAACCCAGAGGTACTATGCTAATAGGCAAAAGTGAGAAACATGTTAAAAACATGCCCTAAAACAATCAGTATATGGCAAATATGTTGTCAATTTGGTGCGATTAAATTACTGATTTACTTACAGAGGAAAAAGAACTCAACTCATTCATTCTTGCTCCACTCATCTCAATTCAGAGACATCCCTACATATCAGAATTTGCAATCATTAAATTCTCACATAACAATTCTGATTTATTTATCAAAATTCCAAAGAGATTTGGCATTATAATTCTCCATGAAAAATAAGAGTCTAAGAAAAGTTATCATTCTAAGAGTCTAAGAAAAGTTATCATTATTTGAGTGAACTAAAGAACAACACAAAGAATCCTTAAAAGTTGAATCAAAGTTGCTATGACTCCAAACTGACCTTGCCTCTTGTCATCCATTTTCTTTCAACACAATTCCAGTGTTCCCAAATATGCTAAAAGTGGGTAGCCTTCAAACCAAACACTGCTGGTCCTGTCCCTGTGTCTGTGTGGTAGTGGCTGAGAAAGCAGGAACACAGTTATCATCACTGTCATTTACCATCCTGCTGGCACAGCGTGTGTTCACAGTAGGTGCTTTAAAAAATATTCATTTCTAAATAAAAACACCTACTAAAAGGCCCCAAAACTCAGGACAGGCAAGCAGATAAAATCAGGACAGAGCCAGATCCCTCATCTCCCTAATTTATTCGTGATTTTTCTTTACATCTTCTGAGACACAACTGTGTCACTCTACATCAGACAGGCCAAGGAAGAAAGGTCTTTGAAATTCAACAAAGACTTTAACAGATGCTAAGATCCCAGGGCAGTCTGAGCAGAGTTTGGTGAATCTGGCAAAGTAAGCAGGAAAGAATCTACATGTGAAAGCCCTGAACAGCTCAGATCATCATCTCTAGCAATAGCCACACAAATACTGTACATACCAGAAGTTCTGAACAGCTTAGTTGTCTGCAAGTATCTGGGAGACTTTGTTAAAGTACTCCTGCCTGGGTTCCACCTACCCACCTTCTGGTAAAGTAGGTCTGCAATGAGGCATCTGCAAACTTATTAAGCCCATGGGTTTCTAATGAAGTTTTACAACTAGGAAAACATTCTTTTGACTTCGGAGCTCCAAAGCAGGAATGTGTCTGTCTTTAGAGTAATGACCAGAAGGGCAGCTCAGAGTTGAAAATGGATAAAAGGAATGTTGCATTAAGTTGTAGAAACATACTGAAATTTTCCTGTCCCTGAGTTCTTCTTTTGCACAACAGATACCCTGCTTCACCTCTCAGCACCTGTATTGCAGCGGCCCTGGATATCCACTGTTTGGACCGTGAGGCACTGTGACTTGAATGTGTGAAAAAAAAGAAAAAAAGGGATTCTATAAAGGACTCTTCTGTGCCAAGGACCCTAAGATGGAGTAAGAAGCTCATTAGACCATAAAGTTTATGTATAGCTATGTCTCAAGGCATATAAACTTTTCACCACAAAAACACATCTTTTCTGGAATATCAATAGTTTCTTAGCAATTTGGGGGAGTCTCCTACCCAACACTGGTACAAGTGTACAAATAAATCATGCACAGATTGAGTTTTAGGTGGCCAAGTCCAACAACAAATATTTCACAACATACAATAATTGTTCTTTTCCTTAAAAAAGAAACAATTCTATGATAGGAGGGCATATTCAGAATACAATCCAAAGGTCTTGGTTTATATCTCCTATGTTACCTCTAATAAGATAAAAAATAATCAAGCCACATGTTTTTTTTTTGATGAAATGAAAAATACAAGAATACAAGAAAAAAAAAAAGTTTAGTGAATGTCCTAACTGTCACTTCCAGGCTGGATAATTGCTGTATCCTCACAAAAGAAAGGTTTTCTAAAGGCCAAATAGGTAGTACAGATGTTAAGTCTCTTATCTTACATGTGGACAAGACTAATTTGAATCCCCTGCATCACAAATGGTCCTCTGAGCACCACCAGGAGTTATTCCTTAGCACAGAGCCAGGAGTAAGCCCTGAGCTAGAGCAAATGTGACTCAAAATATGCATCCATGTATGTGTATATAATTTTTTTTATAAAACACTTCACTCCCTACATATAAGGTACACATATGCACAAAAGAGACTCTCTGTGTGTGAGAGAGTCTCTTGTCCTCATGCCTGGCTGTCTTCCCAGGGACCCCTCAGAGGGGGTGGGCTTCAGTTTCCCTCCCCAACCCAAGCAGAGCCCCTGCAGCCAAAGACCTCGGGAGCCTAGCCACAGCCATGCTTAAGGCCCCATTTGAGAACCCTTTGGGAGAACCTGGCAAGCTACTGAGAGTTTCCTGCCCACATGGGAGAGCCTCGAAAACTCCCCATGGCGTATTCATACGCCAAAACAAGTAACAATGATGGGTCTCAGTCCCCTGACCCTGAAAGAGCCTCCAATGCCGCACCATTGGAAAGGATGAGTAAAGAGAGGCTTCTAAAATCTCAAGGCTAGGATGAATGGAGACATTACTGAGACCACTTGAGAAATTCGAGGATCAATGGGATGATGATGATGATGATGATGATGATGATGATGATGATGATGGTATGCACACAAACAGGCTCAAATACTAATATATATGCAAGCACACAGAATAACAAGTCTTTAATCCCTACATGCTTTTCTTCAATTCATTCTCAGTAAATTGACTTTTTATAGCTCACCATAACGGGAAAAAATTATTTACCCAATAGCCAGCAGATAAGGGGTTAATATCCAGTATATGCAAGACATTAGTGGAATTATACAAGGAAAAAACCTCCAACCCCATCAAAAAATAGGGAGAAGAAATGAACAGAAACTTCCTCAGAAAAGAAATACAAATGGCCAAAAGGCACATGTAAAAATGTTCTACATCACTAATCATCAGAGAGATGAAAATCAAAACAACAATGAGATATCACCTTACATCAAAGAGACTGGAACACATCAAAAAGAATAAGAACAACCACTACTGGCATGAATATGGGGAGAAAGGGACTCTCTTTCATTGTTGTTGAGAATGCCAACTGGTCCAGCCTTTTTGGAAAATATAGTGGGCATTCCTTAAAAAACTAGAATTGAGCTTCTTTATGATCCAGCAATACCACTTCTGGGAATATATTCTGGGGATTCAAAAAAGCACAGCAGAAATGACACCTGCATCTGTACATTCATTGCAGCACTGTTCACATGAATCTGGAAACAACCTGAGTGCCTGAGAACAGACAACTGATTAAAGAAATTTTGGTACATCTACACAATGGAATATTATGCAGCTGTTAGGAACAATGAAGTCATGAAATTTGCTTATAAGTGGATGGACATGGAGAATATCATACTAAGTGAAATGAGTCAGAAAGAAAGGGACAGACATAGGTCTACTCTCATTTATGGAATACAATATGAGCCCAACACCCAAAGACAGTAGAAACAGGGCCAAGAAGATTGCTCCATGTTTTGGAGCCTGCCTTATGAGCTGGGGGAGAAGACAACCAGGATAGAGAACAGATCACTTAGTCAATGATGGTTGGAGGGATCACTTGGGATGGGACATGTGTGCTAAAAGTAGATAAAGGTGCAAACATGATGGCCTCTCAATATCTATACTGCAAACCATGATGCCCCAAAATAGAGAAAGTATAAGAGGGAAATTGTCTGCACAGAGGCAGGGGGAGTGGTGGGATAGGGAAGTATACTGGGGACATTGGTGGTGGAAAATATGCACTGGTGGAGGTATGGGTGTTAAATCATTGTATGACTTAAACTCAAACATGAAAGCTTTGTAACTGTAACTCAGTGATTAAATTTAAAAAAT